>NW_010973284.1:986827-1074615 GCF_000737465.1 Haliaeetus leucocephalus
GGACCAAACGGAGGAGAGGGGGGGGGGGGGGGGGGGGAAGAGCTCCATAGCTGGATTTCTCATTTCTCCCCTTCCTCCCCAAAATACTGTAAGCCAAAATATTATAACATTACTTTTAAGTACATGAGGGAGACAGCATGCACAAAGTGCCACACAGACAAAGCCTTCTCTAGATGAGCAGCTAAAGCGTGGGCTTTGATACTCTCACAAGTACAACTCACCCAAGCTGAAGTGAAAAACAAGCATGCAGTAAACTCTTGTGAGACGATATTCTTACCCTAACTTGAATACTGCCTCTTTTCTTCTTTTTTCGTGTGAAGGATTCGGGCTATTATTTGTGATATCTGAGTTTCTTTTCTTCTCATTGCTCCCTTCAGCTCAGGCTCCCATTCAATTTTGCTCCTCTCATGCCATGCAAATGCTTGCAGCAGCTTCTCAGCTCACACAAGAAAACTCTACTTCTCCTCCAACACTTTCCTTAAATGGCACTGTCCCCCACACCACTTTTCCTACAGCGTAAGGTAAAAATTTCTGCTAGTGATTTTTAACTAATCCAGGAGAACAGGTATAATGAGAGTCTCCACAATCCACTTCAAGTACCACTTCATTTTGTTCCTGTGAGCAGGTGACATTTAGAAACAGTCATCATTAATTTTTTCTTCCTATTATCAAGGAATCGTCACACTCAAAGACAACAATGGAGAGAAAAGTGACATTTAGCCCTGGCTGAAAACCAGGGTAACTGCAGTCCGTAACATGAGGGAGCATCTCCAACGCTTGCACCATCTCACATCAACATTTTGAACAAATGGAACTCTTGCCAACGATTTTTTTTCCTCATTTCAGGCCCAAAGCTTCATTCTAAAGATGCAGTTTCATTACAAAACATTTAAGTTCTCCAAAGAAGAGATATTGTATGTTTTTCTTTTTTAATTAGATGACAAGGACATGATGAGTCTATTCATACCAATGTTTACCCGAGATCTTTAACATTTTTAAAAGGAGATTTAGTGAAAGTGTGGTAAGCAGAGCATCCTGATGCTAATAATTGCTGATTACAAGGGAATGTGCCCTCCCCTGCACACAATACTTCCACTCATTTGCCTTTCAAATGACGCATTAACCCTCATCAGAGCACTTGGGTTTCCTCAGAAGTGACCTCCTCTGGGTGCTGCGATCTCGCAATCAGTCACTCCGGTGGAGCGCTGACGCTGAGCTCCGAGTTCCTCCGCGCCAGCTGACGATCCCACAGTCTTACAGGCTTTGGAGGAAAGGACTGGCAAAAGCTGCCCGTCTGTTTCTTGCCTGCTGTCCTGGGACTGAAAAACTGGTTGTTTCCACTAGATAGGAGACACACCAAATGGGCTAGCTGTTGGAGCATCATACTGCCACTAGTTGATTAAATAGAGTCAAACAGCAACAAAGACGTTTTTCTTTTGATAAAATCCTCTATGAGGATACAAATAGTTATGTGCAAAAATATATCACACCATGGTTGATGTCTGGGCCCACAAAAGGCCCAACTGAAGGCATTCTGAACTAATTACATCCTTAAAATGTGGGGTAGCCTCTAAAGACAGCTGCCGTAGACCCTAGTTTTAAGCTGTTGGAAAGATAACTGAGAAAAATCCCATAAAAAAACCTCTACTGTATAATATTGCAGTATATTACATTGTACCATGCAGTTTAAGTCATCTAAGGCCAAAATACTGCAGTCTTCAGGGCTTCCCAGCCCACTCAGCGGTGATGGCATGGAGCAGCCTGGAGATAAGGCTCAGTTATCACAGCTGCCAGGCTCACGTACGCTGCACCTCCCGAGAGGAAAGCAGTCTTGCTCCTGCTCTGCTGAGGCTTGCCTAAGATAGTTCTCCGGGAAGCTAGGACATGTTAACAGTATAAGAACATTAGAAAATAACTGATTTCCATCTGCAAAGTCTCAAGGAAATCTGAAATAGCTCTAAGTGCACGTTGCTTGCACTTCTGGCCTGCTGCACAGCAGCCGTCTCCTGGCGTCGACATGCCCACCAAGTGTCAGTGATCTGTAAGGATGCATGATGTTCACACACAAAATCAGATTCCCAGATGCTGTGACAGATGATGTTTTAATGACCCATTTTACAATGCAGTTTTGGAAAAAAAATCGCACAATTGGGATAGAAATTTCTTTTCTAAGCTACTCCTTCTGGTAGGAGCAGGTTTTCTGGTCTGCTCCTGCTCACATTGCTCTGCTAGGATCTATAATCCATTCCCTACTTTTGTATTTGAAAGCTGCTCATTCATTTGATGGAAGAGCAAGGGTGTCTGAAACCGAAAAAAGAATATTGGGGAATTCTAATCCATTGCTTTTCTGCTTGGTCTCAACACGAATAAATGAGTATTGTGAACATTTAAATTCTTCCTCCCTTGACAGTAATACAGTGTAACTTGATCTGACAGTGTTTCATCTTTAAATAACGATGTTCCCACAAAGCAACTGGCACAGTCATTACCTCGGAATCTTTCTGCACTGAGTCTAATTAAAGAGAGCGGCATCAGCCTGTTGTCAAAAACTGGAAGTTTGTTACCTAACAAAGGCTGTTACGGGCCCAAGCGCCAACTTTCTCAGTGATAAGTAGTTGTGAAAGGCAGCACAGAGGACACCTCTCAGAAGCCAAGGTGATGAGACATTTCTGACACAGCGATTCGTTCTTAATTTAAGAACCTGCAATGAGAGCCTGAATTTCCTCCATCTAGAGGGGGACGGGATGAGAAAATGGGGACACTTTTGGACTTACTAATAAAGACTTTTTGACCAGCAAACATAACTGATGAGCCCAAAGATCTAAAGAAAACTCTTAAAAAGGAAGGTCTCCAGGGGAATTGCCACCACTTGTGAAATGTAGACAAAAAAACCGTGAAGCTTAACCCCCCCTCCCCAAATGGTTGCACTAACAAGCCATAAAAATGAAAAATACTAAACACCTGGTTGTGAAAGAGAAGGTGAAGAGGAGGAACTGATACTGTACAGCTGGGATAAGAGATGGTGGAGAGGAGATAGCAGGAAGAATGTCTCAACTGAACATGATCACTTGCTTTGCCATAGGAGCACAGCCTTGCAATGCAACAAAGCTATGTAAAATCAGTGTGACTTGACAAGGACTAAATTAAATTTTTTTATTAAAAAACCTCACCACAGTAGTTTAAGTTTGTTGGTACAGCAATTTTTAAATACGCTGTGACAGCGATTAGAAAAGATTAAAATTGGATGAGTCATCTGGGACTGCAAAGCCCGGGAAAACACCCACAGACCTATGTTGGAAAATATAGTGCAAGTCTTAACAGTGAGAAGAACCAGGGAAGATAGATCATGATCAGCTACTTTAGTTGTGATTTAATTCAACAGTGATCTTAATGATAAATTTTAATCCTCTTCAATAATTTCAGGTTTTAGTTATTTTGCTAAGAATTGATTGTAACTAGTTTGTCACTACAAAAATACATTTACCTACAGTAAAAGATTGTATTTATATTGTACGTTCCTTCTTTAGGCCAACTATGGGGATAAAATGCTATATAAGTATTCAAGGAAATATAAAATTTTCTATACATCTGTTGAAACGCTCAAGATTTATCTTGTATGTCAGATATTGTGAACAACATTTCTTCTATACTATATATTTTTCCTAACAATATATACTGTTTGTATTTGGACGAAATTAGAATGCAATTAAAATATAAGCAACAGCTTTGTAATAAAAATATTGCATACAAATATGCCAATTGTGAGTAATATAAGAAAAATGGTTTTATTGAAATGTTTTCATTTAAAGCTGGAATATTAAACAAAAGCATTGTTATTCACACAGTAGATAATGGAGGTTCTGTGGTGATAAAAACCATTTTTAAATGGCCTAATTTCCACTTTGTCAAAGATTTCCTTTTGTCTGTCTTTGGGCCTTCATGAACACCTAGTTAACGATAAACACTGTGCAGTGACCTCGGAGGAGGTTCTGCCATCACACCATGGCCACAAACACTTCCATAATTTTCCAACTGACAACTCTCAACTTCACACTCCTAGTTTTTATTCACAGACCAGAAAAGAAAAATATCCTTTTTCAGCTCCTAGTAAGTTGTTCAAGTTTGATAAGCTATTTTTATTCCCACTGAATTAGTTGAATAAGCTGTAGA
Source organism: Haliaeetus leucocephalus (assembly GCF_000737465.1). Lineage (NCBI taxonomy): Eukaryota > Metazoa > Chordata > Aves > Accipitriformes > Accipitridae > Haliaeetus > Haliaeetus leucocephalus. Next base: position 990,998 of record NW_010973284.1, read on the forward strand.
GAGAATAGGTCTTTGTTTCAGGCTGATGAAGGAAAAGTCAAAAGCCGGCTTTTTACTACAGTCAGTTCTGGGTCCAGATTTCTCTCAATTCTCTGGGTGCACACATACTTTTCCTGAACAGTTTTTTCACTTAAATTATGCTAATAGGTTAGAGGATGCTCAGATCTTTATGTAGATTGCCATTTAAAAACTTTCAATGCATGTTAAAAGCAGAAAACGTTTGATTTAAATTAAGCGCAATCCAATTTAAATAAAAAAGCAGCTGAATATTAAAAAAGATGCATATCCAGCTTTTAGAGAACATAAGCTGATAGAGCGTACTCCACTTATAGAATAGACCTGACCAGTCCCACAACACTGTTTAGGATTGTTTCTCTCTCTTTTTTTTTTTTTTTTTTTTTTAAATTTAGGCAGCTATACAGAATCAGTATTTTGCTAGGTTCATACCTGGTTAGTCTTTGATCAAACTGATTACAGCTCCTCAAACACTTACAAACTATCTGATGACTTTTAGGATCCTCTGTGCTTTTGCACAGGACACTGAAACCATGCTCTCTAATTCCACAGCGCTGCTGAAAGGTCTGTCAGCTACCTGAAGACCATCCCTGCAGATCCACCTTATCACTGCACACTTCTATATATGAAGCCAAGAAACGAAATATTAGATAAGAGCAGCAGGGCCAGCCCACCCATACCTTCCCACATCATGCAATGCTCCTACAGAGGCAAGAAATTTAAAAAGAGTAAGTCTGGGTTGGTTCTAGGTTCTGTTTTTTTGAGGTATCACATGGCACTTGAGCCATTTTCAAGCTTTTTACAACATCAAGCAATGCTTAGAGGCTTTAAGTACAAACCTGAGTTTCCCAATGTCATGGCTCACCTTTGATTGCCGAGGTAAAATGAGAAATTAAAATGAAAAATGACTGCAACACCTGGCAATGCTGCAGACTACCAATTTCTGTGCCTTAGAACAAAAAAAATACATATCTAGAATTTCACTTTAAAGCCTCTTCTATTAACAAAACCCCAATAATAATTAGTCTACTATATCTTTCCTTATCTTCAGCTATCATGTGTATATTCGATTTATGATGTCTAATGTATTAATCCTAGTATTACATGTAAAACAGCTACACAAGCTAACAGTATAGCCACCACTGGGCAACTGTTGGTTTCAGGTCCAAAAGAGACCTGCAACTCGGAAGACAGAGACCTACTGCCACATATCCGAATGAGATTTCTGATACACAAATTGGCTCTCCCACGATTAAGAGAGTACTTCTGGCAACATCTGGTAACACTAATCCACGGGATTCCTTTCCCAAGCCAGCCACTGAGCTACAAGACTCAGCCAAGAGCAAGTGCCCGTGTGCTGCTGCGTTCCCGTCTTTAACACAGTCCCGTGTTCCCCTCCAGTTTCAGGAGAAGCAAACTGCAGCTCCCCTTTACGTGCTTTGGTTTCTTGTCAGCCTGGTCCAGCTGGCAGTGTTGTGCAGAGCAGTATTTGCACAGCCCGCGCCTTCTCATCACTTGCTTCACACTCAGCCTGTACGCTTCGTTGCTGAGGTGGTGCCTTAGCTCAAGCTGTACCTCAAAGTGAAGACCTTTCCCAGCCTTAGGGAGGAGAGGATGAAAGAAAGGAAGCCACAGCACAGCACTTTAATTTTAGATCACGTGTTTAGCCCATGAGAAGACCCATGTGAAGCAGAGCTGAAGGAGAACGTCCTCCCTCACTCCTCTGTTCAAGGCAGCTCTCGTGCTCCTCAGACTCCTCTGTGAGCCTGTGCAGGTCACCAACCCACCAGAAAACCATTCCTCTTTAACGGTGGAGCAGTTTTCCGTTGTGTGAGTTGAACAGGCTGAGGAAGGGAAGAGCAACAAGCACCCAAGTACCCAAAACAACTGGGGAAGGTGGGAGCTCCCCCTTCCGCCTCGCAGTTAGATGGTCTCATATTGTAGAGCTTCAGCCTGAGCAACAGCAGAACATTAGAAGAGGATGACAAAGTATACACTTCTCATATAGCTGAACAACTAAAATGCAAACTTCCAGGCTGAAAACATACCATTTGATTAATGCTATTATTCCAAAAGAGAAAGGCACCAATCAAATAAAGAATTAACTCGAATGTCACTTCTTAAAATGAGAAAGGAAGGGTTTATTACTTGGAAGAATTTTAAATTGTCCTATGTGATATAAAACTGAAAATAAGTATGTATGCTGTGCTAATAAGAACACAGATTTTTCTACCACTGAAAGTGTCAGTCAGACAGCAACTCTTGCATTTACAGTCAACTGCCATTTTCCTTTTCCATCAGGTGAGGCAGGGGGATCTGGACAGATGAATGGATACCAATCCCTCCCCCCCCCCAAAATCTCCATTTAGTATCACTGTGAAATCATAAAACAGTTGTATACTCTCCCTAAATAAGCCATACATCTTATTTAATCAGCTGTCTTTAGAGTCTATTCAAAAAGTTAATCAGGTTTATGCTGCACTTATGACATCATAAAACTTGACAGATTTGATTAAATAAGACAATATTTTGTATCAGAAATTATATTCTGATTGTTTTTAATCTCTCCAAAAGACAGAGTCTGGCAGACCTGTTTTCTCTTCCACAAAGAGTAAAATAAGACGATTAGGGTCAGACACCTTTGCTTATACCACATTTCAAATAAGAGGTGAAAAACAAGACGTCCATTTCTCTGCAGAAGAAAAATAAAATCACAGGCAAGTGAACAGAGTATTTTTAACATTTTTTTTTATTACCAAAACACGTTATTAGGTAACAAATAGCTTGTCTTTAATGTATTTAATGAAGTAAAGATATTAATGCATTAGGCTTTGGGCATTTTTTAAATGAACACAATTATAATCAGGAAATTGATGATGTATGTGAATAGAGACTTGCAATATGTCAAGTACTCTCTCTCTTTTCCTTCTGGCAAAACAAATCCATCTCCAAGGATTTATCCAAGAGGAAGAGCTAAACAGATAAACTTCACTATATTAAATAGGCTTACTTTTTCCACTCTGGAGGAGGAAATCAACTAAGAGAAAGTTAAAAAACAAATGCTTGAGGGAAAAATAAGAGTGGAGTATGGTAGTTTTTACTGCATTTAGCCCTCAAAAGGGATGATTCAGATGCATCCATGACTTGCTCCTCAGGAATAAACACTGTCTTTTGGGTAAGCTGGAACTCCATGGACCCTGCTTTTTATTTTATTTTATTTTAAAATTTAGATGGCCATCTAACCCCTGCAAACTGTGGCATGGTGCTCCAGAAGGCTCAAGATGCTTTGTGTATCTTAACGACAGATGGCTAACCAAGACATCCAGCAGACGGTAATCAAGCTGGAAGAGACACCAGGTCTTCTGAACTGCAGTCCGGGATTATGCTCCAGTGTTTATTAATTATATTTTAAACTCTTAATATAAATTAAGTTTAATTCTAACATGGTAAATCATTTAATTCTGTTTTTGTATAGGAACAAAGCTTATGCAATCATACCCTGTGCAATCCAAGCTCCTGCCCCAAGACCTTTGAACGTGCTGGCCAATTTGAAGCAAATCTGATGGTGGACTGGGGGTCTCAAAGGTACTGTAAAAGGTTCATGAAAATAGGCAGCCGTGCAGAGAAGAGAAACCTGATAAATACCCTGACTGGGGGAAAGGCTTCAGTGTGAGATCACACTTTATTAAAGCGTCAAAGAATTCACATGAGAGAAAGCCCTTAGAAATGCTCCAGCGACAGGAAAAACTTAAATCGGAGCTCACACCTTCCTCAACACCCAAGTCAGTCGAATGGGAGACACAAATCTGTAGGAATCCAACTTCATTAGCTGCAGTACTCGCAGAAGTACTCGTTAAAATCTTCACAACTCCGCGCTCAAGTCCTGGCCAGAGGCAGCCCAGCGAGCACCCAACCAGCGCCTCTGTCCTCCCCTCAAAACGTCTCTTCTGCGTCTCTCCAAGCAGAGTACAGAAATTGGCCAAAAAGGAAAAGGGGAAGGTCTGCCAACACACAGCTGTCAAGGGACAGGGAGGACGGGCTGGAGCAGATGTACCAACTGGCTGCTATACAGACCCGTCCAGGGACGATGAAGGGGTTAGCCCGTTGGTTTGCTCCGATGCCAAGAGCCATCCGCTCACGCTGCCAGCAGCTGCCGCGGGTGCTGCTCGCTCTGCCCTTCCGAGCCGGCACTCTCCCTGATGCATGTCACTGTGCAAGTCCTGTCCATTTACAACGCCACAATATGCCTCCTGCACACACAAAAGAATGACCACATCATTCTGTCCCCGAAAGGCTTCGCTGAATTCCCCATTCCTCACAAAATCCCTTTAAACCTCTTTCTTGGCCCTCGCTCATAAGCTGCCCATGCTCATCCTTGCATACAGCTCTACCGACTCCCTTGTCCATCACATCCCAGTCTCATCTCATTTATTCACCTTCCATTCTTCTCCCAGCCCTTCAGTGATACCTCACTACATACCATGCTGTCAGGCTGTTCACTTAACAGCTTTCTTCCCTTGAAAAACAGTATTTTAAAAAAATCACATCTTCTATACTTCTAACAACTCAATCCTGAAATGAGCTCTTGCTGTAAAATTACTGCATTGTCTGTTTAAATACATTAATGATACACAACAAAATTATACTGTATTAATCCTCTAATAATCTGTCATATCCCTAAGAGAATAACAGGTTACAAAATGGAGGGGAGTACAGCCAAACCTTAGGGGGTTTAAAACAAATTTTTTTTGCCAAACACTTGAAAGAAATATAGTTTCTAGTTCAGAACACTGTTTGCATTGAGGTTTACAATTCAGTGCAGAAAAATGTCCAGATTTGAAGTTCCAAGTTGCAGGTGAGCCTGGCACAGGGGGCAGGAGGGTCAAGCACCAAGAGAATCTCGTCCCTCCTCCTTCCCTGGGCATCCAGCCGATCTGCTGCAGCTGAGCGACCCCACTGACTGCGTTACAGAACAGTCATGGCTTTACCAGACCAGACAATTTCAGGACCATTACACACTGTAGTACTATATGATACACTTCACTGTTGTTTTAAGGTACAGCAAATGCTGCTGCTTGCTGTTTACTCCCAGAGCACCTGGAGGGATGGAGACTTAGTGGCATAATATCTTTAAGAACCATTTGGATGGTGTAATCCCTCTCTGCTCTCACAAGCACAGCATAAAGAGCCTTAACTGTGTGCACACATGCATGTGCACACATAAACAAATGCCTTGTGCCTTCATACTCTCTGGCATTTCCATCCAAATTCCTCCCAATTTAGGTATGTGGTTCAACTCTAAGTAACAGCACATTACAAGTATGAGAATTTATGTTCAATGTCTCATAATATTCCCAGGACCATCACACCGTGGAAATGGCGACTTCCCACCTCACTTTATAGAGGACCTGGTTCAGTATACTATATAAGTTTGACATGTACAGGTCAAAAAATGCTACTTAAGCTTACGGTTCTGAAATCACAGATAAAACACATAAGTATTTATAAATACGTGATAGCTAATACACTTGGTGAAACTACCTAAAGCATTTAAAAAAAAACCAAAGCCACCAAACAACCATTAAAAGCATTTGCTATCTACAGAACAATCACAAAATGGTATGACAAAGTCAAGGTTTACCACTCCTGGCTTCAGACAATGTACATAATTCACCTGTAGCTCTGTCCCCTGGCAGTAGTACACTCATCACCTGAACAGGAATTCCCAAATTTAGCTCGCTCAGCTATCGCTGTAGGGACGACAGTGGCTCCTGGCTCTGTGCTGGCCTGTCTGCATAAAGACATGCAGAAGAGTAGGGTCCTCCTCTGCACTTAAACCATGTCCTTCCCCCAGACCAGGACCACAAACAGTCCCCTTACCTGTCCTATTCTCCTGTTGCACGTTCTAACTCACAATCCCCCTTACTCCACTTTGCTCCCCCTTCTCCCTTATCTTCTCAAAACAACCCCAGAATACGACACCAACATCAACTCTGCTCCTGCATCTTAATTTACAGCTGTGGATCCTGGCAGCGGCTGGTTCCCACAGCACGGGTGGTAGGCAGGGCAAGGACAGAGCTGGGACCACACAGCACCAAGATGCCACTGGTCAGTGGTACCTGCTGTGCCATCTACCTGTTGGAAACACTTTCCCATTCACCGAAGTAATCTGGATTAATGGGTGTCTCGATGGAGGTGCTCATCCCTCGCCTCTGCAGAACGGGTGCAATGGCTACAGACTCTGCCCATGGACGCAGCTCTCTACACTGGGAAGCAGAGACGGAGAAGCGCAAGCCATGATCTCTAAATACTGATGAAGCAAACAGCCATGCCCATCATTACACTAATAATAAAAGGCTCATTATTATTTCGGGGTAGCAGAAAGAACTACCTGCCCTTTAGCCAGTTGCCACAACATCTCTTCTAATTTCAACACGGCAAAAGTATTTTGAATTTGCTGATAAAACAGAGATGTTCATCTGATGCAGACAGCAGTCTCTTGTACACATGCACATATATATGCATATGTGTATACAGATCTCCTTCCTAAAGTCATTAGCTTGCAAGTAGTTTTCAATACGCATGTGGCCACTACCAGGCATGAAGAGAATTTTTAATAGTCTGTCACAGTGTACTATAGCTAGCATACCTACAGATAAATATTCTGGATTGCTCTTCACATGTCAGCTATCCTGATAAAGAGCAATTACATACCTGCTCAAAGCAGAAGGTAAATTGATGACTAGCCTCTAAGTCACTACATTGAATGAGGAAGAATCAAGTCTCAAGATTGAGGAGCAAAAGATAACTTCAACTTTCTCAAACAGTTAAAGAAGTTATTCTGGACAGCTGTCTCAATTACTGTAATACTGTGGAAAACTAGGTAACATCTGTAAAGAATAAAATTATTGTCATTTAACATTTTTACTTCCCCTTCTGTTAGAGGCTTACTTCCACTACATATTTGGAGCAGCTAGTGTTTAAACCAAGCAGACCATTTTGGAACAGAGCTATTATGCAAATAATCTAGTCTGTATTCTAACTAAAAGCAATGCTGTGCTAGTCTGGACAAGACATGATGCACAGTAGAGTTTCTTTTTAATTTTTTTTTTTTTGTGCAGTGGAGCAACATCATTTATGATGGTAGTGACGAAAGATACCTTCCTATCTAAAAATCAGACGTTCAAGAATATAAACACATAACCACCTTTTATGAGCTAGTGTTTGTCTTTCATTTATTTATTGAAATATTTACATCCTTTTTACATATTTATAGTTGCAAGTCATTGCAGTGATATTAAGTGCTCTTCAATGAGAGCAATATAAAAATCTACTTCTATTATCCTCTCTTAGCAAGTTTGTACCTGCGTATGCAGATTTATACCGCAGACATTATCTTCTATCTGTAAGTTATATGAAATTACTTATCTGTAACACCTGAGTAAGATCAAAGATCCCAAACAACATAAGCCACCTGCACCATGCCTTAGACAATGTAATAACCTTAAAACATTAAACCAGTATATTTCATGCCTAGCATTTTAATGCTATTCTCTGGATACCTGGCTTGTGTTGGAAGAAAAGATCATACCTAAGAACAAATGCAATCTAAGGCAATATTTAAAGATTAGATTATCCTTCATTGCCAATAGCTCATTTGTTTACTATCACATTGCTTTATTCTTGTTTTGCCTCCTTATACCATGAAAATGCTGAATATTCAGTTTAGATTCCCCAGCAGCTTTTTATTTTAGTCTAAAAACATTTACCTAACACATTCTTAACAAGCAAAGTGAAGAAAATTCAGCCATCTGTCTCTACATTACAATAACAGTTATGGAAGAGTAGATTATTCTATATAGCAAGAAATTTAATGCTAGGAATTCTTATACTTTAAGCACTGCGTGCTCATGTCAGTTTTGTATATAAGAATGTTGAACACCAATGTACACAGAAACAATGATTTATAAGCAAACACAGGACAAAATATTTTAAAGATATTAAATGCATTCAATATTCCAATCATGCTATATGTCCATGCTTCAAACTGAGAAAAAAAATGATCTGTGCTATTATTTTCTTATCTCCAGCACTTCACTAGTTCTAAATTATCACTAAAAACACTTAAAATGACTTGCTGGAAACAAACACAATATAGAGATAGATCTGAATCCTTACCTGGGAAACCCCCTTGTACCATTGCTGTACCAGCATGTACTTCAAGATATCTGCATTCCTGACAAACATTCAATGCTGTAAGCAGCTCAAATCCTCATCATACACAGACTCAGTGCTTGTCTTTCTTCTGACGACCTTGGGCCTATTTTTCTGAGATTTTTCTCTCCTTAAGGGCAAACCGTCTGTCTGTTTCTATTATGAGATGCCATCAATTATATTAATTTCAAGCTACCCACAAGCTAACAGTTACATCTGCCAGCAGACGAAAGCTGCCTATGAAAGTATGCAGGGAGAAGCAGATCTCTGGTTTCCCACATCTGACCCACTGATGCTCTACGGCTGCTGTTTGTGCACTGGCTTACTCTGCTAGCATTCGAATGACATCTCTATCCCCAAACACGAGTCACCTCAAACGTTTGTTTATATCGCTGTTAGCTGCAGGTACTATCTTGCTTAATGACCCACTGCATGGCAAAGTAGCAGTTAATAGACGATATTTATCTAAGCATCCTTTTCATGCAAGCTACAGGGGTTAAAAATGAATTTCTCTTAGTTAAATGGCTTCATTGTGTTATTTTCCAATGCTGCAAATCTTGCAGTTTCCCAACGCTGATATGTGTTCATGGCAGAGGGTTTGGATGTTTTTTTTTTTAGTGTCAGAAAACAAAACCAGTCTGTCATTATAAGCATAAGATTCAAACTTCATCATAACTTGTATTTTGCTGAAACCTTAAAAAAGCAGTATTAGTTTTACTGCAATGAGTGCTGAACTGAAACATTGAAAGACTCAAAATCCTTCATTTAGTAATTAAAAAAAGCAAAGATATAATCTCTCTCTAAATTTATAAACATAATTAGTTATTTTGGGAAGTCCTTACTAATTCTCTATTCCAAATGCCACATTTAAACCAACTCAAAATACTCAGTTATTTTGTTAATACCATTAAATTGTTCATTTTTAAAGTTCATTGTCCTTTCTTTAGAATATGTATCACAGCACATACAAAGCCATCTGTTCAGTGCATTATGTACAAGCACACAGTAAAAAATACAAGAAGTCCCAGCTGCAATTTTACTATTAATTCATCAAAAATGTAATTTCCTTTTGCAATACTTCATCAGATGATGAGAAATGTGCATGTGATTCACAGAGAAAAAAAAAAAAACAAACCAAAAAACCCCACACCAAAAAAAAACCACCCCCAAAACCCCCCAAAACCAGCCCAATAACAAAAACCCAAACTAACCCACAACCTCAAACTACAGTGACACCAACATCATAATCTATCCTCATGTGGCACAACAGCTTGCGAGTCTGCCCAGCCCTTCTGGATCTGATATTAGGGCTGGTTACAAAACTTACATATTTTAGCTAATTATGGGTCAGAACAAGAATGGGAAAAGAAGATTAGCAGTACAGAGTCACATTAAATACAGATTAACACGGAGCTGAAAAAATGAAAGCCACTGCTCTATTTGTCTAATCCTGGCTCTTGCATCATCTTTGGAAATCCACTGTACTAAATACACTTGTTACCATATTTAAGAATATTAAATATTGCAATTACTATTTTTTCAATATTTTATTTTCATAAATCTTGAAGTATTTTTCCAAGCTACATCTTACTCTTTGAACATCATCTCTATTTGCTGTTGATTGCAGTGACATCTATTGGAGAGGCAGTGTTTGGCTACACAAGCTGCCTCACCTGAAGATCACGGTTTTCAGGTGTCCCCCCCCCAAATTTAAAATAAAATTAAGAATTGCTTTTCCTTTGTTTTAGCACAGCTTTGCATAAAACAGACTCCAAACAGTCAGATCCTCAAGAATTGTATTGTTTATCAGTGGTTTTGTTTTTATTTAGTAATTGTTAATAATTCTGGCATTTTTCCAAAGTGCCAATGATTGTTTTCCCATCTTTGCCCACAGCAATACATAGACACTTCCTGAGGTTGTACTTTTGCGCACCCCATATACTTGACCATACCTTCTACAAAGTCTCAGCTGAACTCTATTCATTTTTTTTCATCTTTTGTTTTTAATGAAAGTCACCATCCTCTCACGTGAGTATGGATATCACTGACACTATGGAAGCTGCTAAAAACCTTAGGTGTGATAAGGGCACTCTGCTCGCATGCCCAAGCGCTTTCTAACCCCAACCCTACCTCAACAACAGGCAGCGTGGGTTTGTCTGAACCGACCTACACACGTGAGCGCACACAGACTCCCCTCTTGCACCCTACGCAGCCACAGATTTATCACAATGGGGAATGCAGAGTGGAAATACTAGAGAAGTTTTTAAATCACTTGCTTTGGTACAGAAACCACCATTCCTCAAAAAGCATTTTAGGAAGATAAATCATTATGCTTTCTTACAGCTTCATTGATTTCTACATTATCTAGAGACAAAATAAAAGGAAGGGGGCATTATTATCCCCTTATTAGATACAGTTAAATATCCTTGCAGACAGTAAGTCTGAGCACGGTGGTATCTAGTCCATTATCTTAGCCACCTTTCACAAATTTTTTTTTAATCTATTTTTATTTTTTTCAAACTTATTTGGAACCAACCTGATCAATCTCAGTCAACTAACTAGACAAAAGATTTTACTAAAAAATATAATATCAATTGAAATTAAGGATTCCAAGTTCTTTCAACAGTTGTCTTTTTAGTTTTCTTATGATGGTTTTTAAGGTCTTTCCTATCTAACTTATGATTGCTTCAACTCAATCACAAAGTATATCTAAATTGTACAGTTATGAATGCCCCAAGGAAAACCTTACAAAACATTCCATTACAAACTACTCTGCCCATTCATTTCCTCTGCTTCTTTTTACTACTAACCCCTCATTATAGTAATAAGCCGCAACAGGGTGCACATTAGTCTATTAGCAGATTCTTAGTGCACACCTACAGCCATCCGCCACTCAAGGAAAACACGCCTATTGATGCAGTCTGTAGCACAGCTGCTTGCAAGTACAAATAGCTCCTTTGTATGCTCTCACCTCCTTTTACTTGTTTTGATTAAAAAAAAAAAAAAAAACCACAACAAAAACCCCAACAAAATCCTATTCAAAGCCTAATGTTTTTAAGGTTTGGGAAGCCTAAAAAACCTCTTCATGGAGGTTGACCTTCTCCAAAACAACCTCTGCCATGGACAAGCGTTTCCAGCGTGGGAAGGAAAAACTCCAAACCCATGTTGTAACATTTTCAGGTCTGCAAGATGAAACATTTTGAAGGCTCCTTTTGCAGCAGGATGCACATGCTGCAAGTTTTACAGAACTATTTTAAAGCTTAAACTGAAAGCCTTAAAACAGCAAAGTCAAAGCAAAGAGTAAACAAAACCCACATCACACAGGGTTAGAGCTGCATACTGATAAAGATTTGACAGTATCGCTAGAAGAAATAAAACAAGAGGAAATACCATTTTCAACTTCCCTTCAAAGTCTAGCAAAAAAACCTAAGAACTTAGAACATAATATTGGAAGTAATAGTGGTTCAAATGAAACTGAAATATAAGAGAGAAGCAGGTCTGAAACTAAGTATCTTGGGTGCAAGAAGACACATTTGGAAAAAAACACCTAGAACTTCTTTAAACTTCTTAAACCACAGAAACTTGGAGGACATCTGGAATTTCTCTAAACCAAGAGCTACCTAGTAGTTCTATTCCCAACAAGGATTCACCCTATTTGGATCAAAAAACAACCTTTGAAAAGAAAAGGGAGAACATCTACAAGAAATGACTGTTCCAACAAGGCAGCAATGAAAGCTAGTTTCAGTGGTGGAAAAGCAGAAATAAAAGGGAGCATTGCCAAAAGGCAAGTGGATTTGGATCCCACAGGGGAAATTAAATCAATACCAAAAGGTTATTCAGCCACTTTAAGGGGAAAACAGACAAAACATGGAGACTGTGAGGCAGTATAGATGGGACGGAAAGGAAAGAAAAATTTTCTAAGTATGGCAGGAAGACCAACAATGCTTTGCTTTCATTTTCAGTATGGGAAATGATGAAGGACATGGAGGCAAAAGTTGAGAGCATAGGTTGAAAGAAGTGACAAGCAAGGAGAAAAAATGTCAAATGGAGCAAGGAAAGTACTTCTGGAGTATGAAAGAAATTGATGAGCAGGTTCGTGACACTGCAGCTGTATTAATAAGAACGCTAAAAAATAAAATAAAACCCATCAGGAGCACAACCAGAGGATAGATTTGACAGCTGTCCCACCTCAAAATGCCTGCTAAGGCCTTCCACGCTATTGGCAGAAACTGAGAACTACAGGAAGTAAATGAAAGAAGGAGAGGCTATGACGTGAATTTACCTGAGCTGACACCACTTCTTCCTTTTAAGATACCATATCTTCTAAACAAGACAGACAATAAATCTAGTTTACTTGTTCACTGAAGCTCAGAAGATTATTAGTTAAGGTTACAAAACCAGTAGAATTAGTACGATAAGTGGGTAAGGAATAGACCAATATGAACATGCAAATAGTGTTAAAAAGGCAAGTACGGGCCTGGGTTGAGATTTCTGAGAAAGGTGCTCAAGAATCAGGACAGAATTTATGAACATCAAGTAGTTCACAAAAACAATACTGTACTGGAATTTACAGAGAAAACTTTGTTTTTCAAGTGATCACAGAAAAGAGACTCTGTAAAAGCCCATTCCACAGCTGCCAAGATGCTTAATATCAAGTACAGTCATATCATTTCTAACATGCTTTTTACTTCAAGGGTTGAAGTAAACTTAGTTTCAGCTTCCTTAGCCTGTTTTTTATTTTAAAGGAACAGAATGAGGTAGGGAAGAATAAAACGGAAAATGCATATCTTGGTTTTCCAAGATTCATGGGAAAGATGGCTATCGCTAAACATTCAACTTCAGTCAGTAAAAAGGGTAGAGAGAAGCAGATTCATCTGAATAGATCTGCTTGCTGCTGCCAAATCTGGTAGGATTGATGAATTTAATATCAGAAGTAGCTTTACCTTTTCAGCTATTAGACTCAGCTGGCAATATCATTAGGGGTGGCAGAACAGCTAAAAAATGACCAAGCCCATCAATAAGAAATTATTTCTGTGCAAAGTATTAACTTAGGTCTAGCAAGCACTCAGATTGAGGCATATCCTAATTAGATAACTCAGGTGTCAGGCTACTTGTCAAATACATCCTTTAACTGGGAGTTATAACTTTAATAACAAGCTGAAATCAGTTTGCTACAACTGGAGGTTTACGGAATTGGTTTGAAAGCTCAAGATATATTAATCCAACATCCACAGAGTCTGCAGTCAAATGCTCCTCCTCACTGCCACTCCCCACAAAAATACTGAAAAGCCTTCTTGATGTAACTATGTGGCATACTTCAAACAGATGAGATGACAGATGACAGACTCAGTAAGGGGGAGTTCTGGAAAAATCTCAGTGCGTTCAAGAACTTGCAGCTTTCCCTTAAAGCAACCGAGGCAGAGCCGAACACCCTGCTTCTGTGCCCTCATTACTGTTTCCATGAGAACAACCTTCCAAAATCCTTTTTGTCTCCACCAAAGCAGCCCTAAAAGTGACGAACCAACCAAACTCATTAATTATCTCGGCTTCAATGGCACACCATTGCCAAGGAAATCAGCAAGAGCAGCTGGAAGAGCTTTCCCACCAGCAGGCCCCAAGTTAGGAGCTTCCACTCTAAATGGGAGGCACGGTCGCTTCAAGGTCAAAAGCTACAAAGGCATCTCTCTGCTTTGGCTTACCCATAACCAGGGCAAACAAAAACCAAGACAAAAGATGATGAGAAAAATCACTGTAGCAAAAAAACCAAACCAAACCTCAACAAAACCCCCACATGTATGCTGATTTGGTACAAGAGAGTATAAACAGAAAAAAATAAAAGGTAACTAATTTTAGAAAATAATTTAGGACTCCTAACTGCAGTTTTAGTATTCCTAAATATTTTATTGGAAGATAAGCTATTGATAATAATATTCGATTTAACCAAAGCTGTAATTAACAAAGCAGTACGCTGGAATCTATGTCACGCTGCTGGAAGCTCTCAAGTTGCACTGCATCCTACTCTTTAGGTCTCTACTCTTCCACAGAGTGCATATTGTCATAATTTATTGCAAAACCCAGAACTGGACAATTGCAGAACCTTTCCCATAAAAGGTGCTACAAAAAAAGGGGATCCTTTTTTCAGTAGAGTACTGAAACAATAAATCAGCAGATTTTTCTTTTAAAAGGAAAATATTTTGCTTGAACAGCATTGTCTGTCTGAAATTGACTGCAGGCTTTTCTGGACAAGGACTATGCACCAGTGGTTCTCAACCTATGCCTGCTCAACTACCACTGCAATTACAACAGTAAAGCACAACATCTGCCTTTCACTGCTGACATCACTGCCAAAGCAAGTCCTCCAGACTTTGCCTGGACATTTTTAGACTGAAAATAAACAAGAGCCCTTCCTACATCTCTTCCGAAAAGCTGAGCTATAGGACCCTGGCTGGGAAGAGAAGACTGTCTAAGCTACAGATCAGTAGCCCTTAGTAAGAACAAGGTTGAAGATTAGATGCTATTGCCACATTGAGCTCTACTTCCCATAATACAAGCAATAAATGGCAGACACATTTATCACAATCTGATTGTGTTCTATAAATGTAATCTGACGCAATGATTGTGGCACTACTCACTCTCTGCACAAGCATCCTCATCCTCCTCTTCATCCACGTTAGCTTCCTCTGCATGCAGTCTTTCAAGCGCTCTGTAAGGAGGTGGCAATTTCATTGGAGGTGGAGCCCCATATTTTCTCTAATGGATTCAAAGACAAATAGTTACATGTTTTGTAACCTCCACGCACAAGAAAAAAATCCTATTGTCTACTGCACCGTGTGTACATACACAGCACTTAATTACAATGCTAAATTCTGTAGTGTAGGCTTTTTATGCAAGAAATCAGAACAAGTGACAATGAACATCAAAAAAAGAAAATACAATTGTACATGCACATTTACTTGTTGACAAAATACTTATGTATCAGAAACATGGAAGTGTGAACATTTATTAAGGGTTAAAAATAAACTTAAATTATGCCCCATTTCTCATTAGAGACTCAACAACAAAATTGTCTGGTACCAATAAAAGTCAACCTTTTAAATACAAAATAGGAACACAGTCTTCTTAGTGCATCTACGAATATTTAAACATAACAGTTCACCTACATTTTTGCTTAAATTAAAAAAAAATTTGAATTATAACTTACAATAAAATTCTATTACCTCACATAAATACAGGCAGCTCCTATAATGATGCATATAGCGGCGCATAGCAGGCGTAAAGAATAGGCTCCGACTCTAATGAAGGCGCTTGTTCGTCCGAGCAACTGTTTTTATAGCTCCAAGTAACTGGATCGTGCCTTAGTTTGCTACATGATTTCATTTAATTACATTCAACTGTATCCCATGCAACCCCACTACTAATAGCAGGATGCACTTTAGACAGGGAACACCGAGTACGATATGCCATTAGAGCAACCAGAATGCCCGTAATTAATTTCTTCTATAGCTGGGAAATACGACTCAACACCCGAACACCAAACCCAGAATAAAATTTTTCACTGTGTACAATGAAAGCTGAACCTGCATATGGATTTCTAAAACCTTGAGCCTGAATTTGTGTAGAATAGTCTAACTAGCAAACTGCAATGCAAGCTACATAGAAAATTTTGTGAGATAAGATATACAACATCCCATCCATTTAAAACACATTACAGGAAAGTGCTGCATTGAAGACAGCATAACAATAATAATTGAATTAATTCAATCCAATAGCATTAAAAGCATATAATAAGAGCACCTGGAAACACAACAGCTATTTCCTCAAAGTATACAATACACCAGATGCGCCTCCCACTTTTTGCTTGACACCAACACAGGTAGAACTCGGCAAAATCCAGAAGATCCAGGAAGCATGAGAGGACTCATGTCCTACATTACCGAGCAGGTGAAGATGGAAAACCTGAAGCCCCACTTTCAGCTCCCTATGACAAATCAGTATTATCACTATAATTTAGTAATAACTCATAGTCTAAATGTTGACCCTTTGGCTTTTCAAGACCTTAAACTTTTGTTAGGAAGTCTGTGTGGAATTACACGAGACACCTAAGCTTATCCAGCAGTTTGCTATGGCTCAGAAGGACAAGCTTCTCTCATCCCTCCTGACCCACTGAAAAGCCAGATGAGGAAATTGTGCCAGAGTACTCCATTACACCATGTTTTTGTATTAACACAGCTGTTTCCAGCACAGAAGCAAAAGCGCAGTTTACGTTGCCAACCAGCAAAATAATGTTAATACCTGGTTTGTCCACAAGAAGCTCAATTGTTTTAAGTGGTTTTATATAAGTTACCTCAAGTGATCATTTTTAAACAAACATCAATAAAGGAGGATAAACACCAACTAATCGGAGAAAACCTTCACTATTGAAAAGATAACTCATCACACCGGAACAGGCAGATTTTCCAGCTGGACATGGCTGCTTTCAAATCAAACTCTTTTGTGACACTTTGAAGACTGAAATAGAAATATCACTGATTCCCCATAGGGACATGGACTAGTAATCCACTAATAGCAACTCTTTCCAACTCAGAGATGCCCCTACTGTAACACAGTATGACTGCTTTGTGAATCAACGTTCAAAGCTAAAAGGGAGCTACATATTTATGCACTGAAGCTCTTCTATATTCCACCCACCAGTTTACGGCACCAATAGATGAAAAAGGGTTGAAAAAGATTAGGCTCCCTCTTTAACCTCCGAACGCTATAGAACGCAACACACTGGAGTCCTAGAGATTAAAGGCAGCACATTGCAAGAGGATGAGCGCTTTTAAGATTAGAAATATAGATAACAAAACCAAGAAAAGGGGATTGTAACTGCTTCATTATAAGTATTATCCACTGGCATGAAAGCATGACTTCAACACCTTTCTTGATTTTTTTTTAATAACTGAGCCTCATAGCTTCTGTATCTGACAGGATCTGAAAGGAGCCTTACAAAAACTTTTGGAGGCACAACGGCCTTCTCATTATCCACCACACACCAGACTACTGAGTAGCATCAAATGAAAAGTTCATCGTATTTGTAGTTGGCATGTTAAACCGCACCGGGCAAAAGTTACTGTCTGCACTAATTCTGTCCCTACTCCTGCAGTTCTGACACCCTCGAAGTACCTGACCTACACTCAGCAATCAGCACAGTTCCACAGGAAAATACCTAGGCCATTAGAGCAATCTGGCTGGGAATGAGAAATTAAATTTTTCTCTTATTGCAGCGATTAAAACAAATCCACTGGTTTAGACCAAACAGATTTTTTCTCTTTTAAATCCATTGTGAAGTTGCTTGAAAGTTACTGTGCAGTAATTGCTTCACAATTAGCTGGCCAGCTACAGATCACTTGGTCATTTCCTTGTTTTACCCAGCAATGGGAAACGTAGGAGACTTGGCGGATTTAATTATCCCATAACATGATTTTACTGAATTTGAGCCAGCCTCACATTAAGGATATCATTTGTGTACATGTTATTATTTCTCTGTTTCTACTGAACAAAGAGAATCAATTTGCCTCCATGTGGAGCAAAGCAGGTACTTCCAGAAAGATGCCAGTGAAGAGCTGCAGTAAGTACAGGGTTTCAGCACCCAGGGGAGACCCACAGAACATCTGTCAGAAACCTGCTTTGTATTTGGCAGAAATCTGGCAAAAATTACTTGAATCAAAGATATTTCAACAAAACATTTCAAATTTCATTTCAGACTTCAGGGGGGGGCTTATCATAGAGTTATAATGCATGCTATTATACCACTTGATTTAGTAAAACTTGGGTATAGCACTGAATGGAATAAATACCTTTTCACTCTTATTTTCTTTGTCTGCATCCTGATCTTTGCTGACTTTGATTCCTTTAGGCTGCACGACAGAAACTACCTGAAGAACAATGCATATGTTACACACATCAGAAAGAGCATTATAGCCACAAAACAAACATCCAGAAGTTAGGTAATGACAACAATAAAGCTACCCAGTACACTCTTCATCTTGCCCCATGTAGAAGTGCATTGCAGTGCAGTCGTTAAACTACATTCTATTACTGAATTTACAAACATTCTCTACTTTTTTTAGTGCTCACTATTTGATATCTAGCCCCATCTCTTCATTCAATTAAACATTACTCTGAACTCAGCAATGTGGATGTACATCCTTGATACAGAGCTCAGTACGGACTCCTGAAGTGTCAGTTCTTAATTATTCAGATAGAGACCAGCATCCATGCACGCAGACACCTTATAAAGGAGAGCATGTTTAGCCTCCACATACTATTCCTCCTTGCTGTTCTTTATTCTTTCAAAATGTAATATACTCCTACTCCTCTGGCAGCACCTTATTTTGGTGAACAGGAGTTGGGACTGTGCAGCACTGCTGAAAGTCTGTGAATGTCCAGTTTCCTACAGCTTACAGTTCAAAGCAAAGAAACTAAAATGTCAAGTTATCCATCTTTCCCTTGATCTCTCTAGATTGACTAGGAAAGTAAGGGTTAGAGATGCAGCTGAACACTTAAGTGTTCTGAGTTTTTTTGGATCTTTTCTGTGAAAAAGCTGATACAGAAAGGGAGCTAACTCAGTTACCATCACTGTGATTTTTGCCATCACTGCTTGAGCACTTTCCTAGCATAGCTGGTGAAAGTCTTAATAGATTTTGAAAGAGTCCCTGGAGCACTGGAAAAATAAGGGACATGGTTGTGCCAGATTTGTCTACAGTTGTCAAAAAGGTCTCCTCAGGTCTACTAAACCACCAAAATTCTCAGTTAAATTGTCAGATTATACTGAAAGAATATAGAAGTCTTGGGGGTTTTGTGTGTACTTCAAGGCAGGCAGAATTGTACGCCTTTTTTTACTAAGGCATTAAAAGGTTTCTTGCCTTGGCCTTGCAGATGAGGAGGCATCTAAATCTCTTGAAATGTAACTTGCTCCCAAATAACTACTTCACGTCCCTATTTTACACAGGGTTGCTAGTGTGAATCTGGCTAATTTTAGTTACACTTTTGTTCATTTGGGTAACAGTGTATTTTTAGATTATGAAATATGAACAAATTAAGATATACAGGGCCAGACTCAATTACACAGGTGGGAGAACTGAATTAACACCTAGTCAACAGATTTATGCCTATTTGATTTACATCAGAGAAACACGGTTTCCAATCAGGCCAGACAAGTAATCAATCAATCATGTGGTCTATATGCAGAAAGTCTGATAGAAAGGATGGACAGAAAAATTGATGGAACTTGCTGAAAGAAATTTAGCCAAGTTTAAAATAAGACGAGTGTTACACATTTATTAAGTTTTGGAATAAAAATAGAAATAAACTTACTTTTGGTATGTTAGACAAACCCTGAACTACAAACACGACAGGATTTCCCGCATTCTTGATAGCTTCTACTGCTTCCTCGTGTGTGGCGTTTTGTAGGTCTATCCCAGAAACCTAACAAATGATACTTATTTTTATTAGGTAGCTTGTTTTTAGCACAGTCATTACAAGGGATCACACACATTCACAGAAGATTTAGCATATGTGAGGAAGGTACCAAAAGCAGTCAAGAGAAATTATTTTTAGTATATTTCCATGATGGTTTAAGGAAAAGTATATTACTTTGTATTCATAATTAAAAGGTGCCCCTATGCTTCCCAAAGCAATCCTAGATAAAAACATAAGGAATAAGATTGTCAGAGAACGCTGAACATAATGGTAGGTATAATACAACTCTTTCAGATTTTACCTGCTTGTGAACTAAACCTGATTTGAAACAATTTTTCAAAACTTCACACACAACCCTAAAGCACATACAAGAATGGCACTATCAGCTTGGGAACCCAGGTTCAGTAGTATTCATTTGGAGAAAAATGAGTAAAAAAAAAATCAACGCAGAGCCAGAGATGAAAGCAAGGAGTGGCTTTCTCCCCTATGGCACCTGGCAGAATCATTGATTTCCCCCAAATCAGTAGTATAGTTTAAACTATAAATTAACACACACAATATAACAGACCAAATTTCAGTATGAGGAGTCTGTTCTTCTATATATTATAACTTATGCTTATAAAGGTATGCTATAACTTATTACTCTTTTATATGGGAAGAAGGCACTCTCATTTTTTTCATTTCCCCATCAGATACCAGGACCTATCTTTTCTTAAGTATAGAGGAGAATGTTAAAAGAGCTCCATAGTCAGACCTTAAAAAAAGAAAAGAGGACATCAGGGGTTTCTTTCGGTTTTCAAAACACAGTGTCGTCAATACTTCATAAAGTGGTGGTAGTATTTTGTCCCTCTCTCCTCCCAAAGCTGCTTGGGTCAATCTTTATTTCTTAGAATGAAAAGGTTTATCTGCATTTATCTGCATTTACCTCAAGTATTTTATCTCCAGTTTTTAAAGCCCTTGTTCTTCCTGCTGGGCTGTCTTCCAAAACTTGTTTGATAAAGATCCCTTTAAGTTCTTCTCCATTCTTCAGGCGCTTTATGACAGTTTGTCCACCAACAATACTGATTCCAAGAGACACATGAGGGTCTCTAAAGATCTCAACACTGAAAAAATACATGTGGTAATTTAACAGCTTGAAATGGGTTTTTAAACTATAAATGCAAAGACTTAAAGAAATGTAAGCTTCTGGTCTTTCAGGAAGATTTAAGAGAGTAAAGGGATGAGAGCATTCTTAGGCTTCTGACTTTACCAGAGGTGGCTTTTTACCTTCAGTAGACCTTGCCCGAAAAAAAAGAACAAAATTCTGCTGCCAACCCATACCCACTGCTCTTCCAAATATGTTTTTATGTCAGAGAAGTCAGGGTAAAATGGGCAGGTCTTCAAGTAAACACTCATCCTCTTCCAGTTTGACCAAATTGTCTGGAAATGGCAAATACTACAAGTGGTATGCTAGACAAATAATAAAACAGCGTTTCATACAACTTTCTGAACACTGACTTCAGTGTATCAGATGCATATTAATCAGCTTAAGCAGAAATTTTCTGATCATATTTTTTCTTAGGACCATAAAAACAATTCACCTAAAAATGTTAACAATACAACAAGGATGTGGCTAAAACTTGGCTTGGCCATTTGGAATTCTGCCATTAAGTTTAGCAGAAAACCCGTGGAAAAGGAGACAGCAGCACTATGTGCATTGTTCACACCTAATAGTTATTAAATGAGCAAGAACTTGTAGGTCATCCACAACGTAAACCCGCCAAGCTTTCCCAAGTCAGCTGTATAAATAGAAGGCATAATTTTGTTGAACATCTGTTAAAAATTCACTGTATCTAAGAAAGCCCAAGGTACATAAGTACCTTAAAGTTATTGGCAGAGGGGGGGAGAAAAAAACCCACAAGAACTAATCGGGCTTACAGAAAAAAAGACATAAGGTAAATGGGAAGAAATAATGTAATCATATGAACATACGTCCGTGGTGGTCCCCAGTGGCTGAAGTTTGGAGTTTCTTCTCCTTCTCCTTCTTCTCTCTCAGGTAATTCACTAATTGGGGCAGACAGAGGGGAGGAATAAAAAATAAAAAAAGGCATCACCCATGCCAGGTCGCAATTCCTTGCATATTTTGTATCTGGCAGTAAGACAGCAACGCCTTCTCACACTGTCCAGTTTAAACCAAATGTGCAGAGTCAACAGACTAGACAGGAATTTTTGTATTTAGGTTTAAATGTACTTAAGGAATGCTCCAGAAATAAACATGATGGGCAGACCAAATTTATAAGCTGGTCTGTGATATACAAATCTGCGCTGCATTTACTCATTCAAAATAACTATTTAAGCAATTAGCATTTACTTCCTGATAAATGTGCTGTGATTCTTATAGAGGGATATAAACATGATAAAACCAGTCTAGCTGACCAGAAAGCAGATCATGATGCAACTGGGAGAACAGATCCGGTGTGTTCCATTAAACACTCCAGAACAGGGTGTTAATTAAACTTTTACACTATATGTGACTCACCTATTCACAAAATAGGAACGGAAGTATGGAATTGCATGCCCCCACAGAAAGGTTGAAACAATACATCCTTGCACACACTTTCTGTAGATCCTGAGAGCTGTAAATGCTACTCTTAAACTGCAAAAAGGAAGTAGGATGTGCTGCAGAAATAAACCCCTCACCTTATTGTTGAGCTGCTTTCCCTCTGAGGGAAGATTACAGATGAATTAGGGAAGTACTGAGGATTTGAATCAACAGGCCCCAAAAGCAGATCCACTACCCACTGGAAATACCTACAACCAGTGCCAGCTCAAGGTTTCTCAGCACCACTGGCAAGACTAAAATTTCCTGTACAGGCCTCAGACCCATGGCTGAACTGCTCTTCCCAAAAGGAAGAACAAACGAAAGGGAAAACCGAGAGGACAGAGCTATGATAAGGAGCTAAAGAGAGCTCCTTAAGCAATAATGACCAATGCTGCTGGTAAAGGCTATGTCCTTCTCCTCCAGGCCACAACCATACTACCCCCACTGCAGAGTAAGTGAAGTAGGTGGCAGAGCCATTCGGAGTTTTCTGTCCCAGTACTCAGGGGAGGAAACATGGGAAGTAAAGATTCAATAAGGTTGTAAGGCAAAATTCAGCTCCTTGGGCAAAAGTCATAGAACTGGCCATCTATGTACATCTTACTGTTTCACACAGCTTTTAATGATTGGTCGGCTAAGTAAAGCAAGAAGACAGTTAAGATCATTAACTGAAAATCTTCCAAAACCTGAAATATTTCCCCATACTTGTACAATGCTGTTCCAGGCTGAGCTAAGGTGGTTACTCTTCCAGATTCCAGGTTCTTGGAAAAAACATAATCCTCCCCTTTTAATTCTTCCTTTTCAGTAGCTTCCAGATCAACAGCAAGTCCAGGTCCTTTAGAGTCAATCTGAAGCTTTGTACCTGAAGAAGAAAAGGTGTAGATGTGAACTTTTTCTTCCTCTGTCCTTGCATCTACCAGTTATCACCCTTGGAAATAAAACCCTTACCCCACCATGTTCCAAATGTGGATGTTGTGTGATGATCAAGAGGCTGAGAGATACAGAACATTCGTTTTTGAAGGAAGTTTAAATCACACTAAACACTTTTTTATAGCACCTTGCTTCTGATGTACACGCAGTGAAGTAGTAACAGGAAATGCCAAATCTTTATGGAACTTAAACATGCTTAGGTACAACTTACATGACAGACGCTCCTCACAAAAAACACATGACTAGCAATAGAAAATCCATCCTTTATGCAGGGAGAGCGATGCAAAGCCCTGCTCCAGTCACAGAACCCCACCACACTAGGGAATACTGATGTCATTTTGGTGACATAAGTATCAACATTAATTGAACCACCAGAGCTCCTTGCAAGAGTCATCAGTCTGCCGCTGTAGCTTACACAGTGTCTGCTGTACAAGATGCAGGTGACAAAAAAAGGAAACAACCCAATCTCCTTTCTCCCAACCAGCGAGTGCTAACTCAGGCAGGTTGATAAATTTATTTCCCTGATGACCTACCAAATTCTAACCATCCATCTCCGGCCATCTGACAAGGAGAAACTTTGCTTCTGAGCACAGATTAAAAAAAACAAGATATGGGGCAATTATCTACAGTAGAGTTCAGTTGCAAATTCTGGTTGTGGTAAAGTTATCTCCACAGTCTGTCACTTTTTTTTTTTTTTTTTTAATTTAAAACCATAAAATCAGCAATCAAAAGTGACTGAGACAAATTCCTGACAGAAATTACAGACATGAGCTATTGTACTTATGCATGGAGTCCTACTGTGGACATAGCTACACAGAAGAAAGTGTTTCTCCACAGGCAGGACAAAGCTGCAGCCACTTTCAATATCACTTGTGACGACTGTAGGTGAAGATTTGGAGGAGGAAGCAAGATCATGAAGCTGAAACCTATTTAAAGCCAGACTGACATGAGCCTCAAGAATTCTTTATTTGAATACTTTATCACTCGAAAGAATTTGTGTTTTGGTATAAAAATTAAATTCGTAAATATGAAATTGTAAGATAAAGAAAAAACGTCTTACAAACCTAAATCCATCTTGTTTTTTGCTCCTGACTGGGTAGTTTCAGTATCAAATATGTCTTTTTGGTGGCCACTGTGTGCTGTGGTTCCAGAAAATAGTGAATTTATACAAGTATTTTCTTCACACTTCACAGAGGAGAATAAAGTAATTAACGTTAGAAGGCAATGGTATCAACCTATACAGGAGTATTTGACATGAACATTGATTTTTACAGCAATTTTCACATTTTCTCAACTACATTCATATTTATTCAGATAACTATGAAATAATAACCGCTCATTTATGCACTATATTAAGAAGAGGCATTAAAAATGTTACGTGCAATTGCAATACAAAGCAACTGTATCTTTCTACTTGCCTGTAATCCCAACAAGAAGTTCTCTACTTTGCTCATTTGTTGTTTTTAAGTAACAAATGTATAAATTTACTATTGTGCACTCCGGTATAAAACTGTTACTAGAAGCTGCATTTTATGTACATAGTGCATAAGGGGACAAGCCAAACAAAACCTGAAGTTCTCTGTGGCTGTCACATTAAATACTTTTCCGCCTCAGTTTTTTCACATAAAAGCATACATCTCGGAAGCTGGTGCATGGAAGGCTGATATTATCATTTTTTTGTTTGGCAAGTGAATGAACAAAGACTCAGAAAAAAATAATTCTCAGAATACTTGAGGAGGACATCTAAGTAAGAGTTTCACAATTTACCTGAAGCTCTGTATCCTTCATCCACCAGTATGCTTGTTACAATTGCTCCTGCCATATCATTTTTTGCTTAACTGCACTATCATCTGGCTTAAGAAACTGATTTGGATTAAAAATAATGAGGAAAAGAGGCAGCTCCTTTCACTGACATTGCTGCTGAAGCCCCTGGACTATTAAAACCACAAAGTGACACTCTGCTATTACTGATATGCACCATATTAATACAGCTTGCAAAAAAGAACTGAGCCCACAAGTCAGAGATGGGAAAGAAGATGCAAGTACAGGATGCCTGTAAATACACCAACAACAGCACGTATCTCATTCAAGCGGTTAGATATACAGACACTATGTAAGCAAAAGAACCTTCCAAAATGTACAAAAGGATAGACTGGTGTCTGTTAGAGGTACCCAGATCTCATCTAGTAATTAAAACACTAGAAAGACTCCTTACAGAGTTTAGATCTGGAACTCGCCTTGAAGTATGGGTCCCATGGTCAGGGTACAGCACTGAGACCAACACAGCATTCCTTACCATTTGATCTTTATTGAATGGATATTCCAGGGACTGTTTTGGACTTAAGTTAGCACTGGATCTTAAGTCTTGTTTTTCATTAGTCTCAAGTTGCTTTGCCCATCGTTCTGTATCGAGGTTCCTCTCTGAACTTGCCTTCTGTCCACATGATGCATTACATTTCAGGAAGTCTGAATCTTCTTCATACTCATCATCCACCAACATTTCCCGTTCTTCATCCATTTCTTCTGTTCTGGGTTTCAGAAACTCATGCATCTCCCAAGACTCCTTCTCATACTCATTGTCATTTTGAGAAAGCTGAAATGACCTTCCCAAGTCCAAACTTGGTTCATCAACAAGTTCTTCTTTAAAAGGTGTTTCATCTCTGAAACCCTGCATAAAACATTGCAGGAATATAGAATTTATGTTTCTTTTTAACTCTTTTAAAACTATGTTTTATGTTAGGCCCATATTAAAAGTACATCTTGATTTTTAAAGTGAAAGTCTTCTACCTTTTGCATTTTCTGAAAGAAAATACACTCTCTGACTTACGATTTTAACACCAAAAGTAGACATTGCAATTTTTCTTTTTAAATATAAAGAAATTTAAGTTGCACAGCTTAGATATTGCTGTAGCCATTCAGAATAACCAATCTGGACTGAAGTTAGGGAATGAGAATTATTAAATAACACTAAAAAACCTACAGGGCAAAGTATATATAAATCCAGCTAAAGTATCTCTGTCCTCCAGACTGATCTGCTATCACTTTATGAATGCATGTACATTTCTTACAATACCATCAGCTAAATAAAAACCAGCCTGAGTTTGCTTATGCAACAGTATCAGCAAAAAAAACCCCAAAATCCAACCAAAACAAAAGGCACACTCATTTGTCCCTCGCTTGGCCGGGGGAAAGGGGAAATGGATGACCCACATCCTCAAAAAAAAGGTCATAATTGACTGTTCATTATCTAATACCCTTACTGTTTTAAAGAGAGCTCAACTTTCTACTCAATTCAAACCACAGAGCAACATACCAAAAAAACAAACAAAACCAAGAGAAAAGGTATTAAAACCCACTTTGAAACATCTTGCTCAACAGTTCTTTTTTCTGGGATTTGTCACATGCCTCCCCAATTTCCAATGCTCTGTGTTTCTCCTAAATTGAATGGGGTACTATTCATCAGCTCAGAGTGAGTCTGCACATGTGTCTGAAATTTTATGCCTTGTGCTGCTACCAGAAAGCTTGCCACACAGAGAAAGCTTTTCCTCTCTTTTCTTCAGGCCACCAAGTATATATGCCCAAACCGATCTTCAAGGCACCAAAACCCCAAACACTGAAACCAATCTACAGATTCAGGGGTCCTCAATCAAAATGTTTTTCTTTCTGCTTCCTGCCACTTCCCAGACTCCCCAAGGTACTTCACCATTTCTGACCTTTAGTGTCAGAATCCTGTTTTGTTAGATTTGTACAAATGCAGAAGAAAAAAACCCCAGACACTGCCAAAATGTTCGCATAGTTCAAGTGAGAGGCAGGAGAGAAAACAAGAGACAGGCAAGAGCATAAGGAAACAATGCAATAATACTATTTGGCATGAAAGCAGAACATTAGCAATCTAGAAAGTAGCACATTTTTCATAAGCATTAAATGTTCCTTTAATCTATTTGACCTGTGTACCTCAATCTCAAAAAATAACCAGTCTGAAGAGATTCTAATTCTCTTCA
The DNA here is from genome assembly GCF_000737465.1 of Haliaeetus leucocephalus. Classification (NCBI taxonomy): domain Eukaryota; kingdom Metazoa; phylum Chordata; class Aves; order Accipitriformes; family Accipitridae; genus Haliaeetus; species Haliaeetus leucocephalus. Next base: position 1,018,199 of record NW_010973284.1, read on the forward strand.
TCATCATTTCCTTTCACTTTTGCAGCATCAATCTCTAAACACTTCTGTAAGAGATACCAACTTCATCATTGTATAAAACAGTTGACTTAACTCAGAACCACACAGCAATTCGTATCACCATCTCCTGATACAGCAGTTAGGTATGTATAATCACAGACTGCTGCACTGCAGTAGCAGACGCTACCCGTGGAATAGGGAATACTGCAAAATGACAGTAAAGTCTACTGTTGTAGCATATAAAATCTTCAAGTTCCTTTTTTTTTTTTTTTTTTAAGTCAGCTTTGTCAGCACTATGCTAGCGCATAAGACTGGAAGCCATCATGACACACCACTCTTGGCTCTTATATGAGCAGGTAAGATAATAAATGGATGGAAATTTTATACTACTGCTCTAAGCTACTATCAATGCTGTCATACATAAGGTAAATCAAAATACAAGCAAATACCTCTGCATGTATTTTGTACAAATTGATCATTCTAGTTTCTATATTCAGCAGGACTTTAAGATAAAATACTTTATTTAAAAATACTTAATAACATTAGTTTTATTTAGGAAGCAGAGAAACAATCTGAGCTGGCAGAGGACTAATTGCTGTGCCAGGAACCCTTCCTATGCACCCAGAAAACAACAAACTCCATTTTACATCATGAAAGTTAGTAAATATCATGTCCAAGCTAATTTCATAGTATACCTACATCTACCAAGTAATGTTGCTCCTTTTGGTGATTCTAATATACCATTTTAGCATTAAAGATACGTTTGTATCCAGAGATAGGCAGACATGTTTAGCAGCAAGAAAATCTAAAATTTATTTTTATTACTGTGTTGCAGTTCTGGATGATCCTTTATGTATTGTCTTTTCTGGTCTAAAAAGAATGCATTTACCAATGTGAACTAATAAAAATTTTGCAACGCACTTGAGAACAGATGAAAATTCAAAAATATCCACATATCTCTCACTCTACATAGGTCAGTATTGCAATATTATTGCCTATTACCCTGGTATCTGAGTTTCTCAGTATCTTTTGTGCCTCATCTTCCCACAATAAATAGAATTATTTCTCAGAAAATAGGAAAGTGGAGAATTGAGGAAGAGAGTAAAGAAATCACCCAAGACCACATAGGAAGCCTATGAAGAAGAACAGATTTCAAGCTTGCCTTACACACTAGACTACTTTTTTTGTTTTGCTACATTATAATAAAAAGTGTTCTGCTTCCATACCTTACTTTCTTTGCAAAGCTGAACCAACTACTTATGACTACTAATAACGTAGCATTGCTATTTCATATCCAAAGTAACCCAAGGTATTTTAATGACATAGTAAATTTGATAAGGCAGTCTGCATTAGTAAGTGCTGTGCATATGCTTACTGTTCACAACACGATTAGTATACAGTTAGCTGTTAGAGTCTTTTTCAGAGGGAATCCAGCCTGAAGTCTATTCAATACTTAGGTCTTATCTGAAGGACATACTTTTTTTTTTTTTTTTACTTTAAACCATCATTTCCTGTCCATATAAACTTAAGCTCAACAAAAAGAGTAACCAAATACCTGTGGTGCTTCAAGTATTATTGAGAAATTAATATTATCTACTGGTTCTGGAGATCCAGGGCTGGTTTTAATGTTGCTGGAATTGACAGTGTGCATCTTCTCCTCCTCTTTGCTTTCTCCCTAAGAAAGGCAATCAAAATGATGAGTCAGGAAAACAAACAAAAAAATTCCCACATTTTTCAATAAACTAAAAGGGGGTGGGAGAACCAGCTATTAGAAAAAAGATGGGAAAAAGTTACAGAACTATAAAAAAGGGAAGTCATAAATGGAGAAGATGAAGACAACAGCTTTTATTCTTTTGGGATATTAGTACAGATACAGTAAAAAATAAAGAGATGTGTAGGAAAAAAGACAAATACAAGGATATGAACAATGAAATATCACTTTTTAGAAGAGGAAAGAATATGTTTAACAGCCTTCCTACATTCCTATTTCACCACTCCTCTACCACTTTGAATTACAAGTACTTTCTATTAGATGGTGCTTTAATTAATTTTGCCTGGGTGCCCTTGACGAACAATACTGCAGTGTTCTCAAGTAAACTACTGTCTGTTCCAAAGCCCTGATTCTAGAAAAAGGAAATTCTACTTGAATTTACAGTCTTGAGTTCAAACAGATTAAGTTTCTTTGATGTCAGTGGAGCTCAAGCAAGCACTTAGCAGTGTCTTAGAGTGAAATGGACTTCAGCACATATTTAACTGATCTGCTGAATTGCTTGAACCATATTACACTGTCCTGGTTTCAGCTGGGATAGAGTTAACTGTCTTCCTAGTAGCTGGTACAGTGCTGTGTTTTGAGTTCAGTATGTGAAGAATGTTGATAACACTGATGTTTTCAGTTGTTGCTCAGTAGTGTTTAGACTAGAGTCAAGGATTTTTCAGCTTCTCATGCCCAGCCAGGGCACCTGACCCAAACTGGCCAACAGTGTATTCCATACTATGGGACGTCCCATCTAGTTTAGGAACTGGGAAGTGGGGGGCAGGGAATCGCTGCTCGGGGACTGGCTGGGTGTCGGTCGGCGGGTGGTGAGCAATTGCCCTGCGCATCATTTGTACATTCCAATCCTTTTATTACTAATGTTGGCATTTTATTAGTGTTACCATTATCATTATTAGTCTCTTCTTTTCTGTTCTATTAAACCGTTCTTATCTCAACCCAGGAGTTTTACTTCTTTTCCCGATTTTCTCCCCCATCCCACTGGATGGGGGGGGAGTGAGTGAGTGGCTGCGTGGTGCTTAGTTGCTGGCTGGGGTTAAACCACGACATACACCTATGCATAGTGCCAGCACACATAGGTTTGCCCAGACATGTCTTCTGATTCCACATGGATGTTCTTTCAGGAGGAACTTGAGAATGCTGGTTTTCCAGTCAGACCTTTTGGACATTGAGCTGCCCATTCATCAGCTAGCCAGAATTTCTGGATATGTTGAGGTATATGCATAGTAACTTCTACGTGCATACATACTTCTACCCTAAATTCCTGCCCTCCACCCCCCCAATATAACAACCCAGTCTACACGTCATAGAATCAAATATAAAAAAGTTAAAATCAGTCCTTACCACCAAAGGCTTGCAGATTCCAAGAGAAACTGTACCTGGGGGCACAGATTTCAACACTTCCACTGCCTCTGCTAAAGTGGTGCTGTCCAAATATTTCTCATTTACAAACACCAAGCGGTCACCTGGTAAAAGCTCGCCCCCACGTTCGGCTACTCCGCCTGCCACCAAAGAGCTGATCACAATGGCTGTTCTTGTTGGATCTAAGGGATCCTAGGGAAAAAAAAAAAAAAAAATAGCCTAAGCCTCAAGAAAGATGATGTTTCTTTTGAGTATGTAAAGACCACTTAAGCATGTTCATCATCTGATGCTACAGAACTGAAGCTTGCTGAGACGTTCAAAAGGACTGCCTACTAATACTGCCAAGGCTTACAGTTTACAAAAAGAAAGGTTTGCAGTAGGAAGATAATCTGTTACTTGCCTAATCCATTAAGAATTTTTAAGATCTGAAAGCTGACTGATACCCTGCTTGCCCTCTTCTTACATACACAGAAACGGCCAGGCCAACCTGCAAATAGAAAAACAACACTGGCACTCTTCCACAAGCCTCCATCCAGCCTGTTACGTGCTAATGTTACATAAAATAACATTCTGCATGCCATTCAAGAGCTTCATGGCAGCAAAACTGATGTTAAAACAAATCATTGCAAGATTACCAATTTAATTAAAAATATTATTAAATTAAAACTAAAAATCAGAACCAAAACATTCAAGAAATAGCAGTATATATTTGCTATATTACTGCAGTGTTCCTGTTTGTCATATCTGCATGACAACTTATCAAAGACATTTTGTCCACCCATGAAGCTTCCTTAACAGAGAATACAGGGGACAGCAACAGAAGAGTAACTAAGATTATTCCTGAAGACAAGGAACACTGTAGTGATGTACACAGAGGAATGTGAAGTAGAAAATATTATACACACTGGAGAGACTGTAAACTGATGCAAAGATATTCACTTCACTTAATTTTTTTTCCCAGTACTAACCTTTGTGTTGTGTCACATACCATTTCTATCACGCATACAGCCATTTAAAAATTCATCCTCAATCCAATGAAATGATCATGTTGTTATACAGTGGCAGAAAGATACACAAAACAAATTTAAGGGGTTTTTTTTGTTTCCTTGTTTGTTTTTTTAAGATTAGAATTAGCCTTTCTCTCCCCTGCTAAGAGCTCGTAAAGTTCAGAAATGCTCCTCGTATGCACTGGGTCTTCAAATGCATAATCATGTACTATTTTTCCCTCAGGACTTTCATCTTATTCAGGGCATGGGAGGGATAAAAAAGGGGCAAAATTCAAATCACAAAGACCACCATGAATTCAGCACGTCAGTGTTAATTTGAAAACAGGAATGCTTTTTTAACTCTTTATTTTTATATAACTGTACATTGCCTTCCAAGGGAACATGTTTTTTTTAAGGTATGGGCAAACATATGAGGCAATGAATGTAATATCTGTAAATGGCTGAAATTAGAGAACTGAAATTAGAGTTCAGCAGGAAGAGCCATGCTGAAGCTGAATTCAAGTAAATACATATTACTAATAATTCTCTCCCGTTCTAGTGCTTAATCCTGCCATTTTATAATCTTCCCAAACACTGGGTATCCACATTGTACAGAAGAGGCTTCCTTGCGAGTATCATGTCTTGATAATCAAGCCCAGCAACCTCCCTCTGCTGCGCAATGGTGTTCTGCCTACTGAACCCGTGCCAATATGCTTGGGCTGTCCGACTGTTTATGCTCAAACCTGCCTCACACAATGCCGAGGGGAAAGGATTTCATTTGTTTCTAATAGCAAGCTGTCCATGTTCTGCATACACTTTGGAAATTTTTAGAAACAAAATAAACCCAAATGCAGGAAGTCCAGAAGAAGAATCCAAAGGATTCCAAGATTTTAAAAAAGAGGGTTCGCTTTAAGAGTGTTGAATTTTGAAAATGTAAAGTTACTGCTGCCCTTTGTGTAGAGAGTCAGCTTTGCCTGCCCTTGCCGACAAAACCATGTGCCTAACCATCCTGATGACAGCTGACCACAGAACAAACATTCCGTTTGACACAGACTTTTGAGATGCTTTTAATTTTTGGGTTTGCTCCAATGCAAAATAAAAATAACCTTTTGGACTTCTTTGCAAAACCAGGATCATGTTGAGACAGCCGTTTTCGAGCAAGTAAGGCACTGTTCACATGAGGAAGGCTTTGCTAATAGAACTAAACCAGCAAGTTTTCCTATCGTGGGCTCATCTTGCCATGGCAAGCAAGGTTTATGCTGGTTCCCTAAATAGGTGAACGCTCTCTCAGCAAAACTACACCTTTGCTGACACAACAGCTTTTATAATATGACTTTTGCTGGCTTAGCTATATTGATAAAAAATGAACAAAACAAAACTGGCACTCATCCTTACTGATGCAGATAAGCTGACAAAAATTTGTGAGTGAATGACTGGCCCAGTAATTATGGCGCTTGCTGAGAATGTGGGAGAACCAGCTTCAAATACCCGCTCTGATCCAAAGCTGCTCTTTTTTGGGTTCCAGATCAGAACCAACTTAAGTAGGACATGGGAATCTCACCACTAGCTGCTTCTACACAGATAGAAGGTCAGTGGCCTAACTACCACATTTCTGATGAGAAACAGTCCTGTTTCAACTTAAGTTTTCACTGAAATAAAAACATTCTGGCTTCAATAAATCATCATGTTTTGGTAAGAGATAATTCAGCTGGAAAAAGTGTTCCAACCAGCTTTAATCCTCACGCTAAAAATGAAGATAGAGTTCCTGCAAACATACGCAGTTCCTATGCAGTAAAGTTTCGAGAACAGCACGGTTATCTTCGCTGCTTCACAACATGCATGAACATAAGCCATGTATTAGAACTGCTTCATGAAGAGCAGCAGCAGAAATCTTCTTAAAAAAGGGGCCCATATTAAAAACCGTTGATCAGGCAAATACAAACAGGGGTTATAATTACACTGCTCTTTTCAAGCAGAGGGAGCTATTGTACAGGAAGAGAAGAGCAATATAAACTACACAGTGACAGGGCTAAGCCAGTAACCCGAGCAGTGCTGTAAAACCCTGAGTGTTTGCTACCAGTGACGGTGAATCACAACGCGATTGCCATGAGGAATGCAACAAAAGCCACACATGAAGACACAGACCTTCTGAATTTCAAGGTGTAATCATTAATCCATATTCTCTGTAATTTAACATGAGGGTCATTGTAACTGTGGATTGCACTGTGCTTTTCTTATCAAAACAAATAGAACAATTTTTTTGAAACCTTGCCTTACAATTTACACTCAAACCCAAACGCACCCTAAAGAACACCACCTGCTAAAACAAGACAGCAAACACCGAATTCACATTCACATCTTGTAAACTGTGAGTGCAACTGGACTGTGTGGGTTGTTGCCTTGTTTTTAAAAGAAAGCAGTGCTAACAGCAGGCTAAAAACCAGATTCTTACCTTCTATACTAACTGCAAAAGGCAACTTCACTCCCACGGTGCCCTGATGGACTTCGGGGCCACCTCCATGTTAACAGACCAGCTAGAATCATGTGAGGTTACTAAACAGCACTAACTGCTGCTGCACACCTACCCTAAGGTTCCTGATTCATTTTACTTGGCTCACATTAAGCCAGATAATAGTGATTTTTAGTCACTAGCAGTCAGGACCAGATTTCAGTCTCCGCTTTAAAGTGAAAGGCTTATTTACTTCGAAGGAGTTTACAGGCTGGGAGGAAACTCCCTCCCCAAACCCACAGCTAAGATGTTGCTGTAATGGTACTCGGCTGGAATACAGAAGTGACTCAACTTCAACAGTTCAAGAAATTATTACATGACTTTGCGTTATAGCAGAGGGAGTGTGCACAGGACAGCCCCATGCAATTTGGTCATCTTAAAATTGGCATGAAATGGGCTTGGTACATTCAAAGAGGAACTTTTAACTTCAGTTTACTGAAGGGTTCCTTTACACGAATGAATCATTTATGAACAACGAGGAAAGGAATCGGACTGCAAAGTAAGGCTACCGGGAGACAAAACCCCTTAACTCCCAAGCACTGACACAAATTCTTTTTAAAGAAAAGAATTACACGTAAAAAAGTTTGCCACTTATATAAACGATGAAAGTTGACCACTGCCATGCACTAGCAGCAGCAGCCCAGGATGCTGGCCTCCAGGTAACCCTTTGAGGAACTAGTATGTTGTAGCTGTTGTCTTTTCCTTTGTGCTCGAGCCAGCCATAGAATATATGAACTTGTTTAAAATAGTCACAATTTATTCATACTTAGCACACCATATATTTAACTACGTTGAACCATAGGCTTTCCCTTCCCCCCTACTGCTCCTCATCAAAATCCACAAATGTTTCCTGGAGTCCAGGTGTCAAATTTTTCTTCTTCTTTTCAGAGCCTCATTTGTTCTGGATTCATTTAGCAGTGCAGAGTCAAGCAGGGGCCACTGCAGTTGCTGCCTCTGGGATCCCTGGATTCGGAGCAGTATGCAGTCTCTTAAAAACCTGAGCTCTGCTAAAATGTTAAGAGTCCCAGGAGCACCGAGTTAACAGAGTCCTACGCGCAACGCCGCTGGAACGCGTAACTTTATTGTGGCTTCAAGCGAGGGATTGGAACTTGCCGTGGGCACCAAAGATTCCCACTCATTTAGCTAGGAGAGGTCCTTGGGAAGCAACTCTGGAAACATAACCAATACAGCTTACCTCTGTCCATCGCACTGGAAAATTAAAATGGTAACAACCGACCGAAGTCTTTCCCCGTCCCCACCAAAACGTGAGGTTTCTGCAGCAGCCAAGAGAGGGCACTCCAGGCCAGCCCAGCTCCCGCACTACCGGCGGCGTTCCGTGCTCTGACAAGTCCATCCCAGTCTGTCCAGCCCCCAGCACCAGCAGAGCCCTCGCTGTGCGCAGAGGATGAGGAGCAGTCTCTCCTGTGCAGTAGACTGTAGCTACAACTCGATTGGATGTAAGCAGCTACCACGTTTTCTGGGGTTTTGTTTGTGTTTTCCTTTTTTAAAGGCTCATATGAAAATGTAAGACAAAGCTGCGGGTGACTGACATTTACTGTGCAAAGTCACTCTCACTTAGTTACAGGCTATATTAGTTTTGGCATCACTTAAGATCTAAATTCAGCTAGCCTGACTTCCTAGAATATTTTAGCTTTCTTCAAGCAACAAACTGCCTGCTGCCACAAAAACACTCCTCTGAAAACACACATCAAAAATAGCATGGCAAAGGATCCCAAAAGAAACAGTTTGAAACTTTTTTTCCTGTACCAGTTTTGATTTATCTGAACAATTTTACAAGTGCCAATTTGTATACTGCAGGTTTTTGCAAGAGAGCCAAAACAAACACATGTTAGAGCTCAGAGGTCAGAGCAACCCAGCTTCATTACATTTTGCATGGGACCACTTCCAGGTCTAAAATACATGTCCGTATTTAAAACTCTTCAGTTTGCAAGTGAATAAGATACCAGACTGAAAGACTCTTAAACACAACACTGTAGCATACTGTACAAGGAACATACACTCGTCAACAATGAAAAGGGCCAAACGCATTTTATGTTCGTCTTACTATTATGTAGAACAAAGGCAGAACTGCACATGAAGTAATTTACCTGTACGCTCAGTGTTGTGAAATTACTCAAAATACTCATCCGTTCTCTCATTTTGTGAAGTGCCGCTCATTCCCATTGCAGAGCCACCCTCCACATACACACCAGCAATGCCAACGATGCAAGAGTCAAGAAGGATAAACAACCTGCTGCCTTTTCAAAGGCACAAAGTACTTCCCGACAGAAGGGAAAGCAAGGAAGAGCCAGCTGTGAGTGAGGTCCAATTCCCTCCTTAAGGTGGCCTCAATTTGGGATTGAGACTCAAGATCCAAACCTTCTGTTCACTCACTCCAACGTATCTACAGGAGTTGGCCATAGGAACTGCCAAAGGCACTCTAAAGCCTGAAAAAACATCCCTGTGAAAGTGCTTGACTAGTTTTTGTTAGATCCACAGCATAGGCAATCAAGACTGAAATTCAAAGCGTTTAAGACTTGTTTCTGCCTCTTCCACTCGTTTTAGATTGCAGTCAGCAGGACTACTTAGGAGACTACACAACGCATAGCCTCTGGCTGTACCAAAGAAATAAACTACAGGGCGATGTGCTGAAGTAATACAAACTTAAATACAGAACTGTATTCAAGGAGGAACGCTGAACTTTTCTGTGATGTAAGGCAAAGCACAGGAAATAAAACATAAGTATTTATTGATCTGCAGTGAGGGAATAAAGCAATGAATTTCAGAAGCTCTAGTGTGCAGCCAGCATTAATCAAAACTTCTGTTGTGGGAAATGTCAGCAAAGAGACAGGAATTCACACAGAAAGAGAAAAAACAAAACCAAAACATACAGAGACACACCCAAAGGAGGAGAGAGAACAGCAAAATAAGAGTAGGTGGCACAATGGGTTTCCCACACCGGGCTTTCATCATCTGTGATCTGAAATCATATCAGTCTTCTACAGCAAGAATGAACACGGTGGCCAGCAATTACTCAAACCCGTGTAGGTCTGGCAGAGCTGGCAAGCACTACGCAGTCAATGTTCATCTGCTGCGGAAGAGGGGTATGCAGCAGATAGTTGGGACAAAAGTGCCTCCAGGGAATGATCAAAAGAAAGAGATCTTACACACTACTGCTATTCTCAAATAAAAAGATCAAAGATAGGCACTGACTATGGTAGTTTTGAAAGTGTCACTGTGCAGTGGACTCAGGTGCATGTCACTATCTTTTAATTTATCAAACTTCTCTAACAACCTAAGGTTTCATCCGCCTTTCATATTTGCTCTCAACAGAGCTAAAGTCACAGGGATTACATTCATTAGACTCTCTTAATATCTTATACTTTCAGACTTTCCAGCTCCAGAAAAAACACACTGAATGCTGACTACAGGGAAAAGCCACAGAGATAAGAAAAAAAAGCCCCTGAACTCATAAGGAAATGGAGGAAAGCCACTGTGTGATGAGATAAAGAAGGGATAGAGATGTGTGGGAATAAAGAAAAAAATACTGACGAGCCACTGGAAAAATTATAAATGGTATCACCTACATAGCCTACAGGCAGTGGTCTTCATGCACATTCTGGGTTTGATCAGCTTTCAAACTCAAATAATCCCTGAACTAAAAATCCACCAAGATAGCCCAGCAAGCATTTCCACCAGTTAGGCATGCTGACCTCAACACTGTTAACAGTCTGTGGAAGTGCAGTATGTGTTTTCAAACAAAACCAGAGTTCTCTGCATGGAGATCTTGCATCATAAACAGCAAATACATGAGTTACGGAAGATTTGCTACAGAAAAAGCTGCAAAAGAAAAGTGGGGAGATAGGACAGGCCATTTTTTGCAATGAGGATCTGCAGACAGTGACTTGGCCCACAGAAGACTTGGATGGTGGAGAAGACAGAAGGGTAGGCAAAAAGGTTGCCGAGAATTTTAAGGCTCCTGTGAAACACAGTGAGAACAGACAGAAAAACTCCAAGTGCAACAGTACTATTTGGATTTGGGGAGCAGCATCTTCCAGAAGGGTGAGGTATTAAGAAAACAGAATACCTCATAACTTCCATGAGTTTTCAGAATTCTTCACGCTTATCCATCAGCACCAATAATATACCTCAAATCTCATCGGTTCAGAACAACACCTTTGGAGCTGTCTGGGTTGAGCTTTTACACGCCCATTGCTCCACCGACTCCACACGCTCACTGAAAGACTAGCACAGCTTTTAGATAAGCAGCACTCAGTTGCAATTTCCTCTAGTCTCATCTACATTATCTTACTCTTGCTGAGATTTGCCAAGTGTTTAACAGAAAATCTAGCTACAGTTTTGTCCCTTTAAATTCTCGCCTTCTCTTGCAGGCAGAAGACATCTGTGGAATAATAATGAATTTCTTTGGTTTGGGGTTTTTTGTTTGTATTAAAAGCTATTCTTCCTAGCAGGAAATGAAAAAGAACAACCAGATTGTAGAATTTGGGGGAATAGGGAAAACATTTCTAAAGGTTAATAGTAATACTGCTTAGCATTTATTTCAAGGATATGCGACAAACCAAAGAAAAACAGATGTTCTCAGTAATGCTCCAGTTTCTCTGCAAACTCAGGTATTGTCCAGAGTACAGACTGTTACAGTTCACAAAAGACAGCAGGGCCACCCCTAGGATATGCCACTCCACTCTGTACATGAGATTCCTTCCTAACTTCTCACTTACAAGTCAGACTGATGACGGCCCCCCCTCCCCAAGCTCAGCATCAGGGCATACCCAATCCCTAATGTAACTTCCTGCATCCAAGTTCTCCAGCTTCTCTACTTCAGCAAGCTATTCCTGTGTATCTGTCTGTATCTCACGCTGAGATACACAGTCTCTTTGATTTCTTATTAAAGTGGTTTCTGGTCTCCCAATGCTTTTAGTACTGCTGCACTGAGGTTTTGGAAACCACTAATCATGAACACCCGAGAAACTTTACCAGGAATGTGGTCAATTGCATTCACCAGCTCTTCGGTCCTGAAGAGTAGTATTTAAGCTGAACTCCAAGAGTATTTTTCAAAAAGCTACACTGAATTCAATTCATGACACACTATTAAGAATTATTTTACAAATGAAGCAGCTTAATATGATTTAAAGGATGCAGAACTTTCCCATAGGGGGAGAGAAGCAAATCCTCCGTGAGATGAGTACCAACACAGTTGGTACTGAGGCTTACAGAACTTAGATGTTAATGAATGTGGATGGGTTGTAGAGATGGGAGAAAAGCTGCCTTTATCAGTTTTCCCAGTACCAAGCTGATAGCCATTGTAAAACTGCTTTTTAATACAGCTGTGCAGCTTTTGCCAGTAAGCCACAGGTTTCCATCACATGATCAGGTGAAAATGTGCTTAACAAGGACATGAATATGCTGCTTTGTTCAAAACAGACTTATCACAAGACGGACAAAGCTCAAATTATCACAAGAGGGCAAACGTTTAGCCAGCAACATGTCAAAGCATTCCAGCCCACGTCACCATTGAACAGTCCAAGAAAGAAAAAAAAATACAATCTAGTTGAATACAACCTTCTACAAATAAGAAGTCAGTTTGCTTTTTTGTAACTCTACATCTGGAGCCTGTTTGTTTGGGGCATAAAGAAAAGAGGAAAGATATTTGGAGACACTTAAATTGCTTCACTTCCTGCCGTGAATGACTATGCAGTGATTTTATTATAAAAAAAGAAAACAATTGTTTCCCATGCTCTCTGGGAGAGGACAAAACATAACCTGCTGAATGTGCAGCAAGAAAGACTTCAGTTCAACAATAAGAAAAAACTGCTAATGATCATAAAGATAAGCCCAGGAATAAGGCGGCTGTGGAGTCCCTATTGCTAGACTACAGTAAGAACCCCTTAAGCACTGACCCAGGCTGAAGAAGGCAGGCATACTTCATGCTGTGTCAGGTCTGGGTAACATGAAGCTCATGACAGTGCTGAAATGCCTGTTACTGCTTCCATGGATGGGTAGATACTTACACCCATGTTGGCAAGGACCGCTTGGAGCAGGTGAGCCCATGAGCTCCTACAGCCCCACAGGTCTATAGGGCAGCTGGGTACTGCGCAAGAGCAGCCGAGCACTGGGGACTTTGAAGCACAGACGGGGAGAAACAGCATCTCACAGGCATTCCTAAGAGCTATGTAAAATGTCAACCCTCTGTATTCCAACCCTCGCCCTCTCCAGTTTCACGCGCTTTAAAACAGCTGCTTTAAAATACTCTGACTTCAAAGCACAGTAAATTAAGCTCCACATAAAGTCCATTCAGCTTTTTTTTAATTTGATAAAAGCTCATCAGACCATTCAAGATACCTTCTGGTCAATACTGCCTCAAGAAATCTGCAATTCAGCTACCTGTGGTTTTTCCAATATTTCTGTAAAACATTACTGACAGAATTTGTTGCCCTGCATGCATCAGGTCTTTAGTAAACACTGTTTCAGGGCCACTCAAAGTACCTTTTATATTATTGTGATATCTTGTTTTTCTCTAGTTCTTTCCTGTTGCTCTAACACCCTGGGATCACCGTCATTTTTATACAGCATTTTTCCACTATTTTAACCTGATGACATAACATGCCCTCTTCTGTTTTAATTTCTTTCTATGAAAAAGGATTTGTCTCAGTAACAATGGCTTAGGTCTTGACTTGCTGGCTAGGAGGTTTCGCTTCAGGCTAAACTAAGTTACTGTTAACCTGGATACTTTAACTTCTATTGACAAAGAACAATAAATACGCTTACCGTAGCCCCTTGCATCACAGATGATCCCAAAGCACTCTACAGTGTACTGGGTCCCTCATTCACCATCAAAACATACTTGCCGCTAACTGTGCCAGCAACACTACATAAAAGTTAGTTAAGAGGTGAAAAAGAGAGCAACTTCTCCAAGTGAAATTACAAGGAAATTAAGGGAGGTAGAGTATATTACTTCACGGAGAAGTTGGCCAGAAGACCGAACAGCACACCTTTTTAACGGCCAAAAGGGGGGCAGGGTCCCTGTTCAAGATAGAAACGCCAGCAATGCAACGCTGCTCCGCAGGTCTCCGCGTTATCAGCTGAAGATAGCACACCGCACGCAGAGCCTATCGGCATGGCTGCTGCTGCCTCTCCTTCTGCAGGCTTTTCATCTAAGCATTATCAAGAAAAAGCAACGTGTAGCCTAAGAGCCTTGACAAGATCCCAACACAGTGGTCACAACAGAAAAATACACATAAGATTTCATTTTAAGACCTCTTCAATGTTTTTTATTTAAATAAGCCATCACACTGGGAGAAAAAAAAAAAAATCCAGTGAAACCGATCATTTCAAGAATACATAGGATCAGCCTCCCCATCCACCTCCCCTCTCGCCAAGTATTGATCTTGCTAGCAAAGCAGCGATCTCAAAGATTTTAGATTTCCTACCACATAACAAATTAGGACATTCCACAAAAGGGAAAAAAGATTTTTTTCAATACATAGTGATCATGGGAAACTGAACAGTATCCTATATAAATACAGTCCTGTTACAGCAAAGAGGGTAAGTTTACTATATTTTTCTAATGGTATCCCAAAGTTTTAGGAACATGTGTACAGACCTTCCAAGAGGATCTTATTAAAAAAAGAAGGCGGCTCTGTTTTAAGCATTTAAATCCCTAAAGACAGACAAAAGAAAACACAGGACAAAGTAGAAATACTATTGATTATGCATAATTGGTATAATTAATTTGTAATTAGTTCATTAAAATATATAGGCATTGGAATTATGCTTGTACATTTCTGGGAATATCCTGCAAGCCACTTGGGATATGCTTATCATTTATTTGATAGATGAAACATTATTAGAAAGACAGCCCATTAAAAATTAATATACCAGAGTAATAATTTCTTGATCTCAGCATTCACTTTTCTATATACTCGGATTCCTATTCTACCTCACAAAGAATTTTTTTAATAGTGTTTTTCAGAGCGTGACTTGGGAAGCACAGCATTCTAGACAACTAAGGTACAATATCCTTTACGACAAGTATGTAGTCAGTTTTGAGAAAACAAAATGACAAATACTATAAATTATATACCATGAGAGTATTCAGCACCACATCTAATTCTATAATCAAAATTAAGATGGAAAGGTAAAAAAAAAAAAGCCTCGTGCTTGAAAACAAATACCAAACATGAATGGAAAGCAGAAGGAAGAAACTTCCAGAGCACCGTAAGCAGTGTGGTCTCTAACTGCTTAGTATTCTTCCACTTCTGCAGCACATCTGGCATTGCTCACCATCATAAATGAACACGTCTGCACGAACAGGATTTCAGGGGTTCCTAAATACTGCAGGTAACAGTCACCAGTCTCTAACAAGAAGTGACTGAAATGGGCTGGTATACACTGGTACTGCAGTAGCATTTCAAAGATGTTATCGTATCCTGATGTTGGGGGAAAGTAAGATGGAATAATAGTGCATCACTGTTTTTTTCTTGTAATGTTACTTCACTATTCCTACTGATCTTTCTGAAGTCCTATCAATATTTCTGAAGTGCCATTTCAACCAACAGCTACCAAAATAATTTGATCTGAAAAACCCACAATACAGTCACATCACCTCCAAGTCAGGTATGTAACACCAAAGTTTCTTTAAACTTCTGCAATGGATAGAGAGAGTCAGTCCTTATGTGTGTAATTATGAGTACCATAAATAGGCCTTCTGCTCAGAATCACCTCTTAAAAAGTATTTTCCTCCCCACTCTACCTCTATCAACAATCAACACTGATGGGAGCCTACAAAGGCTGGTCTCTTATTGATGCACTGATTCATGAAGCTAGGCTATGTGAATACCCATCTTTATTTAAAAAAAAAAAAATCTAAAAAAATAATAAATCATATGATTACTCAAAAAGAACAAAATCAACAGTGGATATATAGTGCAAGTAGTGTCATTTGCCATTATAAGGCTTGAATCTTTTCTTGCAAAACAAAGAGTATGTGCCTAAAAGAAAACCTTTCCTTTTTTAAAGAAGGGTAAAATTGCAATAAGAAATGTAGAAAACAGAGTTAGCTCTCCAGGTCCTTTAAGTCACAATTAAACATTTCACTGTAATTTTGTGCTTCTCAGCAAATCTGCTTTTAAGAATTCTGAACAGTCTCCCAAGAACCACATACTTTTTTTTTTCCCCACCTCCAATCTAGCATGGACAATTATTTGTTTTCTTTGCCCTGCACTCAAGAATGTGATGGATGTATTTACATAAACACACACACACAATCACAGATATCTCTATATAAAAATTAATCTGCAGATGATGAAAAGTGTAAAAGATCTCAGAGGCAAATCCCAAACAAAAGAGCATACTTTATACATAAATGTCTCGAAATTATAAAGATCCGAGATTAAGTGGTTTACCACTCATTTAGAATTGATTAGAATGTATTTAAATTTAGCTGAAAGTACCACAACATTGCTCATGTATTTGCATCTGCGAATAAGTAAATAAAAAGCCTGTTATTAAAGCCTTCATTAATTCTGATTATATGAGAACTTAAAAGCAAATCTGTGTATTACTGCTCTGTAAAGACTCCTAGCAACTCTACAGTAAAGCTGGCACTGCAACACAACATGTGTCAGCGAAATGACTAACAGGATCTATTTTCAGTAATCTTAAATCACACTGGTAAAATATAGAATTAATGGTTCTGCATAATACTTCAAATATTTTTTATTCTAATTCATTCCCAATACATGCCTTATTGTATCAAGAAGTGAATTTTATATCACTTGACGTTTATGCACAACAGTTGAACACATTTAATTACACTACAATGTTTAGGCAGTATTCAGATGTGATGTGTATATTATTATGAAGAGTGATCCAGCTATTTTATTTCCTTATAAATATGATGGCTAGAGGTTTAAAAGTATATGACCTTGACTAGAAACATGAAGAACATTTCATTCTGACTACAGATTTCGAGACTTTCTAGATATATAATTGAAGGCAATATTTTTGAAAGAAGGATTTATTCATTTTAGTAGAATTTTCCCCCAATTAAAGACTTTTCTGTTGATTTCTAAGGAGTTCAACAATTAAGAATATAATCTGCCCTAAAATGGTTCTTCTTGGAGAAATCAAGTTTTAACCTATGACTGACTCCTGAAAGTGAACTTCCCCCTGCCACCCCACCCTGAAAATTCTACCCATATCTCTGGCATCCTGGTTTAATAATTTAAGCAGAGAAGCATAACTGAAAAATCATTAATCAGGTTCTTCAATCTCTATTCTTATACTAATAAATTAAATAGATGTATTAAAGCAAATTTGTATTTACAGAAACTTGAGTTTGCAACACCGGTTCACCCTTCAGCCCTGACGTTCCCTTTTGACTGTGAAGGACAGTCCTGGTAAAGCTACCTCTGCAAACTCTACTTTTCATGGCTCGATTTAAAGCCTGAGTGAATCTTTCCATGACTTGAGTGGGACCACAGATCACAGACCAGCGTGGGTCTATACTCCATTTATAAATGAAGGATGATTTGGGGCAGAGAGGGAAGAAAAAGCAAAAGACTCATTAAATTTGGTACATAGGAAATGATGTTGCAATTCCTAAGAAAGTTTGCTTGCCACTCTCATAGTTAAGAAGTCATTCCAAGTTAAAACAAAATAAGACAAAACCCAACCTCCCCCACAAATTTAGCCATTAAACTCAGAGTTATGAGGTGGAGTTTGATTAAAGATTTTGCCCTTTATCATGTCCAGTAATCAGACTGGTTTAGAACAAGCTCTACACTATAATTTATAGAGTTGGCCTCAAAATAAATTACTTTTCCCTACTTAGTGTTTAGGCCCAAGTGCCAAGTCAATTACCCAGTAATCAACATCACAAAACATTTTAAGGCACCATACAAGACAAAGGATCAAAGGGATTTTTAGTATGTAGTTATACAGAAAAGTATACCTGATAGTCTAAAATGCTGAATCCTAAACCATTTTTGTCCTTCTCCAGTTCAATAACCTTCACATCAGGAGACCATAATGCTAATTCCCCTTCTTCCTCCTCAGGATTAATATCTTCCTCGGGTTTCACCTGAAAAAGAGAAACTCAAGTTCAAATACTATTCTTTCAGCTCTTTACAAACACTATTCCTTCAATATTTTGATTATTAATGGCTCATACATGCCCTAAAATATGACTTTTTATGGAATTACAACTTCATTGAACATTGTGTTCAGTTTTCTCTGGCTTGCTGCTTTGGAAACTCCCCTGGGATTATGCCTACATGTTTTGAGCATTGGAGCCCAACCTGGCATACAAACATCCATGTATTAGTCAAATTAGTTGTTATAATATTACTAACCTGTTACATGTTGATGAACTTCAGCTGTCCCATTAGATGCGTAAAGGAAAAATAAATATCTTAGCATAAAAGATTTAACTACAGGCAGCTAACAGAAAGACCAGACGATCAGACACATCTGATACTTGTGGCATTAAATATGCAAACAAAAAAATCTTATATTGTAACTATACAAATAGTATCTATTTTGAAAAAGCAGTTTCTTTCATAATTTTTGTGCTAAAGTATAAAAGAAAGAGGTATAGTTACCCAATTTTGTTGGGTAAGGACAGCTTCATAAATACATCTTACAAAAGGCATCTTTTGTTGTCTAACTTAAAATGCATTTTTAACATTACTGCTATTTTATCAATATAATCTTTACAAAATATCAATGTATGATGTCCCAAGAAAAACATTAAAATCTGGTACCATTAACTTCACACTGATTTAACTTTATTTCTTTGTATAAATATACCTATTACACAGACCACTGCCATGAGGCAAATGGAAGAAATTTCTCTTCCACACTCTTTCTTGATACTTTTGACAAAAGAAAGCAGAAATATTGTAAGATTGCTCCAAGGAGAAGGCAACCTCTGCTCACTAAATATCACCTTATGGCAAAGATGTGCAACTGACAGGATGCACATGGAAAATGTTCAGTAAAATGCAACATCAAAAACCACAGTGGAACAAGCGCTATTGCAACAGAAAGGGCCTTTTACAAAAAGGTGTAATACTGTACACCTTATTCTTCCATGAAACATCCGTATTTCTTGTTTAACTCTCCACCTTAGAGTAAATCAGATCACAAAATATCAGAAAAGATGAGAAGTCAAGGTGTAAATACTTTTTATAAATAGGAACAACCATTGCAAGTGTCAAGCTTTAGTTTGAGACTTTAAAGCTTCTGCAATGGAAAGAAACATGAAGTTTCATTTTTTCCAGTTCTATAAAAACCTACTCAGAACATGGAAGTAATCAACTAATGGTAGCAAGGATGTGATTTAGTATAATTCAGACCTCTCACTCACCTATTAAGTGTAAGAATGATGAATGGGATGTACATGGTCAGCATGCTAGCTCAGTGATTTACCTACCTTGTATTTATAGTACAATGAAGTTTCTCATGACGAAACTGTATAAACTGTAGTAAAAGTACCAGTGTTGCAAACATGAACTATCTTTCACTGAAACACCAGCCGTCCCTTACGAGCCCAAAGTGAATGGCAAAGGCAGCTTTATATGACAATTTAATACAAAACTGCTTCATATAACTATACATTTTAGGAAATGTTATTTAAGACTGAAAAGTAGTCTGGATCAAACCGCAAAAGGAAAACAGAAACACTGCCTTTAGAAAGCTAAATCACTTTCTCAGAAATATATGCACTTTTTCAAAAACTTAATGTCCTTTTACACAACTGAATGACATGAGAAGCATACCTTTTGCTCTGGAGGGGAAACTCCCACGGTGGGTTCATCCACGAGAGACTCACTGCCATCATCAAAAAGTCGCCGACAGCAAACCAATGTAAATGGGGGTGGCACTTCTTTTAGAAAAGTGATTGCCTCACGGCGTGATTTTCCATATAGCTGAACTCCATTTACCTACACAGAAGGGGAAACACATATCCACACTGAGATCATTAAGAGGATATCAACCAGATTATTTTATTATTTTTTTTGCATACATGTCTTTCCCTGGCTGAATATGGAAGTCTAATTTTACCTAGGGATTCTGGCAAAGCTTGCATAGTTTTATTAACATATGCTTCTGAAGTATACATGCATTACTATAAGACTAAACTTCATCTGCAAGGTTTTGTGACTACTGACTGCTACGCCATGTCTCTGCTCTCTTCACCTTCCTCTAACTTGTTTTCCGCTCACTGCTTTTCCTAGCCTAAATCTTTCCTAGCATTGTTATTTCATTCTCACCTGTTTCTTTGCTGGGGATTTTTTTTAGCATTAAGCTTATGAATTTAAAAAGATAAAAATTGAATTTTCCAAAATATTTTAAGAAAACACAGATTTTGAGCTCTACTCAAAAACTTGAAGTCAGAATGAGCACAACTTCGTGGGTTGTTTAAAACATAACAAAATGGTTGAAACTAAAATAGATCCTACAGAAAACATGCAAGAATGTTCATATAGTAAAAAAGAAACCAATTACAGTAAGCAATTAATCAGAAAACCCTGACAAGGGTCAAAGCTTACCATCCTATATGCTTTAGATCCTGACTGACAACAGAAGACCATAAGGCCATTGTTAATGATATTTTAAACCACAGACTTAAAAAAAGAAAGAAAAAAAAAGGTAGATAGATAGATAATAATGCTGCTTTAAAAATGGGATACTGCAATTGTACTTCCTCAGGAAAATAAAACTACAGTGATTCATCCTCTTTTACTTATTTTATAACCTGCAATATCATGAGGGTACATCTATTTGCACCATAGTGGTATCTTAAATATGAGGAAAGCAGAATGTCAGTAGGTGTCACAGTTCTGAACATCATCTATGTTGACAAGCAGCGCAGGTCCAAAAGAGCAGGGGTTTAACCCAATTAGTGCTATGGACTCAATTGCGACACCTCTTGTGTTTCAGGGATTTCTTTCAGGCTACCTCAAGTCTGCTCTCGTGACCAAATGTCCAAAGTCGCTGGAGCGCAACCACTGATTTAGGAATCTAGCACACATCATCCATGTCCACTCGACAACATGTACCAAAGCATAGTAAGTGGGGATAATTGAAGATTCTCTTCAATACTTCACTCCATAGCCAAACTGCAATGCTAATGTAGATGAACCCACATTTGATCCTAGAAAATATAGCACATAAATGTACAACATACATATACACACCTCTGTACATGTGTACTTGAGACAGAGTGTCACCATATACTTCCCAGATTTCCTTGTACTTTAGAGGGACTCAATCTTGTGCAAGACTAGACAGCAATATCACTTTAGCCACCATTTTCTTCCTGATCACCTCTGTTTTTCCCCCACTTTTTCCTTTGTGCTTTTTACAGTGTAAAT
The DNA here is from genome assembly GCF_000737465.1 of Haliaeetus leucocephalus. Lineage (NCBI taxonomy): Eukaryota > Metazoa > Chordata > Aves > Accipitriformes > Accipitridae > Haliaeetus > Haliaeetus leucocephalus. The sequence continues at coordinate 1,039,223 of NW_010973284.1, forward strand.
ATATCTTACACTGCTGGGAAACACAGAGTTCCTCTCACACTATAACCCAGCCAAGGAGAAAAATTCGGAGTAGCGTAACTGGCCTCCAACATGGTAAGATGAACTGCTATGGGTTTTTTTCTGTAAGAATTACAGCAACTGCTGAGCTATCAGGCTAATCCATTAGTTAATTATTTAAGCAGAAGTATCTACACGTAAGGATTTTTTAATGCATTGAGAGTGGCAGTGTGGTGGAAATTTACCAGCACTTCTCAGCATACTGTGATTGATGGAGAAGAGCTACCACACGCTCCCAAGCAGACTTGGGGACTCCCATTTCTTCTTTTGCAGCTGCCAGAAATCAGCCTCTAAACACACAAGGTGCCCTACACCCCATTCATTTACCACACCGCTCTAGTTACTTGTGCCATCAAATAGGAGTGAGTGAAATTTTATAACAAAACTAGAAGGACACAAGGAAGCAATTTACTCCTAAAAAAGAACACAATGAAATTAGCTAAAATTGGGGGAGGGGGAGGGGGGAGAAAATACCATGCTTTCTATCATAATTCAAACACATCATTAAAAATAATCAACATTCAACCTTACTACATATTAAAAAAAATTCCTTACTGATCACATTTTAATCCCAACTGTATCAGGCCCAGGTAGAACTGCTTGTTTGGGGAATGGGGCTGTCACTTTTTCCATTGCAAACCCCTACTTAAGGGGATTTATAACTTGGCTACAAAAACATACTCTGGGCTGAACCTGGCATACACAGCTTTAGCCCCAGAGCACATTTTTATTTTGCTGGGTTTTTTTTCCAGCTACAGAGTAGAAAAAAATTTATGCTCACTAGGTCTGGACATATCTGTAAACTTAATTGTAAGTACACAGTAATAAGTAACACTGTTGAATATATACAATTAAAGTTCCTTAAGTTACTCTACAGCACTGCATTATTGCTTTTTGTATACAATTTTTTGTTTAGTGGCCAAGGAATTTAAACAACACTTCCAGCATTCCATTGATCCCTTCCTTTAGGAATCAAGATTTCCTCCATTAAGCAGTAACCGAAGAAAATGTTTTAGGTCTTAGTGATATCAGTATGAATTTTTGATGGTAAAGGGCGAACAAAAAGTAAAAGCAGGAGAGCTGTACACCTAACAAATTAATCTTTCAGAAGGCCTAATTCTGCTCCCATTGATGTCAATTAAATGTTGTTTGCATCCACTAAAAAAAGGTTCAAATTCAAAATATTCCACAAAGAGCAGGTATTCAACAGGAAATTAATGTCTTTCCACTTGCAGGCTGAGATACTGATAGTTATACATACATACACACGCCACCACCCCCCCACCCTCCCTCCCAAATAGGTATTATTTTAATACTATCAAATAAATATTTTTCCTGAGCAAAGAGGCCTGGTCTGATTCCGATAACTTCAAAGCTGCCCCAATACTTCTTTATACATATTTAAACAAACTGAGGTACTAGCTTATACACACAAATGTCTTTCAACACTCAACGAGCAAGTTATAATGTGTAACAGGAACCACTATTCCTGAGACTGTTGTAATTTTTTTCAGAGTGACAAATATTAAGAAAGATTATCCACCACAAAAGCTAATGCCAAATTGCTCAAAAGACCGAGCCAAAGGACTACAGATGCAAATACATTCAACACAAATATTATCTCTGTCCTTGATAATCATGTTAAAATATTTCAGAAAAAAAAAAACCAAAACCCATGAAGTCACTAAGAGGTCACAAGATTTTGACATTTTGGCCATAAAGGAGGAATGAAACAGTGAAGAAAATGAATGTGACTTCCAAAGCACTACTCCACGCTACTGCTTCCACAACCAACTCTTGAATACTACTATTGCACACATGGCAGCCAAACTAGAATTTAACACAAGCATTTTTAAGAGGCTAAGCAAACAGGAAATATCTCAGTTCTATTTTGGGGGTGTGTGGTTTGTTTTTTACCTCCAGAAGTTCATCCTCCAGTTGCAGAAGACCAAGTGTTGCAGCTGGGCCATCTGAAGCAATTGATGATATATAATGATGTCCATCAAACGTGTCAAGCTCAACTCCTAATCTCAAAGTGTGGATGGGTAATAGCTGCCAAAAGATAAGTATGGCTGAGAATGTATATATCTTTATCTACCACAATATAAGCACATTTAGGATTCAGTAACTCACGAAATTAAACTAAGCACACAGTAAGATGATTACGTCTTCATACTGACATCATCTGCGTTACAGCAAAAGTGTCCATAATTGCTCTATACAAACTGTTTGCACAAACAAAAACAACTAATCTGCCCTTTGCAGGAAAAGGCAATTTGAATTGTATTCTTAAATAAGGTTACCATGTTGGAAAAAATGCAGAGAGAAGTACGACTTAAAGTCTATCCTACCCAAAAGATGAGTTTTCAACAAAACTGAACAAAATTCCATAATGACTGTAAAAACTCATCACAAGATCAGCTATCTTACTCCTTCAGGAGCTACAGTACTTTGAGATAGGAAAAATATCCATGAAGTGTCCCCTCAAATAGCTAATAATACTGACATCCTTGTTTCTGCAAGGTAAAATCACTGATTTTTTGTTAGCCTTGTCCCAGTGGGAACTTCTTAATTTGGAATTTTTCTCTAGGGAGCCTCCAACCATTAGTGTCTTAAGTATGCTAATATTAGGAAGACTAGCATAAAACTGATACACTATCCAGACAAGACAGCAGAAATCATGGCAGCCTGGGAAGAAGACATGACCAGTAGTATCTGCTCCTTCATTTTGGCCGTTTTCTAGCTTTTTATTACTTAAATTGAAACACTGACTGTCCTTCTGTTTCCCAATTAATTCTGGATATTCAAGTGAAAGGAGCAATCCATTGATCCTCAACATTCCCTCACACCCATGTCTGATTATGAGTTTATGGCCTTTCTTCATTGAGACATCCCCACAAGTATGTAAATGCCTCACCTCCACAAAGCTCTTTTGCACAATATTAACATACATATCTTGAAAATCTCTCGAAAGTCTTGGAAGACAGAAATTAATTTCAGCTCTGACCATTTTGATTAAATGGACCTCCCTCTCTCTGAACCAGGATCACTATGGCAAACTCCTCTGCAGGATGATGACATTGTTCAGCAGAGTTTCAACCTCTGCTCCATTCTGTAGTGGCTTTCAACAACTGAATTTCAATGCAATTAAGTACCTTAAATTTGAAGCTTATATGCATTGTTTGGGTTTGGGGTTGGTTTTCTTTTTTGGGGGGGGGGGCTGTTAAAACGTTCATTTGCCCATAGTATGAAAAGGTATTGGATCAGTCCAGAAGGTAAGCAGAATATTTGCAGCCTTTTTTTGGTAAAGTAAGATAGAGATAAATTTCTGAAACACATAAATCTGGAATTGTGTCATGCCCTCCTGGGATTACTCTGTCAACATATACCATGAAGGAAACCATCGTGTCAGTCATACCTTTGAGTACTTCTGGAGCTCCAAATCATTTGTAATGGGCATATCCACATTCACAACCTAAAAATTGTACATCATAACATTTTTCAATAGCAGGACAATAAAGACTTTACCAGAATGATGAATTCTGGCAAAAACCTGATGAGCAAAATAAACTGTACTTAAACAAAGTAACATTGATGCAAAATAATTTTAAACAAATATTAGAAAAATCTTTCAGACACAGAACATTTACAACTAGGAGTGTGGTGATTATGCACTATTAGCAGACTCCAATATTATCCTATTCCCGAAGCCTGAGTGCCAATTTTAGTCAAGTTCAGTAATCCTGTATAAGCACAAAATGCCATTGTGTTTGACGCAGACACCCAAACTGACTTGCCAATCAGAATTTGAAAAGTATGATAGCTGAAGTTATAACTTCAGGCTATAGTACAGCCATCTAACATCTAGACTAAATCACCATCTTCTGCAGCATGTTTCTAACATGGCTTGAAATACACGAGTTTAATTACCAAATTTGAACGCAAAGTGGATTATTTAAAACAGTGACAAGAAATCCCTTCAGTATATCTCAATTTTTTTAATATTAATAAAATAACTATGTTCACCACCAGTTTTCTTGTAATGTTCTTCCTTAACGTAATTTGTTTATCTGTACCCTTAGAAGGTTATTTACTCCAATTTTAAATGTAATAAGATGACATCTGTGGTGATATACAGCCCAGGGTTGGCATTTGGGACACTGAAGTCAAATATGTTTGGGAGGATCACTACACTTGTTAGATTTGGAAAATATATAGCAAAAAATCAGGTAACTTCAGACTCCTTTGCAAATTTCTAGTTTAACAAAGAATCTACAAAACAATACTAAGCCTCAGCTTTTTCTTTTGGCTTAATTTTAAACGGGGCTTCCAGCATCTTGTTTTCTAGTACCTAGGGTATTTTTCCCCACAGACAGAATCCATTTCATGTCCATTCAGTTGTAACTAAATGAAGCTATGACTGGTAACTCCTCAGCTTGACTGCTCACACTTAGGTACCTGGCAAAAAATACCACGCAGTCATACATCCCTGTACAGACTTCCAGGGTCTCTTTCTGTTCCAGCAGGATCTCAGCTCCTCCCATTGGCACCACAAAGGATCAGGAACACAGAAGCCATGAGTGACACCAAACCCTCTCTTCAAAGAGCTATTTCTTCTGAAGAGAAATACCGCCGAGAGAATACTCAAACCTGTGGGCACCTTCAGGGTGACTTTCTGGGATCTGAGTGTAGGAGTGAGGATAGCATGAAACAGGGACTTTGCTACCAGGATGAAATCGAACTAAACATTGTTATTGAACGCAGCCAAGCAAGACTAGAGGTAGGTACAGATGACAAGAACTGGAAGAACCAAAAAATTACTTTCAAAATGGGATGCCACAACAGTTTCCTTCTATTATTTAAAAGGGCCAATCGTTAACATTCTCACTCCTGACATTTTACTGGCGGCAGCTAAACAAGAATTAGAAACGAACAGTTTCACAAACTAAGCAGGTTTTCGTCCTCTGTGGGAAGTGTGATAGTGCTAAGGGAAGTAATATCAGACACTTGAAATGTAAGGATGGGAATACCAAGAAACTGAAGTGGGCAGCCAAACAGATTTATTGCATCATGTACATAATCTTACACGAACTTCAGATCTTAAAGGAGTGCTAATGGAAAGAAGAGAAGCGAGTTTCTCAAGGCAATTCTTAAAGCTACTTTAAATCTTCCAGCAAGTGACTGGAACGATGGCTACTCCAAGTAGTAAAAATAAGTGTCTCTAAATCAACTGGACAAGCATTGCAAAGACAAACAGGGCATTTTCTTGGTGGCGGTGAGAATTTTTTAAGTCTTTGGAAAGAACACTGGCTGGAGTCTTTTATCTGTACTCACTGCCTAACACAGCACTGAAAAGCCGTAATGAATTATAATTTCAGTCAACTCCTTATGACAATTCATCAAAGCAATCTTTTGGTTGTCAATTGTTTAATATGAAGTGAAGAAATATCTAATAGACACTGGCACCACAAAGTTACACTACCGTGAATTACTTTCTATTTTCTCAGCACGTTTGAAAATCATTCTTTCATTCTTCTAATAAAATTGTAAGATTCTTCGTGAAACACAGGAGCTCTATTCTGAGCCTTTTTTTCCCAGGACACAATAAAACAAATAGATCATAAATGAAATCATAAAAATGCCCCATATTTTAAGTGGCTGCTATGATGCAGATTTAAAAGGACAGTTTATTTTCTTAAATCATAGTTCCTGTCTAGTATCTATATAACAATAATATCTATATAAACAGAATAAATAAATAAAAAACCAACAAAACCCAACTCATTATAACACTCCTATATTTCAGCCTTGTTATTACGGGAAACAAAATTTGATGTTACTGATCTGTTCCAAACACTAAACTGTTTTATAAACAGCCTGTAATGCTAAGCTCACAGATATGTAATTTAAAGAAATAACATACATGAATGCAGTTTATTGAAAGATAACATACCATAACTTCGTATTCAGGTCCCAGCAGGTTTTCCCACTTGGATTTCAGCTCATGTGCTGGAGGGAGTGGGACTCTTCCTAAATATGAATATGAATATTAAATTTACAAGCATATTGTACATTTGGAATTAGGTTTACTTCTAAATACTTCAATAAAAATTCAGTGTAAATAAAAGATTAGAGGGAATAATCCCCCAAAGGAAAGTGCATTAAGCTGAGTCTATCAAACAGCGCAAATCAAAAATGTCTTTCTTTGGAAAACAATGCAAAATGTCAGCTACTGCTAACGTGTGATTTATTCAACTGAGAAGCAGAAGAGGTGATGCTTGCATTGATGAGATGCGAGTTCTGTACCATATAGCACTGTAAATAAATCATTCTTTCAGGCTGCAAAACAAATTTCACATGACTTGATAATTTGTTGCTATAAAAATGCTTGCCACTCCAGGGAAGCATCATCTCCCACCAAAATGAACTCCCTTAAGAAGTAAAACACCTGACAAGATATTGCTGTTATCGAGGGGCTGCGTCAGCACAATGCAGTCACAGACTTTATTTATACATTTGGCAGGTATAAAAGCTTGTCTAGTTTAATTAGGCCAGTAAGTAACATGAGCTTTAATATAAGCTCCAGTTCTAAACCAGTCTTCCGTGGGAACTTGGCTATCTTGACATTTATATCTTTTCAGCTTTCTTACTTATGCAACCAAGGCAGTATTACATTCATGTAAGACAATTTGACAGAGCTAGACAGCATAAAATGACTGGCTGCCCTGCATTTGACCTCATCCAGAAGCTCAGTGCACATATAAAGTTCCAAGCCGAAGCAATGTTTAACTGGTAAGAATCAAGCTCTAAAGCAAATTCCATCTAGCAGCTACAGCAGCAGCAACTGGGGTCTGAATTACCAAAACCTGTTCCCCCCCACCGAATGACTGTAATAGTTTGTCAGATGTCTAGACAAGGCACAGACCACTTAGTATTGCTGATGTGTCGTACTGAAATTTAGAATGTAAATCACAACCTCACATTTTGCACACAAACTAGCAAGTAAAGTACCTCAAGGGAGGAATTTTGAAGATACCAAGAGGAGCTCAAAGCCTGCCTACTAGCAAAAGCCAACAAAAACGGGATGTCAAGCTGCCTCTGCTTTCAACACCTTTGTAGACTGCAAAGATAAAACATGAGCTTTGCAATACAACTCTCGTTACATCATTTTATAAATTTGATGTTTTCTGATCATTAAAAACAAAGATTTAAGTTAACTTACACAACATAACCCATCACTGTATTTCTTCCACTTACTTTCTGTCATGCCAGAGAGGCAAATTCTGTCTGATCTGCACTGAGAAACCACACTCCTCAGAGCCTAACAACTGAGATTTCACTTGGAAATATCCAGAGCATCTTTAACCTATAGGCTCAAGGAGATACACATATTCAAGGATTCCAGCAATTCAGATAACTATTTTCTGTCACCAAAAAGAAACCCCACCAAGAATAAAAACTTGGGTTTGTAAGTATAGCCCACAGGTCTCTCTAAAATAAATTATCTCCTTAAAAAAAAGGGAAGACAAATTGTCCCAAAATTCCCAGCTGTGAGTTAAGGGTTTTTTCCTCCACTGAAATTTAATTGAAGTTTCTAAGTAGAAGTCATCTTCGTGAGCCTTGTTATCAAGCACAGGCTGATCACTATCTTTACTTCCCAACTGTAGCAAAAACAGAACACCAGTGCATTTTTCTACTCCTTCTATTTGCAGAAATACCATAGGGACAGAAATTCTTTAGTCTCTTTTTCTGCTATTACAAAGTTATAGCATGAACACACAGGACCCAAGCACCTGCAATCCCTTGTGCAGCCAAATATAGATCTTAAGGTTCACCAGGAGTAATGAATCTCAGGGTCAAGCTCAAAGTTCAGTTCAGTAACTGTAAGCTGTGTTCAGCTGGCTGAATACAGATTTTTTTGTCACTTCCAAAACACATTACCAAAATCTATGAGTTGTTCAGAGCAGGTGCTGATGCACGTCTTCATTTGAAGTTTTCCCCTTTCTTTCTTTCAAACACCCTTTGAAGTCTTTGCTTGTAACTTCCTCAGAACTGTGGAAATGTTGGCTGGAGGGATTTGGATTAAATATATTCAATTCCAATGGTATTGCCCAATTCACTTAAAATATTCCTTTTTCGCCAAACAGCTTTTTCCACATGGCAGCTAATAGGAAGTTTCTTTCTAGTCTCTCATCCAGCTGGATTTCTCATGACCTGAGATACGCACCACGTCTGCTGTAACATGCAAGGCCTCAGAAATGAAAATGCTTCCCAGGGACAGCTTTCATTAGGAACAACTTTCAACATATTTAGTCTGTCCTTCTGCCTGCACTTCCATACAGTTTTTCACTTCTAATTAGCAAGCATCAAGAATAAATCACAAGTGTATTGTAAAAATAACCTTTCCTGGTCAGAGTTGCTGGCATCTTCAAAATTGGGATCTTGAATCTTCTTGCAATTTCCTCCTAGTTTCACAAACTTACTGTACAAAGATGTATACGGTGCTCTAGTGCACTTCATTAAAGCACTACCTTTATCTGCCCTACTGTTGGATATTTTTCCCCAGCCATCTTTAAGTGGCTGACTAGCATCATCATCATATCTTTGGGTTGTGAGTACTGCTGCAAGGCAAAAGAAAGCAGTTCTGCCCAGTTTGCAGTCTTGCAGATGCAGCTGTTAATTGCCCTAGTCTACTAGCAGAAAGTTTCAGGCCTCATGGACATTGCATCCTAAACCATGTTGCCTTTGTAACAGAACTGCTTAAGCGCGGTTTTGCCTAGCCAGAATTACTATTTAATACCTCTTCAGGAAACACAATTTAATAAGAATTTCACACAAGTGGGCTTAAAGGGAAGTAATACATATTTTATAAAACACACCTTTTACATTAAACTTCTAAAAGCATTTCCAGAGTTTAGTCAGAGCCTTAAATTAGCAGTATTTACTTTAGCACCATTATAATGACGTGCCCATCACCATGTCCAAAATAAGCACCTATCTTTAGAATTTAAAGTTGGCCATTAAATTCTATTCCAAGGTGAAATCTTGTACATCGTATTTCAGTATGAGTAAAATTTGCAACTAAGTATTTCAACTTTTTAACAGAGATACACACACATATACTTTATAGTTGCATAAAGCTTTTGCAGAACCTTGTAACTTAAAGTGGTTTTTCACTATTAAAAACCCCCAGTTTAATCAAGCAATGATACTTGCTTACCATTGCATTAAATGCTCCTGATTCATTACTCAGTTTCAAAGCCATGCCCATTGCATTATCCTGCTGGCCCAAGGAGGACCAGCACTGCTAGATGGTATCAAGGGCAATATCCAACTGCAAACAAACAGTATCTTCAGTGTTTAAGTTTTGGTATCCCAAGACACACTGTGCATACAAATACATTATCTGGTATTTTCCAGGGTAAGGGGAGCTTGGATGCATAGGAGAATAGAAAAATCTCGTAGTACGCTTGCTACATGACGCACTGGGGAATGCAGTGCAGATATACCACACTGCCCCTGCCAGGAATCAGCATGGGTCCAACCAGCAGCTATGGATTCCAGGCAATGAAGTCCTTGCCAGACCCAGCTACATCTCCACCGTACTCTGCAGAGCTCCAAGGAAGCGGATTACGAGATTTGCACAATGCTAGAATTGAAGGGGAGCCACTCATATACATACAACTTGGTTACAAACTCCTTTTGAGACTAAGGGCTTTGGAGTATTTACGGACAGGCAGTGGATCCACATCAAAGCAGTTTGGGTCTGCTATGAAAAGGGCTCAAAAATACAGTTTGATCCAAGCTGATTATCAGCAGAACAGGGATCACTAAGGCATATCTAGATAACACACCTTGAGACTAACAGACTTTGTTAACTTCAAGCCAGGTAAAAGCAATTTTAGTTCCCAGCATAAACTGATCCTGGCACTGATATACCACATTTGCACAGCACTAAGTATTAGGAAACAAATGCCTTAAAGTTCTTTTTGCATCAGGGCAGACATCTGCAACCTGTGACACAAGATAACCCAATCACGATTAGTCAGGAACTGAATACAGAGATATTGTTAGCTTCAGTAGAAAAATAAAATACTTTATGTGCAGAAAGTTCCACAGTAAAAAAGGACTGGGTGACACAGGACAGCATGTGTTGCTCTTTTCTAGCAAGTGTAAGTCCTCCTGGCTCTTCGGCCCCTAAATACATCTCACTGCTAAGTCCTTAAGTTTCTTGTCCATTGTAAGTACAAATCAATATATGTTCTTCCATTCATACAGCTGAAACAACACTTTGATAACCTCACATCTCAGCTACTCAAGCACCTCTGCTTTGGCTTCCTATTTCTGGGAACATGCAGAAGTCACAACAAAGGATGTCTGGTTACAAGGCTTGGACAGAAAAGTAAACCAGAATGAAACATAGGAATTGCTACATTTCTCTCCTTTCCAGGTTGTCTTTAATACTGACAGATCTTCCACAGTCATAGCAAAATTGTTATTCATTGACAGCCATAATTTAGAATCCTCTATTACATCTACATATCTTAGAAACTACAAGGCATAAGGATAATTTATGCTGACTTTAACACAAGCTGTAGAAATTCACCCAGAAGTTCTTGTAGAAGAGCCCAGAAATCTGTAGGGGAGTTGAAGCACACCTTCTGGAAAGACCTCCAACCTTAATTCAGAAGTCAGCTAAAAACCAAAGCAATCCATGCCTTTGTGATCTGCCCTATGTCCAATTGCCTTTGCTGTTAAAAACACATGCCTAATTTGAACTCCTATCCAGCTTCCGATTCCAGCTATCAGGTCTTTACGTCTATTATGCCTTTGCCAGACCAGAGATTCTTATCTGCCTGCATAAGTGTGCAGTCAACAACTTCCAGTTCAGCTAGTAAGTTCAGGACAAGCAAGCCAGAATTTGCATGTCTAGACACTGAACTCTAGTTTCTAACAGTAGCATGGGAGGAAGCAGTATGCAACAGTATTAGTACCACAAGGTAAATGAGTTGGGTCTGGGAACCATCAGGCAGCAAGGAGAGGTTCATTGCCAACTGGGGAATCTCACAGGAGGGGGACATAACTTGTGCTAAGCTTCCCACTTCTCTGGCACTCCAGAAAATGTCGGTGACCAGGAGCACTATAAGCAGGACAAGCAAACAGGAGCAAGGCAGTTACAGGGCAGGTGGCACACAGGTGAGACAGATGTTCATGGAAATGGCATCTGTCTCATTTGTGTGGAAAATGACCTACAAATGGAGACAGGTCCCTGCTGCTGCAGCAGCCACCTCTGGTCCTTCAGCATGCCCTACTCAGTCAAAACTCCTGAGGGAGGATGCTGCAGCTCAGGTCACAGGTTGTAGGAAGCCAAGTCGAGCAGCTTGGAAGGCAAGTTCTGACGAAGTTACTGCAGTGCCAAAAGAGGAAACTGCAACAAATGGGCATCAGAGATGATGTACAGGAAACCGACAGAATATTTTGAGAAGACTCTGCAGATGCAGCAGCCTAAGACCTGTGAGGGCAATAAGATAGATATGACTGAGGTAACACTGGATCGGGAAGTAAACGTGAACTCCCAAGAGTTCCATCTCCTGATGCTGTTCAACTAGCAATCTGGTTCAGGGCCCTGGCAGCAGAGGAGGATGAACACAACTCCTCTGTCAGGAGAGGACTGCAGGCAGGACACCTCAGGTTATCAGAGTAGGACCAGGGCTAGAAAGAAGAATCAGTGAGCTGGAGGCATTCAGCTCTATAGAGTTTATGAGATTCATTCCAGAGCACTGAAAGTGCTGCACCTCCACTGTCTATAATCTACAAAAAAAAAACCCAAAACAAAACATGGCAATCAAAGGGGGATCACTAATGACTGGAAAAGGGCAAACTTTATGCAAGGAGGAAGATCCAGAGAATTATAGGCCAGTCTCACCTTTGGCCCTAGAGAGATCATGAGATACTTCCTCTGGGAATCCATTTCTTAAGTGATAAGGCAAATCAGGGACAGTTAATATAGATTTGGCAAATAACTGACCAATCTGACTGCCAAGATAGCTACGTGGATGAAGGGTGTAATACACCTCAACTTTACCAAAGCTTTTGACACCATTTACACCAGCATTCTCATTTGGAAACTGAGGAAGCGTGGGTTTGATGACTGCTAAATAGGCTGAAAACTAGATGGACCACTAGGTCTGGGATCAAAGACAGCATTAACCAATGGCTTGACAGCCAGTTATGAGAGAAGGTCAATAGCTATAAGGGCTACTATTATCCAGTATCTTCATGAGTGACCTCCATGATGACACAGAATGCACTCTTGGCAAACCAGTGGACAGTGCTACATTGGAAGAGTTGATAGATCCAACAGGTAGAGCTTTACTTCAGAGGGACCTGAATAAAAAGCATTACAGAGCAAAAGCTAAAGATGGAGTAAGCCATGACAGCCCATCGGTATTGAAAATGGATTAAAGACAATTGCACAGACTTAGAAGACACACTGCAAGATATCCTATCCACCTGTTTTATGTAGACTCTGCTTCTTGTCATTTTTAAGATTATCCTTCTGCTCTTGGTTTTCCTCATTTTTAGTGTCCACACTAGTTTCAGTCCCTACAGCTCCAGGTGACACAAAGGTTGGAACAGGTTGCACTGTGAAAGCAGATGAAAAAAAAAAAGAAATCATATGCTGCAAAATATATGAAGTAGTAACACCGCCACACTAACTACTCCTTTTTTTTTTTCTTACACAGGAGTTTTGCGGTCAGTTTTCCCGAATCCCTCATTTCTTTCCATTCCTCATTAAGTACCTCATTTTCTACAGTGTGCCCTTACAAAATCTAGGATTATGTGGTATCTAGTCCTAATTGTTAAATTAGGTAACTGTAAATTGAGTGAAAAATAAAATCAGTTGCTGAAAAAGGGGTGTGTAGGGGCGTGGGGGCAAAGGATTACCTCTATCCGAAGGTCTTTCTGAATAAATAGTAGAAGAAGGTTTCCTTCTAAGTAAGGTAAGGCGTACAGTCTGTCCTGTGTTACGCAATGCCTCTACCACTTCTTGGTTGGTATAATCCTGTATATTAACTCCATCAACCTAAACCAAGAAAATCATATAATAATAATCATATTACATTCTTAGACTGTACCGTACACTGTAAGCAACATCCACATTATTTTGTGCAGAAATTATAGGGTTATTCACCCAAGACAGTAGTATTTGCAAAACAATATCATTAAATCAGTTACATTTCACTAGATAATATTTTCAAAATGCATTTTAAAAGGAAACAAGAGTAATTTCTTCTGTCTTCCTGGGGCAACCATGAAACAGAATTTACTAATCTAAGCATGCACTGATTTCCCCCTGCAATTTTTTGTTTACAAAAACCAGCTTCAGGAATATTGTGGTTGAAGCTTCCCAGCAAGAGTAGTCAGCCTAGAACTCTGTTCAGTTCATTATCACTGTTGGTTTTCTCATGGATTTCTAACACGCCACACACAAGCCTACACACATTACTGTTTGTATAATGCACTCTAAACAGCCCAATTCTTACATTAATTCAGATGTTTTAATTTACACCCAAAATACTCTGTTCACCTCACTGTTAGATCATGCATCAACAGGGGCTTCTCCTGCAAAGCTGCAGATAAAAGCACAAGGCTGTATCAATTTTTGCTCTCACAAAGAAGCTGACTTTGGAAGGTCTGGCATAGCACACATTTTAAAAGTAATTTAAAATCATATCTCTATAAATATTACCTCTTAAAACAAAAAGACTGTGTAATTCATTCCTGCTTGTACTGTGAATGCAAAATTGGCTATTATTCAATTCACTATTATTCAATGGTTTTTAATTTTTCTACACATAAAGCTTGGGTTTTTAAACCTAAATTGTGACTATTGACATTTTGATCGTATCCGTACGATGCTGCACAGTCATCAAATACCATAAACAGTGTGCCACATCTTGCAAAATCTTAACCATCCTTGAATCCCATTTAATGCAAATAGAGGCTGATGCTGCTCATCTTTACTTCAGGCCAAAAGCCACGATTCTCCACTCTGAAACATTTTAACCCAAATGCTTGCCTCTTTCATAGCTAACTACTATTTAATACTTCTTTGAATACAAAATAATTTTAACCACAGCAAGCCAAAGCTCATTTCTGTTACAAATCTATCTAAACAAATAGGAAGCACCAAATTATTTCCTCTGCAAAGCGGAGAAGGTTTAATTGATTTTAGAAAGTCTTTACTACATTGTTCTTTTAACATTGAGATGTGTAATGAAGTATTAGTTCTACAACAATATATAAGCAGACTATTTTACTTACAGCAACAATTTTGTCATGAACATGAATTTGGCCATTGTGGTCAGCAGCACTACCAGGTATTATATTTTTCACAAAAATTCCTGAAGGTTCTGTTGGCAGGGGGAAGGGAGAAAGAGAAACAAGTCACTACATTAACCTAATTTGTTTCTTTTCTTACTAAGATTTTTAATTATAGCCTTTTTCACACACTTCTTCTGTCCACAAAGTTATGATTCTGTAAACCACCAACATTTGCATATTACCACTCACACAGCTTGACATAGAACGACTGAGGATCTCAGATGGAAAAAACAGCACTGACACAACCACCTGTACACTGACCTCAAAATCTTTTCTTTAAAATGGCTCACAAGAGGCCACCTCCTCCATTGATTCATCCCTGGGCTTACCCAGGCTTTAAACCACAATCACTTAAATCCATGCTGCATTTGATTTCAATAGGACTACCTAAGCACATACTTTACTTTTAGCTTAAGTACTTTGATCAGGACTTCAATCATCTTACAGCTAAAGAATTTAGTACTTTAAATCTTAATGAAAAAGGATTTTTCTTTAAAAAAAAATAAATGTGGAAATCAGAAAAGCTATCCTTTGTCATATTTGATGTTTGATTATTAATTCTAACTTCTAATTAGAACAAGGAAATAAAAACAAAACAAACAAAACCCAAAAACACAACAGTAAAAAACCCAATCATCAGCTGAAACAGTAACCCTTCCCTTCCACAAACTCCCACAAAACATGAGATGCTGATCTTTAATTCTAGTTAATCTTGACACTTCATCCATCCTTTCTGAACACTAACATTCCTCAGACACCTGCCCAACATGGTTTGTCCATGCTCAGCAAATCTCCTCTACCGGTGCTTCAAACCCACCTTTTCCCATTGCCTGATACTTGCTCCTCCCCAACCCAGTTCCCAGTGCTCACTGCACTGGCCTGGGATTCCTGACACAAGAGGCAACACAAGATGGTCTCCTGGGAATGAAGAGGGCTGGAAAGCAACCCCAACTGCACTGCACCACATTCCCAGAATACTTTCTGGAGTCCCACGAAGAAGGGGAGGGGATAAAAAGCACTATCCCTTTCTGTAAAACCAGATATTCAGTTGAGTCAATTTTAAAGACATTACCATTTGTGGAACCAACATTTGAAAGATGAGTTAATAGCTCTAATTTAAAGAGGATTTACTAAAAATCCCAAACTGATTCTATGTCCCCATACCCTAGCGCAGCTATTTTAATCTGTTCCCAGAGTTTAGACACTGAAACAGCCATCTGCCAAAGACAACTACATGATCTTGTGAAGGTGGCATACACATCATGCACAGCTAAGATTCTCTGCATCTCCTGCCTGGCAGAGGGATGGACTAGTTAATCTGACTGATCACTTCCACTCTAACACCTACAATTCATTTAACAAACAAAAAGTTGTATGTTGAGCTATTTTGTACATACTGAAGATGCCATTCAAAAATTAATCCAAACTGGGGACATCCGATACTCTGGTTTTGAAATTCTTCTTAAAATGCGCTATCTGAATCATGCTATATACCACAGGGGCAAAATAAGGAACAGTGTGGACAGGAACCTGACTGTGTTAGACACTGTATATGCAGGAACTTCCTGTTACAATTTAATGTCTTGCACAGTAACAACATAACCATGTCAAATTCACAGTCCAGCAGTCAAGTAGGAATTATTTTTTTTAAGCTAATTAAAACTCTAAAAATTTTTGTGGCTGAATTTCACTTTGCATCAAGTTCTCCAAATATCTTCTTCATAGATTTTGTAAGTCACAGTGTTTCAAAGAAGTGCTATCCATTTTCCCTAAAGTAAATAAAGGGTATCTGAGAAGCCCCTGTCCTAGACCTTACTAAATCCTGTAGAACTCACCTACATCACTTGTGCCAGCATATCCAACAATTGTTATCCCCAAGCTTTGCCCATTCTTTTTTATAAGTTCAACATCATAGGTCTCAAAAAGGTCGGTATTATCCTATAAATAAAGCACAAGACAGTAAAAAAACAAAAAACAAAAAAACCAACTCATCATTTCCCAGTACCATTACAATACTGCAGGTTAATTAAGATCTTCAGAAGTGAGCAGTGATTTTCATTTTCCCATTTTAGGAGGGATCATATTTGCTAAAAAGATATACCCAAGATTGGGTGACACCTTATTTTCAGCAAAAGTCATTTGTTGCTCTTTAAATTCTTTCATAATACTTTCTCCACATACCTGTCAGAGGTATATTATTTATATTTTATGGAAAACAAAGGTTTTCGTTAGACTGTTCAGGAGCCATTTCCCTTTGGATTCCACTGCCACTTGGTAACAACAAGCTTCCCAGTCAATCCCACAAGACAACAGACACCCTGAATGCCCTCAGAATTTCTTCTCTCCCTTTCATATGTTAGTCCTGATAAACAGTGTCATGAAACCACTTGCTTGAGTGCTTTCTACTGGACAGTTAGGAAGCAAAAAACCCTGGTATAAATACAGTGTTATCACATCACACATTTCTGTCAGAAAAAGTGATGCTTATCTCTCTCCTTGTTATCACCTACTAAGGAAGCGAAGGGCAGCAGGAAAGGGATCTAGGGATCTCAAAACAGAAACAGGTTCGATGCTCTGAAATGAAACAAACCATGTGTATACATAGTTGGCACAACTCTATTACAGAAGCAGTTACCTATTTAAATGCAAATACAGGAGACTAGGTAGGTGTTTGCTCTTATTGTTTGTTGTTATGCTAGATCCCAAACCACAAAACCATTCCAAAAGACAATCTTTGACACGTCAACAAGTCTGATATGTTCCTGTTCTGATTTGACCACCACCAAACTGCAAAGAGCACTGGAAGCCTCCAGGTTGTCCTCCATTGTTGAAGGCAATGGGAAGCAAAAGACAATTAGTTCGCATTCCATGAAAATTATTTTTAAGACCTAACAGAGGAAGGGAAAGTCTTCATTTGTAAATGCTTTATTGTTGAATAAAGCAAGTTCTCATAACAAACAATACTTGAAAAGAGAAGCACATAACATGATCTGTTCTCTGAACCCTCCGCTTACTACAATTACCAAAAAAACATCTGACCTTACACTGGAGAAGTATATGGAAAAAAGTCCCCTCAAAGTTGGCCCAGTATGTCTGTGCAACTCTACTCTGACAAGTAAAAATCAAAGCTGCAAGACAGAGTTCAAACAGGACACACTAAAGACATTGGTTATACCAAAGAGAAAAAAAATCAAGAATGTAGATCTGGGATTGCAAGGGATAAATTAAAATACATAAAGTTGTTTGTTTTCAGTAATCAGATACAGCCCAATGAGATCAAAAAGATGATGATGATGATCAGAGCAAAGTCTGTTAAAGTGATGAAATCAAGAGAGATAGCGTCACTGCCAACAGCAAAAATGGATCAGGAAATTGGAAAACATTTCTTAAGAGAGTGAACAAAAGAGAAGTTTAATCAAATGCTTGCCAGATATCAGCTTTGGAAGGACCTATATTAAAAGCAGGCCAAAGTTATGGCCATACCTATTTCACTTTTCACTGAAAGAGAAATCGATGGACAGCTATCTCCTTTCTTATCACACACACCTCCCTCCACTAGCCAACTCATTAAGCTCATTAAATGTTTTCCAACTCTTGCTCCATAAGATGCTGATGGAGATGAAGATAAGTTTTGATGCTCTGTCACTTATCTTTAGGAGAGGGAATCAAAACAGTAAACAAGCTTATAGCAACATCTGAAATGGAGCTATGGCCTTGAGAGTCCTGCTATTTTGACAAAAGCCCTACATAGTCAGTGCTCTGGTGCTACAGAAATTTTCTCTAAGTAGTGTTACTGGTAGAATGCAAAACATTAGAAGTAGAGTCTGGAAAAATCAAAGTAGGAGAGTCCTAAATACAGTCAGCACAAGTAGGCTGCTAACACTGCTGTCAGTATCTTGGAGAGTACAGGTAATATGACTGTTTTCTTGTCCCCATGCATGGACATAAGTAGTTTCAGTTATTCTCTACTACAGGAAATTTAAAGGAAATCAAATATTAACATAAAACTGAAAAAAACTAACCATATATTAAAAATGCCTTTCTGCTGGTTTGCAAAAAAGAAAAGGAAAATATTTTCTATTCCAAAGCTCACAGCTAGCAAAAGTACTCAGAAACCAGAGAGAAATTAGATTATAGGAAAAAGTTCTGTTGTAAATCAGACACAACCTGAAAGGTGGACCATTAAAATCATCATTAAATTAATAAATACATTCAGATTAGCCACTATTCTTGACTTCAGCAAATCTTTCTTAACACCAGAAAGAGGAGCTTCTTCAAATCTAAATATGAAGGCACTATTTAGTTCAATGACATTCAGAAAGAAGTAGATGAAATAGCAATGTGATTTTTTTTCCCCTCTAAACTACATAGCAGGAATAAGGAGGACACTGAAAAGGCATCCAGAAGGAATAATATTTTATAAAGGCTGCAGCATGTACAATGCTTAGGGTTGATTAGCAACAAACAGGCCCACCTTTGAGGTGGGGAAGAGAGAAAAATAGTACTTTGTAGAGGAAACAAAACTAGGACCATGTTATTTTTTCCTAATATGGGCCCTGGAAAATATGATACAGCCAGAAAATAAGTGCTTCATAACGATGCTGATTCTCTAGGAAAGCCTTTTTTCAAAGTATAAGCCCACTTTTAAGACTCCAACCTTACGTACATAATTACCCCCTCCCATCTCTCTGCCACTCACGTTTCCTCCTACACCAATCCCTCTTCTGAGAAGAGGGGCTTGAGAAGGACCCAAAATACTTTGCTAAGTATTCAGCCACAGTAGTCTTCCAGAGAGATGCAAGGCAAAAAGCTAATGGCTGCCTTTGCAGTGAGTATGCCCAGGCAGCGAGGAGGTGAGTTTGTAACAATATGACTGCTGGTCTGACCTTTAAAAATGGTGCTTCAAAAACAAACAAACAAAAAAGCTCTCTTCACTCATATTCAAGAAACTAGACAAGAAAGAAAAGGCTACTCAGATTCTACACCTAAATCTAAGCAGCACAGTAGTAGCAGATGGTACACAAGCACAGCTTTGTTTATGTTTCGAGACCTACTGTACACTTAGTGTAGCATTTGTTGATTTTAATTACTCAAAACTGAAAAGAATGACTTCAAAAACAAGAGACTTTGATATGACCATGATAAGATTTGCTAAAACAAGTTTCAAAATTTTTAGATATATTTCCTATCACAGACAGTAGCGTAGACTATGAAAACATTACACTTATGTTTCATAAAGAGATGATTGTGCTGAATAATTCTGGTGTGGCCATGGCGCTCTGGATTTCAGAGTAGGGAAATTCACAGTGAAGTTTTAAATCCACTTACAAATGACTGATTAGCAAAAATGTAATGAGCTAAGAAGGAGAACCAGAAGTACCATTTATCGATAACGTTTATGGTCTTGGTAATTAAATTACCCACCTGAAATAAATTCTGTAAAGCTGGTCATTCCGATCCTAAGATTATAGGTATTAATAACATACAGGAAAAAGGGAAAAATTATAGAAGGCAGGGCTATAATAATGACCACTTAAATACACACACATAATATCTGGAAACTCAAAAGAGGAGAAGCACTTTAGGTCTCAAGAACACTCTGTTCTCCTCCTCCTTTCTGATCACAAGCCACAAACATATTTTAAATTGTCACAAGTAAACACCAGATACTTACATTTCCATTTTGAAAAGAAGGTAATGTACTGACTGGCCAGCTCACAGGAGCTGGTGGAGTCTCCATAATTTCATACTTCGGGTCTCTTGCAACTATCATCCTAACAGAATTCCCACAGTTTCTCAGCACTTGGGCAACTTGTTCACTGGTCATTCCTTGCACATTGGTCCCTCCAATCTGTAGGATGTGATCTCCTGTCCGAAGCCTCCCGTCCTTCAAATGTAAATAAAATTGCAAAAAATGTTTCTAGTCTATACATAAAATATCTTTTCTATTACAAAATTGAAACTGTGTACAGGCATCTTCATGGCCATGAGAGCCAATGCAAGAAAATACCGTAAAATTGACCACCACAGCTACATACTAAATAATTCAAGGAAGTGTTTGCACAATCATGCACTGTTTTTTCCACAGTAGTTAAGAGTGGTATATCATCCTTTCCAAAACTGAGTAAGATACACAAGTTGAATAGCACCATTCCTAAGAAAGTGGTTACTTTTCTCATTTAGGAGAAAACAGACAGCAACAATGTTTTATGATCTCACAGGTTGTTATGTATTGCCATTTCATAGACTACTCCTCATCACATAGGGGTTAGAATAAAAAGCACAGCATTTTGATTTAGGACTTTTTAGAGTTTTTCCTAATACTTCTATATAAGCCTGGCAATTCTTTTCTCACATAACTAGCTCCATCTCGAGCTAGTATATCCGCTGAACGTAACAAGACTCCACACAAACCATTTTTTACATGATAATTATGATTCATGACCTACATCATCATTTCTACTATAAGCAAGCATTCATAGGACCAAATCCTCAGCTGGTATTGATCAGCACAGCTCCACCACCTTAGGTGCATTGATTTATACAGCAATCATAGCAGAGTTATTCCCAGAACTAACTCAAACTCATTTACAAACTCATCCAATTTTAACATGTATATGTGCTCATTATTTCACGTGTTCTTAATGATGTCTCATTCAACTGAGAATGATGTGGTGAGTTCTTAACTTACATGCTTCATTTGTAGTCAAAACACTTTGTTCCTTACAGCAAAACAGGTGTTACACAATAATTAAAAAATTCTCATTTATACATGACAGGTTCAGGGGGAAGCAGTCAAGCAAAAGCCAACATTTTCCAGGAAAGCTCTCCAAATATCCAATTTTCGTTTCCATCCTATACTAGAGGAAGTACCTTAGCCTCTCTTTTGTATGTTACTGGATCTTGTCTGCATGGGTTCCAGACCTCAAATATTGTAACTTGCCATGACCAAATTCACATTAAAAATCTGAATCTGTTTTGCTATTGCACGTGTTCTACTCCTGAAATGTAGCAATACTTAGAACTTTAAAGATTAGCAATCAAAGGCTGCAAACTGTACCCGTGCAACTTTAAAAGATATCAGTAACTTCAAAAGGCTTTGCTTCAATCCTAAATGTCTCCTTGAACTGGTCAGACCACAGGGCAGGGATCAAAACCCATTTAAAATGAAACCCACTAAAAATAGGTGTAAAATCTTACAGATCTTAAATCTGTAAACTGAATCTTGCAACACAGTTACTTCAATAGGGCAGATTCTCTTGCCTGACAATCCATTTGGAGAGTTTGTCCCTATAGATGTTGCCAAATGTGCCAAATTCTACAGAGGATGTGCAAAACCATTAAGAATATTTGTCCTCCCCCAGACTGACCAAAGGCTGAAAACACCAGAAGTATTGAAAATATTAGAAGGTTAGACAACTTTTCAGAATTTCTGCATGTTCAACAATGTTATAAAAGCCAAAGTATGTCTGAGAAACAACTTAATTTTTATCAGGTGCTGACTTTTTCCTCAATCATACCTTCAACATTCATAAAGTATATGTTGGCATTCAGACTTTGATGCTATCAGCTTCCTTTTGTTTAGGTATATTAGTTTATTTTAAGACTGTCAAAATCAGTTAATTATACTTTACAATCAAACAAGAAGTGACATAATATAACAAATTACCCGATCTGCTAATCCCCCAGGAACAATTGTTCTTACAACTACTCCACTCGACTTTCCTCCTACAATTCCAAAGCCTAATCCTGAACCATCGTTAATCAGCTCAACATCTTCAACATGGCCCCAGTGAATCTGCAATTAATAAAAACAAGAGATTTTAATTTCAGTTGATCTTTAATGTTTCTTACTTTCACGTGTACCAGGAATGACAGGAATTAATAAGAGCAATTTTCTCTCTTTCCCCAACATATTGGAGATCTGTTGGATTTTATTCAGTCAGCTTCATTTCCTTATAAATACGCAGAGGGATTTCTCATCTGTTTTTAAACATACATTTTGTCCTTCACTTTCAGAATAACAGGATACTAGGAAAAAGCTTGACTAAGAAAAAGCAATTTTAAGATTTTCTTGCCAAAATAAAAACTATCCTTTTAGTTTTTCATAAATCAAGACTACTGCAAACAACACAGAAAAACAGAGGCAAGGAGCTTGCACTGGCCTAGTTTTCACTTAGCGTTGCCCAAATTCTTATTTCTGTTATTTCACTTACACACTCTAAATACCACCAGTACACGCTGAATTAATAGCGCAGTACAATATTCTGCCATACTGAATTGGAAGCATGTTTCTAAGCTACACTGTACCATGACCTTATGTTCTACAAGACAATCTGAAAATAACAAAGCTGTTAAGCAACCCAAACCCGGCCAATGTTTCTGTCAGATTAATATCTCATAGAAACCAAAATGGAGCAAAGTAGGCAGATTTAAGTCTTCTGTGAATAAAGGATTTATTAGCACACTGAAAATCTTTGCCAAAGCCAGTTAAATATCATAAAAGAAGTTTAAAGACCCCCTGTAGAGATATATATTTGTATTTTATTTTGTTAGTCTGTTCAGTGCAGATCTTTCAATGAAAAAGCAGTTAAAGTTTAATTCTTTAAAATTTTCAGTGCAATAAACAATATTGATTATCCACTAAAACCTTCAGATTTCACTAGCTCTGTAATAATCATGAGGGAAATAATTACTGAGAATAAGGAAAAGCACTGCTCTTAACCAGATTTTCATCAAAACCTACTAGCATAATAAATTAAGATTCCAATATTGCAAACCCTGAATTTAGGTGTGCAGTTCGACCAAATTCAGTGAAGCCACCTGGACCATATGGTTTGAACACAGATGGAAGTTCAGCCCTAGCTTATTACATGTTCCAGTGACAATCTCTCCTTCCTCAAGAAAACAAAAGGGTTCACAATCAATGAAATTTGCAGATAAAAAAGAACCTGATAATTAAACAGGGATCGAGAGGTTCTTTAACTGATACTTTTTGTTTGTTTTAAAAACAAAGACAAGGCTTTTTGTTTTGAGCAGTTTAAGTTTAAATTGGTTGGGATATTTCAAGCAGTGCTTATGATAGGTTATGTTTACACTCTTTTAAGATGTAATCAGAGCATCTTTAATTGCTGAACACAAGTAGGTTTCAGCCGGAGATACTTGTAAAATGCTTTACCCAGCCCATGCTGAACAGACCCTGCTGCTAAGAATATGTTGATCTACTTAAAGCTTCTGCTATCCTATAAAAATCCAGGATCTATTTTATAACAACTTCATGCAGCTTTGCCATGGAAGCCTTATACTTATTGCATGATCAGTCTAAATGAAATGTCATCACATATAAAATCTGATTAAAGAAAAAAGTCCCTATATGTAAAGCTTGCTAACACAAACACTTAAAACCGCAAAAAAATATCCAGCATAGTTCAAAATCTGTATTTTAACAGTAATACAACTTACAGTCTCAGGTGGATTTATATCACTTAATAAGACAGCCGAAGTTCTGCTGTTTCCTTGAACTGGCTCCCTAGCAACAACCAGATGTAGAGATCCTGTGGATTGCTGGAGGAGGGCAATAGCGTGCTGATGGGAAATGTTCTGATCCAATGGGGTGCAATTAATGGCCAGTATGTGGTCATTTTCCTTTAGTCTTTGATCCCTTAACAAAACATTAAAAGCAATATTAAAATGCAGCATAGTGACTTCACAACAGGCTTGTGTAATTTAAATATGAACATGCAAAATACACAGTTATGCAAGGTTAAATATTTATATATTAAAAAAATCTGCTTATTACACTGTCTTCACCAACTTACACATTACATGCAATCCACGCTGTACTGAACTGCCCAGCCATATTTTGTTCCAACTTTATAATGGTACAGAAATTTGCTCAATTTTTGCCTTTGCTTCTATTCAAAATTCAATGAAATTCCCTCATAATTTCTTGACAGGGCAGAAAAAATGTATTTTTGTAGTTATACAATGAACTAGGAACTATTCTTCATTATGTTTAGCACCACATGATACTGTCTCTAAGTACCCACAACTCAGGCTATGATGTTGTTTTGTATCATTATTTGATCTAAAGATTGATGAGCTGCATATTTATACCTTACTCAAAATTCACAGTATCAAACTTCAGACATCAAACTTTCTTCAAGCAATACACAGTTCAACTTATACCTTAAGAGAATATAAATTTCACAGTTAATTCACCCTAGTGATGAATTTAGATTTGTGACAAGAGGGAAACCATCACTCATCTGCTTTGTTAAATATTCATTCTGAGCACGAGACCAAACTGTTACATAGACAGAAACTGCCTTCAAAGCTCTGTAGGAATCCAGAAAAAGTCTCCAGGAGATCTTGCCTCAGAAGCAAAATGGGAAGCATGCTGGGGAAATTTATAAACTCTGAAACAATATAACTGCACATCTTAACTAACGCATTTTAAACTTCCTTTTTATCATGTGATGTTTAAGATGTTTCCCAGAAATCACTTTCTTCAAGCACTAAATGTATTTTAGATTCTCTCATTAAAGAAAGTGAGCAGCAGGTCATCAAATCCTAAAGTGAGATATTCACCCTCCTTTGACATCCGGATCAGTCCATCTGTCTCCACTTTGAAAGAGCCTAATATGCTTTTCTTTAAGTGTTCTCTGGTGTGTTCTCTGTGGGCCCATAGCCATTATCATTCCAACCTCTCCCCACTCTTTTTGTCATCCTGTGTTGGCACTTCCTGACATGTGTTATTTAAAAAGTGACACCAATGACTTGAAATCTAGACACATTTTCTTGAAACATAATTCCAAGCACTGCATTTGTCTCATGCCAACTCTTGTGGTTTTACAATCACATTTTATTTTTAAAGGATTGCTCTGTCTTTTGTTGTTGGGTGAAAACCCACAGACAATACGGGAAGAAACTGCCTGAAGCCTTGATTCTATGATGACATCTGTGCAGGGATCTGTCGGGAGAAGTGGATCTAAATTTACACAGGAAACAAACAGTAAAACCAACTATAAATAGGGCATTGTCATAGGCACATAAATGAAGAAACAAGGGGGAGGGGAATCTTTCATGGACACAATGCATAAAAATTCAAATGGAGGCTAATTTTTATTTTCCTTCTATTCTTTTCTGAGTTTTCTTTTGTTTTTTAATCAGTACTCAAGATTCTCTTAAGTGAGTCACGATTTCTGGAAATTCAATTTATGAATGGCTCAGATATTTAAAACTCATCTGAAAATCTGATCCTCAAAACACGAGTCCATTTAGCTGAAAAGCCAGAATTCAAGATACTACCAACAAAATATCCCACCAGATAACCCAAACATGTTAGTCTGATAGATTTTTCAACATGAAAGTCGTGACTTTTACCTTCATGGAAATACTGAGATTTTCCAATACAATTATAAAGATCTCACCTGTCGGCTATGCTTCCTGGCTGGACTTCCTTGACAAAGATACCAACTTCTCCCAAGCCGTGATTTTTAAGGGCAACCACACTAAATCCAAGACCTCCAACAGAAGGCTTTTCAATCTTTATTGATTCTATTTGTCTCCCCTAATAAAACAGAAAAAATTGATTTACTAATTTTTAATGCAATAGAATGAGCTAGTTTAAGATTTATGAACACCAGGAGAATTATTCTCCTCCTAAGACTAAACAAAGGCAAAATACTGAATATGTTACTTCTATAAAAGCTCCTCCATTTATTATTTTTAATATAGCAGAGTATTGGATATGCAAGCACTCTGAGGTTCTGAAACCTCAGGGAATTTAAGAGCTGCTTTCACACTTCATTCACATTATGAGATGAATTCCAAACTGGATGAAAACTATGAACGAAGTGCTGTCTAGAGCAATATATTTGGGATTTCTGGAAATGCTGCATAGCTAAACTAAATTACTTGTCTTTTGGCTCCCCTTGCCTTTAATGCTGATTTTTAGGTACGTGTTCAAAAGATTGCAGCTTTTAAATAAAGAAATTAATTTCCTTCCTCTCCCTGCAATTTCACACTTAATGTTAAAAAAAGTTTGCTTTTGCAACTGCCTGCTTTTCAGTTCTAATACAAGGTTTCTGGGGTTGTTTACTGGGAAATATTACTTAGAGAATGCACTACTATCACAGCTGTTTTATCCAAAATAATGTGCAGCCTTTACTGCTAAATCTTTTATCTGATGAGTTAATGACACACTAATGAGAAGAGTTATGCTCAAAATATTACAGCTACATTAAGGTAGTCAATTAGCAACAGTTACTTAATATAGAAAGGCATGACTAACCAATTAAATTAATGGTTCAAAGTAACACAGAACAATACATTTGTGATGTAAGTGCCAATCCCACATGGGTGGATGTCTGCACCTGTACAACTTCCATAAGCATCTGGTACATGCTACATCACATGTTAATGAAATCAGCATCTGTCTGGCAAAGTTAAGACATACTAAATGAAGAGTTAAATAAAATATTACATGCCAGTTCTTTTAATCATTTGCACTGTTCATATATTAACAAAGTTGGTACATCTCCAGTTTAAAATGTACTTGATAAAACAAGTCTCTCCATCAAAACAAGTTTCTGCAGAAAATGTCCATTTTCAAATAAGTGTCACCAAATACCAAAACAAATACCAAAAACCTTTTCTGGCAACTGAAATTTCTTTTCTACATTGGGGTGTTTGGTAGAAAGTAAGACAAAAAAATTGGCAAAGAAAGGAAAAAAAAAAAACAACCCAAAACACCACACCAAACCACTTTCCATTGCTGACATTATCTTTCACCGGGAAATGTTATCCTCAGCACTTCTACTCTTTTACTGGCTAGGAGGCACCACACTCCCAGGTACACAACAAAAGAGCATATTTGAAAACGTACTCCAAAAGCCTGCAAGAAAAAGTTTGACATTAAAGGAAAATAAGTTTGTTTCACTAAGCCTGAGAGCCTTACCTTTGCCATCTGTTGGATGATTGTGTTAAATTCATTAACTCCTAGGTTTGGAGTGAAGGTAGATGCTTTGGGTTCAGGAGAACTGCAAGGTGTATTCACGCTCCCAGCAGCAACTGATTTGTCAGCAAACACTAGTAGCCCTCTCTTAGTAAAATCAAAATCTACTGAACGGTCAGAAGGCATATAATTCAGCTGTTGAAAACGAACAAAGATGTGGAAAAACTATTAAAAACAAAAGAAGAGATTTCCACATATATCATTTTGTGTGAGGACTGCCAAAGAAGCAAGCATACATATGTTCATATATGCCTATTCACACAAATATACTTATGTGTATAAATTAGGCAATGTTAATATATAAGCTATAACAAGCTACCATATCAAGTTTAAACTGTTTTTCAGAAGGAAAGTTCCCTGAATGTTTCAGCTGTGTTTCTACTCCACTTATTTTCTCCATTTCTTTCACACTTCTTCCCTGCCCATGCCCATTATCCTGTTTTCACCCCGATATTCCAGAAACAGCACATGCAAAAGCACCAAACACTAAACAGGCAGTCATGCACTGTTGCAACTGTCAGGCAAACCTAGACAATTTTGGCACAAGAATCCAAACTTTTTAAGAGTCACTTAGTCACTCAGGAGCCAAAGGCCTAGTCTGTATTATCTCTCCCCAGAGAGAGCCTAGGGTACAAACTAAATATCATTGAACATGCTATCATTGCTAGAACTTGCAGTTCAATTTCTAGCCCTGACAGATAATGAAGAAATGCAGAAATATTCCCAGTGCGACATAGTAAACTGAAAAATCCCATCCTGAATGAAACTGTTCATGAGAGACATGCTTAAAAAGAATTTCAAGAGAAGCTAAATTTTCTAGATACGATTATATCCAGAATGTTCAGAATTAAGTCCATTTTGCCACAGTCATAAAGTATGATCTTAGATATATTTGCATTTTCATACATTTTTAATAGCTTGCAGACATGCACCCAAGCTTTAGAAGGAAGGAACAGATGCAGCACCTACGTGAACATGGGAGGAAGGAAGAATGAACAGCACAACCACTACCATGCCACCCAGGTAGGACCAAGTGCAATACATTTGGCAACGAGAGCAAGGTGGCCTCATCCCCCTGACACCCGCCCCACTATATCTGCAGCTGGGCAGGTGCAGTAACAGCAGAGACAGGGATCACTGCTGCTTAGGGTATGCCAAGTTAGTCCCTGATCTTAAGTTTGCGTGCCTGACTTTGCTAACTGCACGGTGAGACTTGTTCATGCAGGTGCATCACTGATGCCCATGTCCACAAAATCTAAGTGTCAGTTGGCATTATAAACCAATCCACACAAGTTCCTTCCACTGCTGAAGCCAAATCATTTTAAAGCTAGCTTGGGTATGTCTGCATCAGAGCTTGGCAAATCTTCAGGAGCGGTTTTCTAGATTTTATTTCCCAAAGCAGGTTAACCATTCTTGTACAAGTCAGCAGGAACTAAGTGATGAAGTCTTTTAAGGAGAAAAGATGCTGCCAGTTAGCTGATAAATAGTATTTAGCTTCTACGAAAAACAAAGGATCCCAGTTCCAACTGTGTTCAGAACTCAAAGCACTAGAGATGATGTCTTCTGCAGATGCTTTTTTCCAGCTGATGTGGTTCTCAACGCCTGCCTCTTCTGCATCCCTTTCAAAGCACATCGCCCCATGACCTGTTTGTTGCAATACCACTTATTTTAGCAGTGACTCTGTAGATACTAGCTCGACCAAAAAAAAAAAAAAAAAAATCAAAGCCCCAAGAAAAGCCCAACATTCACTCACACCAAGTTACAGCTTATTATTGAGAGTGCGCTAATTAACACATGCCTGTGTACCCTGTTTTAAGTTCCAAGTTCACCATAGTTATCATCACACCAACAACCATAACTTTACACTCACTTGTTCCTTCAGTTGCTTGATGGATTGCTGGAGAGTCAGTATCTGGTTAAACAAAGGACTCCTGAGTGTGTTACGTAAAACAGTCAGGTTTTCATTATGTTGGGAATCTCTTTTCTCACACAGTTTTGCTTGCAGACGATCAAGGATCTGCAGTACCTGCTGTTTATCTGCACCACAAAGTAGTACATGTTAGGAATGGAGCTTCATTTCTCACTGTGTAACAAAAGTAATCACTTTCAGACGACATACCTGCAGCAGGATTTTCAGGCATGTTGAAGGGCGTTTTTGGAATTACTCAGAATAACCTAGATGAGGTTTAAAAAAAAATCAAATTAATAAATTATATATCTGAGCAGAATGCTAACAGATACACAGTCAATAAATGCAATAATAAAATACTAAGCTAACTATAACAACTTAATAAAAAAAAATACTACTAGCCCCTGCTGTTTACACCAAGTATTCAACAAAGGTCTCAATATAGCTAGCTGCACTGCAGCCTCAGCACATCCAAAAATCTTTCCTTGTTCTGTGTACTTTTCCTTTCACACACAGGAAGGAATACGAACAACTCTCTTTCAAATATGAGTAAAATAGCAGGTTATAAAAACCTGCCAAGAAAACACTGGGCCAAGAAAACTGAGACACAGCTATGTTCAACCAAATTTTTTTTAATATGGACATTAAAGTTGTGATCTTTTCAAATATACATACAGTTAAGATCTTTCTATTATTTTGAAGATAACTTTCCACCCAATTAATTATTTGTAGACAGCATTCTTATCACAATAGGTCAGGCCTGCTGCATGGCAATATAGGTGAAACCTTGCATGTCCCTATAGAACAACGAAGTTCCCCCCACTCACAAGACAGCATAGCAGGATCTATTCCAAGACGTTCCTAAGGGAGGTCAGTTCTAATCACAGCCCCAGTGCTGAACAGGTGAAAGAAGCCTGTTCTCTTCTACATGAGCTTGCCTTTCTCTTTACTATGTACATGACAAGCTTTTAAGAAGCAGAATATCCTTTATCACGCTCCTCTACAGTGCCAAATAGAACAGGCCTCCAACTGGGGCTGAGGCCTAGATGGCAGTATAAAAACAACAGACTTGCAATTAGCAGCCATGATAAATTTGTACCCTTACTTGCATGTTATTACATTGATGTGGAGCCTGTCATTTTGAAATCTATCAAGGCAGTTATACCAAAACATACACAAGAAACAAGATTTCTTCACTTAGTACAAGCTCCTCTGAAAGAAGTCAGCCATTTAATAGCATAATTTACATAATTTAAACTCTACCCAGTATACAACTGTGTAATTTCAGAATAATATATTTGGAGTTGCTTTGAAACAAAAATAGCCATATGTATATATATTAAAAAGCTCTGTATTTACTTTTTTAATCTTGCAATTCGAGAGTAGAAAGGGTCATATGCATCTGACTGTAATACCAGGGTAAGCACATCCCAGGGGTGCACTCCCAGCAGGACCTCTGATCCTTTCAGCTCTGCCTCTGATGCTGTCTGTGCTCACATTGAAAACATCTTGAGTTCTGGGAGGACACTGTTATATTTAATGAAATATTAATTATGCAGGTGAATAGTTTCTCTTCTCCCAAAGAGTCAGATTAAGTTGATTTACCTAATGAAATAATAATAAAAAAAAAAGCAGAGGTGTGTCACAAACCACAATTTCAGATTTATGCACCTTTTACTGTATCTGAGCAGCTTTGGCTCCTGGAGGAATTCCTGCAGAACTCGGTGCGTTTGCATGGTTTCCACCCAGGGCCAAGCAAAATGAGTCGCTTTGCAAGACTATTAACAGATTTAGGAGGTCATTTTAAATCAAACTCATAGCAAGAGTTGAAGCGGCAAACCCATACAACCCCTGAAAGATTTTCAGGAATGCACATGAACTCTTGTAAGTGCTGCAGCTTTATTTTCTTTTCCATTCGAAATAAAACACTTCTAAGAGCACAGCAGCCTTTGATTCTGTGCTGAGATCTGATTCTGAAGAACAGATGAATATACCATTTCCTTATACACTCCTGAGTCTTCATCTAAACCAAAAAGACAAAACTTAACCTCCCTGTCTAAAAATACTACAGGATTCTTAACAAAACAGGACAAAGAACATGGAAATTTGTTTTCTTCCCAATTTAACTTCCCTCCATTCACTTCCCTCCTCTGTTCTTCTACCTCACATGAGCAGTTAAAAGAAGAAAAAAAAAAAGAAAAAAAAAGGCTAAAGCAAGCGAACCAACAACAGAAAGGGATGCAAAATAACTCCTATGAGGAAAAGTGGCTTGAAACACCTTTAAAGCAGCAGTAGGGTGAAGAAAAGATTAAACCCAGAAAAGAAATCCAGCACGGCAGGAAATAATGGTGACTTGACGGCACCATGCCCATCTAATTGCTGAAGCCAAGAAGCTGGTCCAGTTCTCCAGCCCTCTTTCATGCATTTTGTTCTTCCCTTTCCATCTGCGCTTGCACTCATTCATCTGATCCCATAGTGAGCTGGAACAGGGAGCTAAACATGCAGAAAAAACCTTCACATTTTGGTAGGGTGTGCTTTCTGCCCAGTTAGCTCTCAACTGCCAGCAATGGCACGCAGGAGGGGGCCGAGAAGTGCCGGGGAAGCGGGTCCACACCTTGCAGTAGCAGCAGCTAGCAGTTGCAGCAGCTCGGCTGCACTGGCAAACTGCACCATGAGAAACAGCCTGCATCATTGAAAAACAGCCTCAAAGTGCCGCGCTGATAGTCTCCAAGATTAATCTTTTTTCCATTACAGCGGGTGTAACAATAGCAATTATGATGATGGGTACAGATCCAAGAAAGAAAAATTTAAGCAGAAAAATGTAGGTACGAGTTCTATGCTTCATCTAGGCAGAAGTACCCTGGAGAAGGAGGTGCAAAAGGAGAGGGAAAAAAGATTAAAGAAAGTTTCAGCTTCCTGCTTGAGCTGCTCCAAAGCGTTGCTAAGAGCCACTACAGACCACTCTGTGCCAGTGGATGCCAAAGTGGACCTCAGGTACAGTTCGTATAACAGTTCAAGTTTACACAGCACTTTGGGATTCCTTGTGATCAAAGCTGGCCTCCAGCCAGCTTGCAATGGGTTTTAATGATTTTTTTTTTTTTTGTGCAATATGTTAAAACCACCCTCAGTATTTCTTTGTTCTCCTTCCTTTCATAAAAAGAGAGTGGGAGGAAAAAAAAGTGTTATATTTTAGAGTAAACAGCTCCTTCTGGTATGAGGGGATCCCTGAAAATATAAACTAATTTAAAATTTTCAAGTAATGTATAATTGAGGACAGGTCTCTAAGACTGGCTTTTGGGCACCAGAGAAAGACACAACTCCATGTACTATTGAGCTGTTTATGTTTAGGGGCCCAAACAGCTTATTGTTAAAAAATTTCCCAACACCAATGCTAAGTCCAAGCAGGGTGTCAACAGATAGTTGCTAAATTAGGAGGTCCATTCCTAGGCGATAATTTTGAAGAGCAATCCAAAACACTTTGGTTTGTCTTGTTAAAATCAGTTCACCCACTCCGCATTCAACTTCCTTAGCTCCATTCTCTGATTTCTACAGCCACTTATTTATCTTATTGGTAGACAAAACTGCAAACCTCAATTCAAAATTTATGTCACAACTCCCAATATAACTGTAAAATCATTGAGAAAATAAGGAATTTCATAGTTTAGTGTTTTCTAACATCAGAAAAAAACCCCACACTCCAGCACAGCGTGTATCTGGGTTTTTACTGTCTTCACTTTCAAGAGCTGAACGCAACGCATCATAGGGAGCGGGAAAGTTTCATAAGGTTTTGTATGAAATCCTAAGACTTGGATCTTCTTCAAAAGCAGACTAAGAAAAAAGGAATTCCCCCATGCTGATGCCAGCAGAGGTCATCAGAAGAGCTGAAAGGTTTAAGTCTTCCATTGCCATCAGCCCCCTGCCAGACGCTTGCCACTTGCACGGAGACACGGGGTGCTCAACCCTGGCACATCCCAGAGCCAGAGGGGAACATGACACCCCTGGCAGTGGCCTTGGCAAACACCTGCCCTCTCCAAAGGGCTGCTGAAAGACAGAACTAAGGGGTTTTCTCCTGGGGTCTGAAGGAGGACACGGTTTAGCCAGCAGAGATTCTTCTGCCCATTTCTCCCCACCCACCTAACAACTACAACCGCTTCTGCCCTATGTCCTTCAACTTGGCCTCCAACAACCTGTGTCCTTCCAGGAGATGTGCCTGCAGGGAAAGTCCTGCCTCATGGGAGGCTCTCCCCACTCAGCATGGGTGTAACCTTTCGGGACATTAAACGCCACCAGTCCTTAATTCACAAGTGCTAGCTGCAGCTATTTTTCAAAGGCTTCAAACATGGCCAATCTGAGCAGCCTGCCACAGGAACCGCAAAGGGTACATCCCAATCCAAAGTCACCTTTCTGCACTAATGCAGTCGTAATTTTTCCTGGCCCTGTTATCGTGAGTGACTGATATGGTGCATATCATCTTCCACATCAGAGAGATCTCTGACTTGGAAAATTTCAGCCCAAACAGTCTAAAATTTGATAAAGGCAAAAGAAAGGGAAAACGGCATTTGTTAGTGTGATCCTAATCCTTAATTGTCCTAACACAGCATCACCTGTAACTTCAGGTATTAAAAATTATACAGTTTACACGCCATCAAGTGACTATGCACTGTGAAAAAACAACACTGTTCTAACAGATATTTTGCTGTCCTACACATTATGCTCAGTTCTGCGTAATGCTACTGTATTTATAAAAAGTGCTGTAGAGCACACAGTGACTGCTCCAGGCACTTGAAAGAAGGAAACAACTGAACAGTGCTGTGAGTACCTAAACACAAATACACCACACATCTCCAGGGTAAAGCAGGTCAAAGCTAAATATTGTTAAATATAAAAAAACTACTCCATGGACAAACTGAGTGCGTGCTGTTGTTACGCACCATTAGTGACCACAAGATGAGGAAAGCAAAAAAAAAAACCCAACCCAAAACAAACCTCTGCATCTGTGATTACCAATCTCCATGCAGTTCAAGAAGAGCCTTACTCACTCTCGAGGCATGCTAACATTTAACAAGCAGAACCTGAATTCCTGTGGACTTCAGCCTCTAGGGAAGTGCAGGTGTGGGTTCTCAGATGTCTAATAGAAAGGTGAGCTCACGCCAAAGACACTCTCCGTGGAGCAATAACATGGTCTTAGAAACCTATTCCCACAAAGCTTGTGGAAAACTTGTTTCTAAGATCTAAATATTGTCATATTCTACTGAAATTAGCCATTAAATCCTAAAGTTGATGATGACGCTGTACCCTATGATGATGGTGTGCACGATTAAAAAATCACTTCATGTGGGCACAGCGTTGTTAGACCTGGAACCACGCTGAATTCCTAAGCTTCCAAAACTCACAAGGAACGCAAAAGAACTGCCTTCCTATTAATCACCCCTAAATAAAGTAGAAACCTGCTTTGTTAAGAATCTCTGAATTGTCACGCACTGACGGAAGGTGTTGCAAACGGTGCGTTACTTCCCCAGCGCCTCCTCTCCTCGTCGTGACAGAACCTCTCCAAGCAATGGAAACCGTTTGCACAACACCACCAAGACAACTCCCGCACCCCCGGAGAGCCTTCGCCCACCGTTCGGGAGCCACGCAGATCTCCCCAGCCTTCACCGGGGGTGTCAGGGAGCCGCCGAGGCCCCCGGTGTGTGAAACCTAAGGGGCTTCGAGGCGGGAGTCTCTGGGCGAGCGCAGGCTGGTGTTCCTGCCCATGGCGGTGTGCACATCGAGATACGGGTCAGGTCAGGCGCTGAGGGAGCGAGGAGATGGTAGGAAAAAAAAACAACCAAACGCTTCTCCCGAGGAGATGCCACCACCAAGCGCTAGCGCGGAGCCTCCGAGCCTGAAGAAGGAAGGAAAACTCCTCCAGAGGAGCCCTCGCAACGAGCTGACTCTACCCGCCCGCTCCCAAATACCACACCTGCCAGCTCCCGGGGCGCCGAGGCCTCCCCTCAGGGGCACGCCGGCCGGCCGACAGCC
>NW_010973284.1:1074625-1124260 GCF_000737465.1 Haliaeetus leucocephalus
GCCGGCAAAGCTCCCCTGCCCGGCTCGGGGAAGGCCCGCAGCGCCCAGGCAGAGCGGTACGGAAGAGCAGGGGAGAGCCGTCAGGTGTTGTGGAGAAAAGCGCAGGAGTGACTGGAATACGGCTGGAGGCTCAGAAAAGGGCAGGGCCTGGCTTTTCCCTGCTACTTCTGAAGACGGGGAGAGGGAAGCAGGGGAGCGGGGGGCCTGCAGGCTGAGGCTCAGGGCTGAAGCTCGCTGACAGGACGGCCGGTCTGGTCGCAGGATGAGTGGTGTGGTCGCAGGGACGAGTGGAAGCTGGTTAGTGAAACGCAGAGCTCGGGAGCCAGGTCAATTTTCAGATGATCCTGACCTGCGGCGTATTTATAAACCATAGGCCTAAACAGTATACCTGTCAACATGGCCACTAAACTCCCCAGTGAGGGCAAAACATGTGCGTAGACTTTATAGAAAAGTTTATTTTTTACTCAGCTGCAGTAGATCGGTGTCCAAACATGAATTCAGAGCTGTTTTGAACTCAGATTCCCACAGAGGCGAGACAGCCTCAGCAGCATGGCCCCTACCACTTCCACAGAAGGGAACGGCAAAAGCCATAGGAGGACAGGGACTTGGACGGAGTTAAGGGATTGTAACACTTCCCTCACAGAGCACCAAACCGGCGATGCACAACTGCCTCTCGGCGCTCACCGCAACCAGCGCTGCTCCCCACAGCACTCTGAAACATGCCACCTTACCTGCGGCTTCTCCGAGAGACAGGGCGCGTTGCCTGGGATGGTGATAAAAGCAAAGTTTTCCTACTGCTAGTTGCCAGATACTGAACAGGCAACATTGTAGCTGAAACTAATTGTGGGAACTGCAGGCACTTTCTACCTCCAAAACCTCTATCTTGGTCTGCTTTTAGATTTTTTAAAGATAGGTATGTACACACACATAAAATGGTCAAATGAAACTCTCCAAAAATAATTTTTATTCTGCTGCACTGTTTCACTAACTCATTTGCAGCAGATCTTACACAGCCCTGCTAGCTGCGCAGGATAAGGACTACAAGAGGTTTGGGAATTAATTTCCCCTCGTTCTAGTGCCCGTTTTGTTTTACTAAGCAATAGCAGCTGCACTAGAGCATGCAACATGCTAAGAGCATATCATTTCATCCTCTTTTAAAAATTCAGATTGCAAATGCCTAACTTCCCAGTCCTTACTCTCAATTTTAATTAATGTAGCGCTCGTAAGAAGTGACAATTTTCTTGACAGTGATGAACAGCAAGTCGTGTATTTATCCATCCAAGAGATGCACTGCAGACAAAAGAGCCAAGCACTTTTCTCATCAGTGCACCTCAGTCTCGATCTCGGAGGGCTGAGTTCATTACCGAGTGCACTCTGGCCCTGGCCTTTCGCTTCCAGTTGCTGAAAGGAGTATCAATTTTCATTTGCATACTTTGTCTGCTGAACTCTAGACTGCCAATTTAGTTTACACAAATCCCCCCAAAAGCTGTTAGATGGCAATATTTCACATCACTGGCTGAGCTCTTTGTCAGCCATCCACACATTTAAATCCATGTTTTTACAGATTCTTTGAATATCTGGGACTGTGACAAACCTTTCATTGGTACTGACAGACTCATATACGAGTCGCCATTCATTCACCAAAACAATGGTCAATAAAACCAAAAAAACTTTCAGAAGGGGTGGGTAGTGATGACGTTCTCTTAAATACTATCTCGGAGTTGCTTTCAGCCTTTTTCAGTTTCTAGGTCCCTACTTGTTTTCCAGGAAATGCTTCTAGAACAGATGTAAACTTAGGACAGTAGTGCTGCCTTTCCTGGGTAAGTTTACCCCAAACAGTCTCTCCATCTCCTATAAACAGCCCAGGATCCCCAGCAGTTCGTAACTGAAAACTGGCACATTCAAAACCAAACACTAGAAAAACATGAAATAACCTTCAAGGATGTGAGACGAGGAAAAGGTTGGTAATCACCACAAAATACCTTACAAAGAGCAAACGCTGATGAAGATAAAAGCTTGCCTGCTCCAGGCATTTAGTATTCATTTAAAAAATAAAATTAAAAGCATTTTTTAACAACGCAATCGCAATTTTACGTGAAAATAGAGTAACAATTTCAAACTATTTCTTTGACCTGACTGCTGGACGCAGTGACAGCACACAAGGCCCGTGCGGCTGCCAGGGCACAGCCCCAGCCCGGGTTTAACTCCCGGTTCAGCAGGACACAGAGCAGCACAGGCCATCCCTTTAACCTCTTCTGTGCTTTTTAAAATGATTTTGAAAGTAGCCAGCAAACTCCAGACAACACCAGGGACGCCCAAGGGTACTCACACCCAGAGGTAAGATTTCACCCGGTGGGGTGAAAAAAAACCAGCTTCGGTATTCGGAAGAGCAGGGAGGGTTCACCTCACTCCTCTCGGGACGTGCCCTCACCCTGCCCGGCCCAGCCTGCCCACCGCTGCCGGCGTCCCCTGCCCGCCGCTCGGTTCCAGGCGCGGGTGTGCTTCCTCCCGCGGGTGACTCAGCTCCCCGCCGCCGGGACGGCCGCTTATCGCCTCCCCCGCACCGCCCGAGGGCCAAACCCGAGGGGGAGCGCCTCACGGCCGACATCTTAAGTGAGGGCAGGTGGGCGCCGTCCCGCCAGGTGCTAGGGGCGGGCGCGGCCATCTTTGCTCAGGGCACGAGCCCGCCGGTGCCCTGCCAGCGCCATCTTGAGTAGGGGCACGCTCTGCCCTCAGCGCTGACCAGTAGCTGCCTCAGGAGCCATATTTGCCGAGGTCAACCCGCCCCCCCAAACCACCCCAAAATCCCAAACCGGCCCCCTCAGCAGCCCACGAACGCCCCTCCCGGCAGGCAGGGCGGCCTCCCCCGGCGGCGGGGCCCGCTCCTCCCCGGGGCCGGCGAGTCAGCTGACGGCAGCGGCGGTTTCCATCATGGCCGCCCGGCCGGGGCGGCTGCCGGCGGGGCAGGGGAGGTGGAGAGGCGCGGCGGAGGCCCGGATCCTGCTTCTCCTCTGGTTCGCGGGTGCAGCCGTGGAGGGAGCGGAGGGCACGGAGCCGCCGCTCAAGTGCGACGAGCTGAGGCTGGGGCAATATCCTGAGGGCGGCCGGGGCCGGGTTGGGGGGGCGGCGGCGGCGGGGGTCGGTTGCTATGGCGATGGGGCCCGGGAAGGCGGAGGGGCTGGCGGCTTCTCGCCCCGGGCCCGGTTTGCCTGAGGGAGGGGGCCGCTTGCCCAGCCGCCTCGGGTGGAGGGGGAAAGGGGAGGCGGAGGGTGTGAGGTGCCTGACAGGGTGTCGGAGAAAGCCTCGGGTCAGGAGCCCCCAGGGGCTCTCAGCTGGAAGGAGCGGGAGAGGGCACGTCTGCAGCGGCCTGGGTTCCTTTCGAGGGTGGTACAGCGTGTGCCTGTGTGCAGGTTTGGGGTGTCTCCTCGATCTGCAACGAGAAGATCCCACGGGAGGAGAGACCCCTCTCCCCCACCCCTCCTCCACCTTCTTATTTTTTGCAGGACACTCGAGTGAGACGCGGTGGCTTTGCACAATGTCGAGTGCTCCTCCACAGTTTGAAGGAGCAGGGCGCAGGTGTTAAAGACTCTAGCTGCGAGGCTCCTGATTCTCCAAAGGGGCATCAGGCCTTCCCCAGAAAATGTTTGTTGATGGTAGCTGACAGTTGTTGATGGTAGCTGACAGTTATTGATGATCCAAAGTGTCAGGAAAGCAAATCTTGGAAAAGTTAACTTCATCTCCTGCTTTACTTGGCCATGGGAGTTCAGACTCTGGAAATTAGTTCCTGGTCAGGTTTTTTTTCTAGTCCAAATTCCTGGCATTTCAGATGTTTGTTTTTAGGCGTTCTTTGAAATTTGTATGTTACTGTAGATTTACTCTTCTCAACTAAATGCCTCAATTTAAAGGTACTCTGATATTGAAATAAGGGAAGAAGACTGGATTAGGTGTGCTAACTTGTTGCCTTCAAATACAGAGGCTGTGACTGATAAATATTGTAGTTCCTTTAGGTAGTGCTGACTGCAGCACTAATTAAACGTGGAGCTTATGCGATATATTGGTGTATTAAATTGGATTAGCAGATTTGCTGTATGGTAATGTGCTGTTCCTATCTTGGGGGATGGGTAGGAACTAACATCAAGGTGCATCTTAAATCCTCAGGGTTTAAAGAGGGTGGAATAAATTACTGTCAAACCTGTTGTAGTGTTTGATATGAAAAATGTTTTCCTCAATTACCTGAACATATATGTGTGATGAGCCTAAAATAGACAACAGTACACAAGAACCTATGAATTGTACAAATCACACAGCATATGGTAAGGATTTCTAACTTATGACATATATTGACAGTAACAACATTTTCCAAGGAAGTGTTCAATTTATGCGTTTTTGTATCTGCTAGATGAGCTTTATAAAACATGGGATTAGTAATATCATTAGTGTGAAAGCCTAAA
The DNA here is from genome assembly GCF_000737465.1 of Haliaeetus leucocephalus. Classification (NCBI taxonomy): domain Eukaryota; kingdom Metazoa; phylum Chordata; class Aves; order Accipitriformes; family Accipitridae; genus Haliaeetus; species Haliaeetus leucocephalus. The sequence continues at coordinate 1,079,077 of NW_010973284.1, forward strand.
ACATATGTGTGGATTGGATGCTTTACTAAAAATGAATAAATACATTGTCTCTGATTGGTACATTTGTAAGTGAGGTTTCTGGTAAATCTCTTCAATGTATGTTATATCCTCTAGGCTCTGCCCTGCACTACTGTGATTAAACCAAACCGTTCCTGTCATACTGATTTTGCATATACTTATTAGAAGAATTGACACGTGACAGAACAGCCTTCAAAATCTATTTTTTACTTTTTTTTTTAAGGAAATATGGTGCCTTCCATCATCGGGAGTTTTTGGTGCCATGAGGCTCTGTTTTGAAAGCATTTACTTTTATTTTGATGTTAAATTCTGATGTACTTTGGAGTACAACAGAAAAATGCTTAAACTGATCACTTGGTTTACTGCATATGTTTAGCTTTTCTTATGTTTTCAGGCATTGAAATAAATAGTCTCTGTGTTAGCTAGTAGCACTACAGTTTTGCTTTATGTGCACTCATGTTTAAAATACATGTGTATGCTTGTTGTCTTTCATATTTTGTTTTCTATAAACGCTGAATAATTTTCTTCACTGGGATGCTGAAGGATAGTAAAGGTTTTCCAAATTCTTCAGAGACTGGATGAAAGTACTGTCCAAAATGGATCCCTTTTTAAGTTACCCGGTCCTTTACATCATCTTTGACATCATGTCCCTTATTATCAATGTCCAGTCAGTGAGCAGAAAGAATGTTCTGTAGTTTGAGATTGATCACAACTCAAATTGTTAGTTGTCTAACCAGTTACCATGTGATTGTATTTAATAGACTATACATTTGAACAGGACATAAGCTTCAGAGTGGGGAAAGTTGCTAGGTTAATTAATGTTGTTTTCTGTGCCTGTATAGATTGTCCCCACAGTATTTGAGTCGCTTCCTGTTTCAGTATTATCTAAGTAATAACAAGTTAATCTTCTGGATCATGCTTGAAGCACTACTGTTTCTGAACATCTTTCTGGGATCCATCACCCAAACAAATAGGGGTTTAATTCAAAGCATCCAATTAGTCTCATCGAGTAGCAGATTTCAAGTCTTACTGGCATGACATTGACACGAAAGCTGTGGCCTTTTCTATATCAACATATTTAAACTGCTGTGGGTTTCTTCTAAATAAAACAAAGTGCTGCTTTCTTTGCTTAGTTTTTTTTGTTACAACAAAGAATGTAGGTTTTTTGTAGTCATCTTAGGTTAGGCACTTTGATGAGTAAGATCCATATAGAACTTTATGGCAGTTAAGTCCAGACATAGCTCATGGGTTTTGGCTGTTACTAATACTGATGGCCTGAATTTAGTTTTTTCTTTTCTTTTTTTTTTTTTTTTCATTTTTTGGTCCCTATGCAATATGGATAGATATTTAAAAAAATACATATCCAAATCCTAGGCTTCTTGCCTGTAGGTAGTATTGGAAAATCTGGAAAGAAATGTTGAACCTGGCTTGCTGTTTTGTTGGAACCAGCCGACAGGACTCTCAAATACTGAAAACTGATAGAAAGTGGGTAAAGGACTGCGATCCTTCCCTTTAAAACAACAGACTTAAACACTGAAGAGTGACTAATATTCTGGTAATACATTGCAAACTTTTAGCAGATGTCACTTTCTGCTGTGATTTCCACTTTGGTTCTCTTAAGAGTCAAACCTTAGCTTAGAATAATAGAATAATTTGGGTTGAAAGAGACCTCGGGAAGTCATATAGTCCAGCCTCCTGCTCAAAAGCAGCATTGGCACTGAATTCAGACCAGGTTGCTCAGGACTTTGTGCAGTCAGATCTTGAAAACCTCCAAGGATGGTGATGGCACCACCTCCCTGGTATGTCAGGTTCAGATTTCCCATTGACTCGTTAACAGAGCCAAAAAAGGAAATTACAACAGAATTAGAGCAGCAATTAGGTTTCTATATTTTACTTAATATGTATCATGCAGAAAGACAAGTTAGTCATAGGACTGGCTTAAAAAAATATGTTTTTTTTAAAAGTAATATGTCTGTGTGTACTGTGCTATGTATCAAGACTGTTGCATAGTGTAACTTCATTTGTATATTTCACTTGTGTCTTGTCAGAAAAACACTACAGTACCCAATTGGTTACTGCTTAATTTCAAATAATTTTTTTGTCCTCAGTTCAATGTCTGCCAGCACCAAATATAACTTGCAAAGATCACCTTGGCATAGAAAAAGTCTTTACAGGACATGAAGTTGGATTTTACAAGCCTATTCCATGTCGCAATGTGTAAGTACACTATTGTTTTTTGTAATAATTTGTCTTTGTTTTCACAATGAAGTTTTTCTAAAATAGTATGATGTGTTGATAGAAGGAAAAAGAAGTAAGGTAGAATCGTACACACGTTGAAGAGTACTTAATCCTCTAATAAGCACTGTAAGTAGTATAAGGATACAACATGCATGATTATAAGTAAATCTGTCTCAGCCATGGACACATTTGTTTAGTTATGTTTGTATCTTTGCTTTACCTTAGTATTTTACCTTTGCTTTACTTAGTACTTTATTTACCGTGGCAAAAATTTGCCCCAAATGCTGAGGCTACATTTCACATATGCTTAAAATCCGCACAGCTGCTGAAAGGAGCTCCTCTGGGGACACCTCTCCATCCCTTTCCCTGACATACCCGACTGTATACTGAATCGGGCAACTGATCTGGGTTTGAACTAATTTGGATCAGTTCCCCAATCTGAGTCACAGTACAGTTGCTTCAAGTGCTTGTGCCAGCACAAGAATGAGGGCAACTCAAGGATAAGAGAGTGGAGAAAGGAGGGCTGGACTGGGCTTCTCTGTTCAGTGGCAGTACTGGTTCATGCCAGTTCAAAGTGAGCCTGTAGATGCAGCTTAAGTTGTAGTATGCATGAATATTGGGGGAGTTTAAGTCTCCAGTTCCTAAAAAAATATCTTTTAGAGGAACTGTCTATTTTTAAGCAACCTTTGTATTTAACCAAGTCCTCTGTGTCTTTCAAGAGCCTGTTTCTGAAACGTGAAAATGATGGACCTAGTTTTTCTAAAGCACATTGTGAGCAATGGATAGCTCTGGATACCAATAAATGTTCCAACTGGCCAATGCTAATGATCAGCAAACACCTGTCAGTACCATTTGTTTCTCCTTTTTGTGGGATTCACGCCGGAGCCTTTTTCTTTTGTCCTGCTGGAATCTTTGGAAATTAAAACTCCAGTAATATTTGCTGGGTATTCCTTATCACACCAGTGGGCAAATAACTCTGATGTGATACTTACTGCTCAATAATTTGCCTAACTCAGAAGTACAGCTCTGCCTCTTAGTTTCATAAATATTTTCTCTGTATTTAGTCTTCTCAACAGTCAAAGCTCAGCAAATTGAAGAAAACATATTATTACGTCTAATCAAATTTAAATGCTAGCAAACTAGACTTCAGTCACATTTTTGTCCAGAAACAATTGCATTTCAGTCCCATCTGTGATGGGGACTGAGAATAAGATGAGCTATACTAGTTTAATAAAATTGCTTCCTCTTTGGACTAGACAGTAATTCTTACATTTTGAGTTTTTTGTATATTTTTGGTTTAATATATTTTCTAGAAACATTGTAAAATGTAGTTTTTCTTTATATTTATTAATAAAAACCCAAATCTATGTAGGCAGAAGAATGCCATCCTTCTTATGATGTTTATTACTTGATCATGACTATTATTTATGATGAAATAATCAATGGTTACACTGTCAGAAGAACTTGCTGTGGCTTTTCCAGTCCCATGACTGCTAGTATGGCAGAAGGAGAAGAGGACCCTTTGTGGGCTTGCTGAAAACTCCAGTAAAATACAACTGTGAGTGTAGAAAGAGTTATGCAAGCATGCCCTTGATAAAGCCCCAAAGCCAGTTAAAAATGGCAGCAAGGTTAATGTTAGCATCCTTCATGTGTACACTTGTTTAAAAAGTGGTCTAATCACTGATATTTATATGAGCCTTTCATAAGGCATTTTGAATGTTACCTAAGTGTTAGAAACATTATTTTAAGCAGGAATCTCTAGCTTAATATTACAACATTAGGCCTGCCCTTTCTACTGCTATTTTGGAGATTTTTCCAGCATCTTGCCTGAGTTTTGACGGAAACTATATCTGTCTTCTGGCAGAAGTAACTGCATGTGATTTAACCAGAAAATTGGTTTGAGAAGGCATCTTCCCAAAGCAGGATTGTCCTAGCATGGGGACAGCAGGTTTATGTGTATCCCTAGCTTTTGGAAAGGACAAATCAGCAAGTTGTGCTTAGCCAAAACTGTAATTTAGCAACAGTCCAGATAACAGTTCTGGGATCCAGTTATTTTAGAGCAAGACCAGGAGATGTTATATATTTGTATAAGTAGATGTGTTCAATTTCAGTTGCTCCTACTGTAAGTACAAGGAGAAGCTTGTAAGTGCTAATAAGGTTGCTCCAGCAAAAAAGTACTGGGAGTCAAGATTGTTTTGGTTTGGTTTTAATTTGATGTTTTGAAGGTAGATTTTTTTTTTTTTTTTTCCAAATTCTAGAATTCCCTCAATTGGCACTCTGTCATGTATTATGCTTAATATGTGCAGGCCCTGACTCTGCGGACTTGAAATGTCCATTGTTCAAGTATTGCCATTACAGGCAAGGAATCCATAAAATGGTAGTCTGTGAAATTTGTGAAGTTCAGTGTGGACAGGTGTCTGAGCAGTGCTAAGAGACCCCAAAAGACGATGGAAGCCACTGTGACCTACAGCAGTGCCTGGTATCAACTGGTGTGGAAGAGCTGGAAGAAAAAGTCTTTGACATGGCAGCTGGAAGAAACGTATGCAGAAGAAATAAAGATTGGATGAGGCTGAGAAGCAAGAAAAAATCAGAAGAGGAACTGAAAAGAAATTGCATCTTTTACCCAATTCTAGAAGTTCCTTTAGATGCCTGGGATATGTTATTTTTCTGCTTGCTGGTTTAGTCTTCAGTGCATGTTTTTATCTGAAAGAGTAAGTAAGACAAAGGAAATACAAGAGTGGATGCAGCCTTGTTACGGTATTAACATGCTTCCACTTTATACTAGATTTCTTCTGCCTGTCAGTTTGATGTTGACTGGGTTGCAGACTGTTCTGCTTTTAAAAGCATCTCAATGCATAGACGAGTGCTCAGTTTATTACTAGTTTTGATCAGGAGCATCTCAAATTAAACTGTGTTCCCACCTTTTGTGTAAGAGCTCTTTTTATGCTTTAGTGTCCTTGGAGGGTTGTTGACACTTTGTAGTGGATAAAAAATTTCCAACAGTTTACCTCAACTTTTAAATAAAACCATTAGTGTTCTTTACAGTGGAAACAAGACAGTTCTAAAGATGATAATTTACGTTACATTAGCTTCCAGGAATGCCCAGTATGTTCTGTGTTGCTAATAAGCACTAAGTAACAAATATTGAGGTAAGAGTCATGATTTAATCACTTAATGTTGCCATTAAATTTTAAAGTCAGTAAATGTAGATAATAAGCAAAAAGGTAGATCTTTATTTGGCATTGAAAGTGCTTAATAAAGGTGCTTGGACCTTTCTCAGCTACTGTCTTTGTGAAACTCTGTGTTTTATTCAACTGTCAACTAAGAGTTTAATTTGGGCTTATTAAATAATTGCTGGCACATAGTAGTGCACGTATCAAAACAGTGAATTATTGAATATTTTTAAAGTTCTAATTACATTTGGGCTTGCTTTTCTTTTCAGAAGCTAGCTGTTCGCCAATGCAGCAAAGGATGCAGCAAGTTCTAATATTGATAGCTGTATGTTTCTAGCTCACTTATTAGTGTAAAGTTCACATCAGCAGTGACTGAAAGTTACAGGCGGTTAGGTGGCCACATCACTGCAGCAGCTGGCAAGAATGGTGCCAATTAGTGTAAATCTCAAAAAGTCTGTTGCATCTGTTTATTTTGTATGACTAACCGTGGGATGCTTGACTTGTACATCTTTGTACCATCAGCAGTTCTTTTCATTTGTGAGTTTGTGCCGTTTACTACCTTTAGAGTGTAGTAAATAGATACATGACTTACCCTTTTTGCTGAATCCTTCCTGCAGCTTCTTCAGCCAGTGGCCATGGTTCATTTCTCCTTCAGATCTCATTGCAATTGCTGTCTCTGCTGACATCTCACCTGTCTATCCTGTTCCTCTCGATTTGGCTGCATGTGAGACTAATGCCTACAGACAGTATGCATACACCTCTTAGCTTTCTAGGGTTGTCTCAGTAGGGCTGAACTGTTAGGAAATACTCTGTGAAACTGGGAATGTATCAGCAACTGAATTATGTCTTGACAAGAAATCATGATTTAGTTTCAGAATGATCTGTATTCTGTAAGAGTATACTTGAGTTGCAACAGCTGAGGTTGCTTTATGGAGGATGCCTACCCAGTTTGAAAGCTTAACATTATCAATTCTGTGTCCGTTAATTGAAGATAAATAACAAGTCTGATTTTTTTTTTTTTTAAACTGAAGCAGCAGGCAAATGAGTCACTACTTTAATTCTCAAAAGTATTGAGTGAATATATTTTGCAGTCATTGTCTACATTACTTGTTTCTTTGGCAGAAATGGATACTCCTACAAAGTGGCAGTGGCTCTGTCCTTATTTCTTGGATGGTTGGGAGCAGATAGATTTTATCTAGGCTATCCTGCATTAGGTAAGTTTATTTCTTATTTTTTCTTTGAGGTAAAGCTTATTGTTATGACTGAGTTATATGTGTATACTTATATTTTGAGTAATGAAGGCTGACAGTCAAGTTTTAATATTTACAACTAGAATCCTTACTTTATTGTCAAGTAAGGTAAAATCCTGCATTATCCTGAGCCTGCTATTCTGTTGGAGTGAGTGGTGACAAATGGATATATAGTTGTCCAACAGATAAAATCCTAATAAGCAAACATTATTATTGCTATTCATAGTTTTGCTTTATGTTTGCTTTGCACTGATGTTTACCACAGCATTCTTTGTGAGGCACTGAAACAGAAGTGGTTTTGACTCATGTGACAGCTACTTAAATGATGCTTGATTTTACCAGGAAAATAGTGGACAACCTTTACAGTAAACTTAGTGTTTTGGGATATGGAATTTATTCTGGCAAATGCATACCTTCAAGATAGCTCATGGTATTAACAGTTCTGCAGAAGCTGGGACCTTTAATAAGACCTACTTCTGGTTAGTGTTTTTAGGACCTGAATCCCAGGGTGGTGGTGCCACTGGCTTTTAAATAATGGAAATACCTTAGTACGTTAGAACTACTTTCACTGGCTTTGTTTCTGAGCTGGACAAATGGAGTAAAATTAAGTCTAGATAGCATGGAGTAATGAGTTGGAAAAAGCTATACATGTTACTGTCACTTCAGCTAGGAATTCTGAGTTTCTGACCATTAAATGCAAACGCTTGGGTTTTTTTAATAACATTATCTGTCCTTCTCGATAATCTTGCGTTAACATCTATGTCTTTTTTCCCTGAGGTTCTATAATTAGCACTTACTTTGTCCATCTGTTTCAGAAAAAGGTACATTTTTGGAAGCGGTCAATAAGGTCCACCTTTTTGTTATACCACTGGATTTGGAATAATAATTTGCAGTAATTATTTTGTAATATATTGTAGTAATTTAGATTTATAAATCCTCCATTCCTATATAGGAGTTCTTTATGCTCATGCTTGTTAACCCTACTGGAATATACTGTAGCCAGTAACCAAAGTTAAAAGACTTAAAATTAAACTCTTCAAAAGTCAGGTTTTCAAGCTTTTGAAAGTTAAGGAAGACAGAAGCAAATAGGTTACAGTAGAAAAGAAAAAATAATCAATACATTGGATTCCTTGACAGTGGTTGATTGGGGATTTTTTATGTCATCCATGCCTTGGCAAAAAATGATTAAGAAAGGTTAATAGCATTGAAATATTTTGTGCAAGTGTAATGAAGACTGTAAATGTTCTTTGGTTTATTTTTTTCCCCTCTTTTGCTTAAAGAGCGTACAAATACAAACAAGCTATTGAATATGAAGAAATCAGGAAGGCAACCTCTTCCTCTCCCACACACTGTGAACTAAACCATAAGTTATTACTGCGTAAGAGCACTATTTTTTCCCTCTATGCTTTACAGCAGTTTATTTTCTCAGTGTGATCTGCTTGTAGGGAGGGAAGTGAGGAGGAAGAAAAAGATCAACTTTACCCTGCACTTCAGAAATATATGCCAGGTTCAGAAACAGTTCTTTTATATCCAGTAACATAACGGAGCAGCCAGTTCCTCAAGTAAACTGGAGCTGCTGCTGGAACCAAAATACCTAATGACCAAGAAGATGAAAGAGTAGTAGCAATGGTAAGACAACTGCTGGGTTGCTAAAATGCCAACTGGCAGTGAGGTTCAGGACCACAGCTTGAGAGGAGACGGTATAAGGAGTGTCACAAATAAGTATCTTAAATGGTGACTGCACTCGATGCAGGTAATAACAAAGTAAACTGTTCACCAGAGTTTGACATTATTTAATTGTCTTAACTGTTGTTTCCTAAGGCTAGCATTTCTTTAGCTGGCTGTTTCCCTTATGTTTTGTTACGCTGCTGCCAGTACTGATAGGCAGGCTAACTGTGTCTGGCTGCTGCAAGTCTTGCGCATCAGCCACTGGGAACAAACTGTTTTAAAAAATTATATACTTGGGTTTTTGCACATTTAAGTGGCACCACTTTAGTTGTAATATGCACGTAGGCTTTTCTTCTAATCAGCTGAAAGACCATCCTGCTACTACTCTTTCATCTTCTTGGTCATTAGGTATTTTTCCCTGTTCTCTGTGACTACTGTGTTGCTCCATGGAGAGATTTTAAACTGTCTCCCTGGAGTTTATAAATCAGGCTAGTTTCATCTTGTCAACTATGGGAGCTATATCCAGACAGTGGGATGCTCTTCCTGCAGCATGCATGCAGTTATTCCCCCACTCTCCTCCATATGCAGCCTCATAAACAGGGCATGGGGGAGAGGAGGTGGTATGCAGGACAGATTGCTGCTTCTGAGAGAGGGGGAGCACAAAGGAGGAGGCGGAGGTCAGGAGACCTTCAGGTGTTTGACAGAGAGCAGGCCCGTTCTTTGGAAGACAGCTGCGTGGTTTTACTAGCAGGTATTATGCAGCACAGCACAACTTGTGGCTGTGGGGAAGAGGTGCTCTGGGATGCCACACTGGCTGATGTTATCAACATGCTTTCTCTCTTGCCTCAGAAGTGTGCTGGCCCTTGTAAGCACGGTAAGGGTATGCTTTTTAGCAGGGAACTGTGTTTTCCCTATACAGCACAGCCTACAACTGACTTAAATGCAACAGATACGCATTCCTCTTCATACTGTCTATACCTGGGTAAAGAGATAAATGTCTTCACAATGAGTATCTCATTCTCAAAATAACCTAGAGGTTTGCTGAAGTTCAGCTGAAGTATTACTTACAATATATATAGTACTCATTGCATTATATTTATTGTACAAGAAACTACTGATATTAAAAAAATAATAAAAATTAAGACAGCCTCCTTCTTTCGAAGGCATTTTCCAAATGAAGTCTGCCTTGCATGGCAACTTCCAATGAAACATTCATCTGTTAGTTGCGATTCCCATATATTTTCTATTAATCTTTCATTTATTCATAGAAAAATAACATTTTTGAATACTGGTTAAAAAGAAGTGTAAATATATATGTATATATATTCAAAATAAATTCCAATTTCAGCAAAAATATAAAAATTATACAAAGGATTGTTCTCCAAAGAGCATGTTCTGAAAGTCAAGTCAGTATGTGCTACAATTCATGAGATGGTAGAAAGTCTCTTTCTATTCGTAAGTAAATTTTGCACCTCAAGTTGGGATTTTTTTCTGTCTGTGCCTCAGTCAAAGAAAGGAAAATTTCCAGTAACTTGCTTATCAACTTTTGCCTGCCTTTGTTTAAGAATATTTATCTGTTTAAAAAAAAAAAAAAAAGTTAATGTTTAAAATCTTTACCGTGTATTCAGGATGTAGAAATATGAATATGTGGTGGTTTTTCCCTGGTAATTAAAGATCTTTTGACTTTAGGTCTGTTTCTAGATGCATGCATATATATATATATATACACACACACATATATATTTTGCAGGGTGGGGAGAAAGTTGGGATGTGATTGCCACCAGAAACCTATGAACTTCATAGTGACTGGCTTAAAGCTCCAGTTAAATTTTATTTTCCTTTTTTAGGTTTGTTAAAGTTCTGCACTGTAGGATTTTGTGGAATTGGTAGCCTAATTGATTTCATACTTATTTCAATGCAGGTAAGTCAGGGCTTTCAAAACAAGATACAAATCTGTGTTTGTTAAAGCTTTGATTTGATTGCTAATTCTTTGTTAGCATTTTAGCCTTAAGAACCTTTGTGTATTGAAAAATAAAGGCATTTATTTTAGCTCTGTTTGTAGACTGATGTTGTAGAATATGGACACAAAATATCAATATATTTATTGTTTGAATTAAAAAATTAGATTAGCTATCTATAAATACTTGTAATGAATAGCTTGGAAGATATAACACCATCAATTCACTTTGTCAGAACCTATGACCTCTTTGTGACACAGTGTTGGACTTTGCATGAGTTATCCTGCTGTTCCCAGAATCCTAAAGTTCTGTGTTTGCATGTGCTTTATGCTGATGGAGTCCATCATCTGGGGTGTCCATGCAGTGTGCAGGAGAGAAGGCATTGCCGCTTATTTTTTCTGCCCCTCCTCCAAATACAAGTCCCATATCACCTGAGAGCTGTGACTCTGGGATTCATGATGGTTAAATCCTCAGCTGGGGTGACGTCTTGTGGCGTCATGACATTGCAAAATTGTCTTATTATATAGTGCATCCATTTAGCATGAATTGAAATTGCCTATGATGAACTTAAAATGCATTGTGGAGATAGGAAATGTTTGTGTGGGTTTATAGAAAAATATTTTTAAAGTATGCATCTTTGTATGTACATATTTTAAATGATATGCATTCTCAAATTCCTTTCCATGCTATCGCAGTGATCTTGCCTCAGATCACTTACAGATACAGCTGAGAGTATCTTTCTTCTCTCCTTTATTCATCTCCCTGGTGACCCCACATCAATTTAGCCTTTCCAGAACAAAAAAGCCATGATCTTCTCTCCTTCTCTCCATTCCTTACCTGTGCAGTATTTCAAAGATACCTGTCATCAACCTAATTCTCTCCTGCCTACCCTCCATCATCCAAGAAAGGTGGTTTGGAGCCCACTCATTTGTTAGCCTGATTTTGTGACTCAAATCCGCATCGGCTTAACCTAGTACCAGCGCCTGGCTGTGTAATTTGGTTGATTAGAAGCCCTAGGGAAATGTTCCTCCTGAGACAGTGCTCGCTAAAATAGTTAAACTACAGCATAACTTCAAAATAAATCTAGTTTCTGTTTGACTAATTAAGCATGACTAATTTTATGATGGGAAAATTAGCAGTAATTGAGACATTAGCACAAAGTGTATATTTCACTTCATGTTGAAAAGTCTTGGTTCTTTTTCTCTTGTAGATTGTCGGACCTTCCGATGGCTCTAGTTACATTATAGATTACTATGGAGCAAGGCTTACACGGCTCACTATTACCAATGCAACATTCAGGAAAATGCAGACCTATCCTTAACCCTGGCAGTAAGTGTCACAAATGCATAGGTGCATTTTATTGTTACAGATGGATCCAGTCGTCCACTGAAATTGCTGACGACTTATTAATTACACTTCATCAGAACTGCATATTAAATGTACATCGAACAAAGATGATAAAATATGAAAATTCCTCAAGTGAGTGAGTTTACCTGAAAGGTGCCGAGTTTCTTTGTGACTGCTCTGTTTCTGTGAGCACAGTTTGTTGCTAAGTTGTAACATTTGTGAAATGTGCAGACTTTTACAATTTGCACTGATGTTGTTCTGTGTCTGTAAGTATAATTTAGAGTGTTACAGAGAGGTGGAGAAAGAGTTGTTCAGAACAACTATGCTGATATTTAGTCCATTGAAATTGATGAGAGTTTGAGCATGGATGGGCCAGGATTACATTTGGTGTCTGTTTTCATAACTATGTGTGGCATTTTGTAAATGAACTTAAATATCCCAAACCACAGAAACTGCCTTTCTTTCTATCCTGTTAGTTAAAATCCAGATGGCCCTAAATCTTGTGCTGGTGTATTCTGTGAAATTCTATTAATTGAAATAATTATTTCTGTAAAGCTTAAAGACAAATTTTGGTCAAGTTGCAAAATTTGGTCAGTGCTGATCAACAGTAGAAATACGGATGCATAAAAAATGGAACCGTAGATGACACATCACAAAAAAGGAGGGTGCATGCTGGGGTGCCCTGAGGTTAGAATAGGAAATAATCGTTCTGCTTATTTTGATTTTTTTTTTTTCTTTTCCCCTTCCTTGCAACCATCCATGGTGAAATACATCCTTTTCTGAAAAGAAATCGGTGCATGTGTTTTACAGCTACAGAATGTCAAAAAAGTGAATTCTTTGTACTAATAAAGCCCTTAAAAGGTTCTGATTTTAGATCAGTTGTGTTTCAGTGAAATAAATTCTGTGTCCTTCAAAGTTGTTTGACCAAAGTCCTTAGGACAACCAAGATTTACCTAGATGTTCCTTTAAAGAAAAGTATATACACACAGAGACAGAAAACATGTCAACAGAATCTTCATGTTATTTGACCAATTTTAAACATTCCTTTCACCTTCTAATGAAAACCAGCAGTAACGTAGTGAGAAATCCACATGATATAAACTTTAATGTAGATTTTTTTTCAAAAATTTGGGCTATTCTTTTGTTTTTCAGATGAAACTTTCAAAATGTTATTAATGTGTCCACAAGTGGTATTTTTAAGGGAATTACAAAAAATGAGATTCCTAAATTGATTTTTAAAAGTGCAATTTGTGGGTTTTACTCTCTTTTAAACCTACATTGGGACTGTTGCACAGAAAGCTTTGTAAAGCTGTTTTTTTCCAAATCAGTGTAACCTGACATACCACGTAATGAGAATAAACCACAAAGAATACTTTGTGCTTAACATTAATTCTTTCCTTTGCGCAAGAAAGACGGAGTTTTGGAATACTTGCTAACATGCATTTTACTTGTGGGTTCAAGGAGACAAGAACGCTCTGTTAGCTTTGTTCACTTGCCTGATATTTGTTGCATCTCCCTTTTGTCTCTCTTTCACTGAATGCTCTTTGTGCATGTCAGTTTTGTTTCCTGAAATACTTTCAAAAACAGACAGGAAGTGGATGGAAAATAAATGTTTCAATCAAATAAAATCTCGTGGCTAAGATCATCCTGTGACTTGTCTGCTTTTTGTTTTTTAACCCTGAAGCTGTGAAAATAGGAAGATACCATGGACATTATAATAAAAAAAATAGCCTTGGGCAAATCATCACACCAGATTTCGTTCTAAAATCTGTCTCCACATGTACAAGTAGCAGAGGGCTTGACTTTCAGCAGTCCATCTTGTGCTTCATTATCCGTAAAAGAATATGGGAGCTATTTTGTCTGAATCAGATGAAAATATGATTAGTTATGAGGCCCATCAAATAGTTTGTTAATCCCAGAAACCAAGTAGCCAGCAGAGAGAAAGATTTGTTATTCCAAGTTACAGCATTTCTGTAGAAACAGAAGATGTGTGTCAACCAATCCAGGAAATAAGAACTGCTATGGGATTCTTTCATCCCGATGCTCTCTGGTTTGTGATACCAGTGCATGCTCTTGTCAGGACTGCACTGCTTTGTCCTAGCAGTCAGAATGAAGCCACGGGTGACCAGACAGAGCAATGTTTCGAGCCTTAGCAAAAATTTATTTCTCTTCCCTTTAGATGGTATTCCACTTGATCCTCTATCTTGTACTAACAACTTTCCACTTCTTTCACAGCCCTCTCCTTTGTCTGTGAAGCCTTTTAGAAATCAGTGCCACAGATGGCTTAACCTTTGAAACTTGGATACTGTTGGAATTATGATATATACCTGAACACTCATATCTGCCTTTCTATAGGCTTGTTTAGTTGCCTAGCTGAAGTTTAGAGAGAGTTAACTGAGTAAGCAGATAGTACTGCAGGCCAGTAGAGAGTTAGTGAGGTCTTTGTTTTCATCTTGTAATTGTCAGATATGGCATGTTTACCATAAGGGCTGTGAAAAGTGTGATGCAAGATGTAAAGCTGTCCCACTGTGTTAATAATAAATTGGCTACAGTAATATTTATCAAAATGTCTGTCCTACGATGATTTTCTGTGTTGCTGCCTGCTTTAGCTTTCTCCTGTCAATCAAGTTGTCCATCCTAGTGTTTCTGTAGTTCTGATTGCTCTGACTCCGCTGGAATAGTCTTCTCTCTGAATTGTTTTCCCCCAAACAGTTGCAAAGCAATAAAAATGATTAGACAATGTACTATGTCATCCTCCTGCCTCGTTCCGAGATAAAATGATAACTGCTGGCCTTGCAGGTATTCAGGAATCCTTTCAACATTCCAACAAGACTGAGAAGTATTATTCTGTATCTGTAAAAATAAAGAACATAAAAAGTAAAGGCCAGAGTTTAAAAAAAGAATTTGAAGTGCCTAGCCTTTAAAAACCTGTATAAAGCTATTCACTGAAGATGCTGCAGATCTATGCCAGGAGTTAAATCCAAATCTTCTCTAAGTACCAGTGCAGTTCAGTCATTGCAAAAATGACTCCATAAACCTGTCCCTTTTTTTTTTTTTAATGTCCGTTTTAGGATTTTCTGCAACGTGCTTAACCATGATCTGAAAAAGCAGTAGCTGGTAGAAACATTCAGCTTTGGGCACTTTGTATTCACTCACACAGTGCAGAAGTGGTTGTACTTAGGTGTGCTTACTGTATTAATAAATTACTCTGGATTGTATTTGTTCAGATAGGTCAACCTGTGCATCTTTCACTTGTGTTTAGAGCTCGTTTTCCAAAAGAGCGGATTTAGAGATATTTTAGAACAAAATCTCTTGACTAGTTACTTCTCCTGTGATTTAAATCACAACTATGCTATGGCAACTTCCTGTGACAGTATTTTGTTATCGTAACTGTTTTCCTCTCCACCACCACCCACCACTTACTACATGAAGATATCACTTCTGCTTTCAGGACCTGATAACACCTTAAATGTTAGGTTTTATTATGTTTCCAAAGATGTATTACTGTATGTCTGCCAGTAAAACTTCTCAGCTCCACAGGAAGGTCTTTGTGTTTGAAATGCTCCGTTAGAATTTTTTTGGAGAACATCTGTTGTCACCCCATCAAGAATTGTTTCCTTTGTTCCTCAAGAGTATATTCAGTTATATTTGCTTACACAGCTATGTCTATTCAGACTTCTTGCATCTCTTCTCAGTGTTTTGGGGTTTTTTTATTTTTAGATTCATTAGGTGTTTAGTCCATTTCTGCACTGAGAGCCATTCCTGTTGCTTGCTCTGCAGTTTTCAAACCTGTTTCCTCCAGAAAATGATGTTGAATACAATAAGGTTGGGTGCTTAAGCACCCAGTTGGGGAAATGCCAAAGGCAGGGTTTTGCAAGCAACCATACGTTTCCATTGCCTCATAGGACTGTCACTAATTGTGTGATTGCCTATTATTTCACTAATACATCATACAGTCTTTCAAACTCAGCGTCATCTCATCCCTAACTACTTACTTTGCCATTTTCATTATTATGCATGGTCACTATATGGCTTCTTTAAAAAAAATGCATCATTTTAGTTCATTTAAATCATGCTTTTTAACCAGCTACTATGTTCTGGGTTCAGCCTGCATCAGAGTCTGCCAAGAGGTGAAATACAAGAGATTATTCTGTTTGCATCTTCTGCCTGAATTTGAGGAGAAAAAATAGCTTAACTTTAGGCATATGCTTACGTGTTTTGCTAGACTGAAATTTGATCAAGACTCTTCCCACTTTCTTCCTCTCAATCCATCTGTGTTACCCAAAGAATGTTTCTAATCTCTGTGAATTATAAGAGAAAATTGCGTTCTGTATGGAAACCTTAGTACTGACAGTGTAAGTAAGTGATTAATAATATTTGATACAGCTCTACGACATCCTATGTGTCACAACTTCTTTTTTTCACCTCAGAGCTGCTTTTCGTTGACTCTCGTTCATGTATCAGCTACCTTTGGACATCCTGCCACAAGTTCTCAAAGTACCTCTAGGAGGAATTGGACTCTTCAGAGTTGAATCAAGTATGTAGAAATGTCACGGCATCAGATCAGGGTATCATTTATATATACGAAGCAAAGACACATTGGGGAGCAGTAGATGTTAATAAGAGGGGATTGTAGGCTTCAGTTTCTGCAAAAGTATGCCTGAAACCTAAAACCGTGTTGTCTCTTTGCCTTCTGCTTCCTGAAGGTGGAGCCAAACCCCCTATCAGATCTCCAAATCTTCTGAAGTTGTTCTTTATCATACAGCAAGGACTTAGCACTCCGGTATTTTTCCTTGCACAACAGAGAAAACTGGAAAGTGGATGTGAGGATTCTGTCTGGCCAAGATGCATTTTGCACTATGCTTACTCTCTAGACCTAAGACTGTGGCAAAGGAAAAGAAAGGAAATGTAAGAATAAAAAGGGCAGTCTCAATGCTGTTTGCACTGTGTGTGATGAAGATCTAGTTCCATAAACTCCCAACAAAATAGTGTTTAAAAAAATACTGCTTGTCTCAAATACAAACTCCTTGCTTTTCCCAGGATTTCTGATTCTTACTCTTCGTGCTTCATTATAATCTCAAACACTCATGCTCCGATAATTCTCCATTATACATTTGAATGGCTGCTTTCAAGACTGCAGTGCTTTCTCCGAGAAGCACAGTTCTCAGGCTCTGCAGATGCGTATGACACAGCAGAATTTTAGGCAGTATAAAAATTATAAAGATCAGTTTCCATTACTGTAATTACTATATAAATCCTATCTTTAAGAGGCTTAGAACAGGCCTATTTAACCTTGGTTTGAGCTGAGGCTTGGTCCAAGTCTGATAAGTTGAACACCAAATTCTTTTTCCTTTTTTTTTTTTTTTTTCTTTTCTCTGCAGCATCGTAACTTAGCGGGGAGTGGGGCGGGGAGGGAGATGGATCCAGCGCATCCTCTCTGCTCTGACAGGGTGCTGGCTGTAATCGGGCAGTATACCTGTCCCCAACCAACAGCAAGACTAAACGAGATGTGCATTTTGTTACATCTGAAAAGCACCGTTTCTCCCCTTGGAACCTGTGGCTGCTTCTCTTACACAGCTGTACTCCAGAACAGGTGTGTGAGACGGCTCGGAGGCAGATGATCCACAGAGTGCAACTAGAACCGTCAGATCCTACACTCTTTGCAGGGCTGTAGCAGTAATTACCATCTTTTATGTCATTTGCACCACCTCGATGAAAGCGAAGGTGTTGGCTGCCCTGGTGCTTCCCCTTCGGGTAGCTGAGATGCCTGGAGCTGCCTCCAACTGCCTTTCAGGTCAAAGCATTCAAAATTGAGAAAGAAGTTGGCAGCACTATGTGCAGAGGTTGGGGATATCCTGCTCCATTGCTTAAGCATGCCAGACTTAGCTGTAGGCCAGAGAGCAGCTTTGATATGGATAGCCATTACTTGCTCAAAAGAAAGTCTGGCACAGCATTTTCCATGTCATGAACCTGTTCTGCGGTGGGTGCTTTGCCCCCTAGTCAGTAGAGCAGTAGGAATGAATTTATTAATGTATTCTGTTTCCTTTACACAGAGTCTTCTTCAAAGTTCCTTGGATTTACCGTGGAGAAAACATGGCAAGAACATGTAAGAGGAGATCACTGCCTGCGAAGAACTGACTGAGTGTTCACCTTGAGCCTGACAAGACTGCCCACCATATGGATTGTGTTGGCAGAGGCAGAAGCCTGGGGAATGCAGAGGTGGGGGGTAATTTTTAGGGCTTGCATTCCATGGTCCCATTGATTATAACCCTATTAAGAGGATGATGCATGCGACTTTTAAGTTATTTTGTTAACTAAGTGTAAGCAATGGATATGTCATGCTAACAAACATAATTGCTGGTGTGTCCAATACAGTATGTAAGTACAGTATAGTGAATTTAAAAGGTTGTGGTAATCTAAGAATGTTAAAAGGGAAACGTGTGCCTGGGGGGTGTGGGGGTTGGGGAGAAAAACGACTTACTTGACATTCACTGTCTTCCTCCCAGCTCCTTTGCTAAAGTAGGAACAGAATCGGAACAAAAAAATGTTTGTTTTACAGCTGTACCAAGTTACGGCGTGGACTTGTGCTCCCCCCCTCCTCTCCCACTTGCATCAAGTACATCCTGTACTTTTGGCAACATGTTGACTGGATATTTAAAAGCTGTGAACTGTTCTGAAAGTTTCACATACTGGGTTATGGGCCATGTGTGTTTGATCAAAATTCAATTACTGCACTGTACCATGCTTGGAAACCTATCATCCCAAGTTATGAAGTATGACGAAATAGGCTAATCTAATTGGTTCAGTATGGGAGCAGTATCAACCAAGCTTGTTATGATAAATAGCTTCCTGTGTTAAAGGTTCTCTAGAGCTTAAGTATCTTGGCTCACCTCCCTCTACAAAATAAGAATAGTGTTCCCTGGGAACAGTTACATCACTGTCCCTCTCCTACATTCACAATTAAAGGTTTGTGGATTTTTTTCATCTTGTTATTCCTTGAATAGATAAACTGTGGCCATCTACCCCATTCCCCACTTCCATCTCCTTCCCCTTTCCTCAGGTTAGGTCATGTTGTGCTTACTGTGAGTCTGCCTGGTCTGTTTCAGGGCTAGGTAAAGGCAAGCTTGACCAGGATGCCAAAACCCATCCTGGGCCGGAGGCTGGGATTTGTGTGCTGGTGTCAGTGCATACAACATGTCTGTTTGTATAAAGAGTTGGAATTTTTGATGTTAAGTTAAACGTGGAAGCACTTTAATCTTTCTAAGCATCTAATAAAAGAACTTTTGTATAGCGAATTTCATACCTATGGATGTGCTATTATCTTCTTGAAACTGAAATTTTAGTTCATCAGTAGTTAAACGCAAATCCAATGTGCAAGTGCTGGATTATGACCAGGGAAGGACTATGTTCTAAGCCTGGATTTGTAGTCACTAAATTTGTCACTAAGACAGTGAGCTGTCTCCCATGAGATGATACTGGCTTCGTGATTTTATCTGGTCCATCTTTGGCAAGAAGTACTTAGCTGGGATTTTGATGTCACAGTAATAGACAGTGTCAAGGGGAAAAAAAAAAACCAACATGGAAAAGTGGCTCCTTATGCTCTGGCGATTCAATTTTTTTTCCTGTCTTGAACCACACCCCCTATGTGCCTCCTAACTGAGAAATCCCCTTCAGGCAAAACAATTGTGTGATGATCATTTTGCAAAGACATAATGTAGGCCTGATATTGCAAGAGCCTTTAACGTTGATGAAATTTCTCCAAAGAATAAAGTTATTCACTTACTTAAGGGTTGGTAGAATGAGTCCTTATGTAAGTGAGTCTTCGTATTAGCCCCAAGACTGCCTAATACCTGGATTAAGCCTGTATGGTGATTAATGCCTATTTACTATATCTGTTATCCCACAGCATTTTGCTCTTCAGCCTTGATTAAGCCCTTTGCTTTACCATTTAAAATGTCCTGCTTAACCTTCTGCTTACAAACGTACACAGTGCTGAGGTCTGCATTTTTAACTAGAGCAAGTTCTACCATAAATAATAGCATTTAATTTTAAAGTGCAACAGCTACAGTCACCACTTGATTAAATGACAAAGAACAGCAATAGCAAATGGGGGAACATAGAGTTTTTCACAACAAATGTCTACGTCCACGTGAGAGAAAAAAATATACCTTCCTGCTGCTGATTAGCACTTCCTGTGCAGTTCTTTATTTTACATGTTTATAGAAAATTATTACCAGAAGAGCCTAAAACAGTGACTCTCTGCGATTTCCCCAAATATCTTTTGAAGGAGATAAACTAGATTAATCTCTCTTTATGAAGTTCCCACAAGAAACCTCACAGACACAGTAGCTTTACCTTCAAAAATAGAATGTGACTGTAGGCACTTATGCTAATCTCTTTTTTGGCAAATCAGCTTTTTTGTATTGAATCTTGCTTGATTGAATAGCACTGGAGCTGCCAGAGTAAATGCTATTATCAATGTACAGTAATTAAGGAAATAGTCCTTGTCACTCCAACAGTGTCCAGGCAGTGCCTCTGTAATAAAGTTAAATGATAAAGAAATCTCTTCAAGGTGTAGATGCTGGACTGGGGGAGCTCTAGACATGCAGTAAAATAATGCAGTGTAGGTGCAGGGGGTCGGGAAAAGTATAAATGCCCATGGAATTCATGCTAAATGCATGTTTGATGCTAAATGTCTAAATAGATGCTCAGCACTAAAACACATAATTGTTTAATTTGTCATGTAATTTCCTGACTCAGGGCAGTTGAACATCTCCCAGTCTCCACCCTTAAAAAATGTGTGTGAGGGAGAGGAGGGGGGAGACCCTTCCATCATTCAGCAACTTCAAAGATCTTTTCCCCCTTCAGGCAGCAGCCTGCACAAATGATAAACCTTGCTGTAAGATCAGCAGAGCCGGGCTCTGCCAAATCCATTTGGGGAGAGAATTTCAGTAAAAAGGACTTGTCATTCCTTCCCCCGCCCTTCCGTTTCACTTGAAACTTTACAGCCTAGAAGTACTTTGGTGGTTCGCAATTGTTCCTGCAGCACCCGAAGAGAGAGATTCCCCAAGGAGAGAGGAAAAAAAACCTTTGGACATCTTCTGTATTATAACCTTATCGCATGCACCAAGAAATGTAGTAAAGTAGGGTAATTCTCATATACCAGAAATGCCACTTAATAAGCAGAGAACCCTGATCTATGCTGCCGGAGTTTTCTCAGTGCTGCTCAGCTGCAGCCCCACGTAGAGATCATTGCAGTAAACTGCTCTGGCCTAAGACATGCTGAGGTCTGCATTCGATAGCAAAGATCTTTTGTCCGACGAAGGTACACGCAGAAGATATGTTGTTTAATGGGCAATAAATAACAAGGGAAGGTATTTAATCAAGTGTGCTGGGAAATACTGCTCATGTAAAAATACACACATTTCAAAAGATGTGGCTTGGGAAGGGAACGCTCAAAGGGATGTAAGGGAAAGGCAAAAGAGTCCATAGCGAGGCTGCTAAATTTCATCCCACTACTCTTAAGACACATGCAGAAGGATTCTGGCCCCTATACTGCTTTTTGCCAGCAGCCTATGTCTTATCTAAACTCTGTATAATCATTTTCATATTTCATATATCTGGCAGTTTTGCTTGGGCGTATGTTACCGGGGATTTTAACATTCCCTGCAACGCTCTGTTTTAATGCATTGACATTCTGAAGGCTGGGCATCGTAACCTCTCCATTAAATCTTTGACACAATGAAGTGTCTTCTAAATAAAATAATTCAGAGGGATCGATCCAGTGAACTTTAGGGTGCACCTTTTCAATTATTTTTTAAAGATGGGAGTGTTTTGTGCATATTGAGCACCAGGTTTGTGGGGCTGGGAGGGAGGGGAGTCACGTCTTGAGAGGGGACCTGAGCTCCACTCCAGCAGGAGCTTACAGAAATGCTCGGGGGGGAGCGAGCACGCGAGCCATTCCCGTGCTTCCAGCATGACTCCGGACTTGGCTCTGCTGGATCCAGGCCTCTTTTCTGTTGTATGTAAAACGTTAATGTTCTATATATTGTTCCAAAGGATTTGTGTTTTTACATACCCCTAGCTCGACCTTCAGAACTGTCTGCTTGAATCTGAGCAGAAGTGCTCTGGTCAGAATTCAAAAAAAATGATAGCCCAGGCAGCGGGTTTTTTAATTGAGGCATGCCAAATACCAAAGGCAGATGCTTTTTCATTCTGTAGCTCCTGGATACGCGGTCTACTTTTCGGTTTCAAGGACAAAGGAAACACTTATCCAATTAGATGAGGCATGAGATTGTGACATACGGGCTCTTTCCTTAAATAAAAAAATGTTGGAAAAAGATATTTGACCCTAAGTCAATAAGTGCTATTAAAATAATGAATACTCCATAAATCCAACCATATATACAGCCTGTGTTCAAAGCTGCGCTGTTTTTGTCACTGAGAAGACTGCGAGACGGCCCAGCATAAAACCCCACGCAACTCACTTGTCCAAATCGCATTTTGAAGGCCTTACTTTTAAAACAGGATATACAAAAGTGTAAGCCAATTAAACTGCGAGGCAGACTTCTGCTATCTTCTGCCATTTGACATCTCTATCGAGTCAGCTCGGATGATATCAAACATGATTTGGTTGTCAGAACAGCTGAACTTCCCCCACACACTCAGCAAAGACGAAGGAATCTCTGGCTCCTCTTACGAGGCTCGTAGGAACCGATTTTTTTAATAGGAATGTGGCTTGCCCAAGGTAATGTGATTTTGTCTGCCATGGGGAGGAAATGGTTAATGCTTTATACACATCGCACCTGAATCTTAAGCGTCCTAGAAGCACACTTGAATTTCTGCACGAGGAGCATCACATGTCCTTGTCGGAAGCTGGGTGCGTCGGGGTCTGCGTCGTTTCGCTCCCTGTATCTGGAGATGGGGGCAATAGTTAAACTTCAAAATAATTACAGCTCTTCTGTTTCCAGCCTCAGAGCCGTGATGTGTTTACTCTAGTCTTAACAGTTTACCAGGCAGCTGGAACTGTTGACTGATAATTGCTGCGAGTTTCTGATCCTCCAGAAGAGTGAAGAGCCTCCTCCGTCCTCCGCCTATTGTTCGTACAGTTTGCTTTGCCGAAATTACTGAAATTAGTGTTATCAACGCTGCACGGAGGACTTGAGTCTCAGGTGCTGGGAATTAACGTCTCCTGTTTAATTACATCAGTTTACAATCTGATCTGCTATCTGTCCTTCCTCGTATAGCGTTGCTTAAAGCAAAATTGCAATCTCTCATCAGACTGGGTGTGGGGCTGAGTGATACTGGAAAAATGGAAGTGACTGGAAACATTGCTCTTGTTCTCCCAGCCAGGCCTAGCTGCCATTTTGATTCCTCTCCACCTTGGTGGCTGTCTCCGGACCTTCACAGCCTTCATCCTGCCATACACTATTGCGGAGTCATTAGTTGTGAATGACACCTAATGAAGCCCCAAACCGCGGTGTTCCTGGGGACAATTCAGGATGCTTGGACCCCCAGTGATTCTGGCCAAGAAGCAGCACCCTTTGAACCCTTCCCGGCCCCAGCCGCAGCGCAGATTGGGCTGGAAGCTTTATCTGCGCCCGTCGGCGAGGTCCCAGCGAAGGGCAGTGGTGGTACCGCCGCATCCAGAGCACCGATGCCAATTCCCACCGGTGGGAACCCCCCGGAGACACAGGGAACAAGGGAGCAGCAGGCGGGAGCCTTCCCGGGGTGCAGGAGCTGCGGATGAAGTGATGCTGCTTCCCACCTCGTCCGCGGGAGCAGCAGCGTGTCAGGGCGTATTACCGGTCCCCTACATCCCAGCGTCCGAAGCAACGCGCAGGGGTGCGGTTCCTCCTGCCGCCCGCAGAGCCGGTAGCACCCGAAACACCGCTGAGCCTCCCCCGGACCCCTCTCCCCCACACCCCAAAAGTATCCAGCACAGCCTGCGGCGACCCTGGGGGCTGAGATCGACAGTGTGGCTTGACTTGAGGCTCTACTGCCTTGGGCCAGCTCAGCACTCTTGCCGACGAGCTAAAACCTCGTCTAATCGCATCACTATTGCTCCCATTGCTTTTAAGAGAGCTTTTACAGAACTCTTTATTTCTGCAGTTTGCACGCCTATAAAAACCATCCGGAACACAGTGAGGTGAGGAAGAAACACCATGAATTTTCATCACATTGGTATTTCTGGCACAATTTACATCGTGACTATGTCCCTGATGAGGAGGAGCAATAAATACCCTCCGCAAAGCTCATATTACGATGGATGGGAGAAGAAACAGCGACCCAAAAGGTGTCACATTCTGGAAACCCGACCTGGAAAGAAGGATCCACAATTAACGAGATGGGTAAGGGATTCTCTGGGTCTTAGCAAAGCCCTTTGATTATCATAAAGAGAAAGTGGGTGCTAAACAGTTTTAAAGCATCCCACATATTATCGATGATTTTTCTGTTGATAGGAAGAATTCAAAGGGGTGCTATTAGCATTCTGGGCAGAGAGGGTGCAGATCTATAGCATGGCTCTCAATAAATACGTTGCTGCAGTAAACTTCTTTAGCACTTTGCAATTCACATCTGATCTCTGCTGACCTTTTTTTTCTCCTAATTAAACCTTTAGCTTGCAAATGAGCCATCACCTACATCAAACTGCTATATGGCAAAGGAGGAAATTCTACCTGCGATTTATAGGAGTTGCCGGTGACCTAACTGTCTATCACAACCTTTTCTAATTGATCTCTCTTTGAATTAAATTTGACCAATTACTTCCTCCTAGGTGAACAAAGATGAGGCTATCCTTAAAAGCTATTGTGCCGATGGCAGTGAACAAAGCCGGGTGTACGTAGTGGATGGAAGATAACAATCCATTTTGTGCATGTAGTGAGAAAGATGAAGGCCAACTGCCTCCAGCACCCAAAACCTCCGGTTATCTCAACCAGCTGTTTTCCCAGAGCGGTGTTTGTTTGAAGAAATGGGTTTTGAAGGGGTGTGCATGGGGGTGACTTAGATTGCTGCTCTTCCATGCAGAGGGAATGCAAGCCTGCCATCACTCCCCCCCGTTTTTGGGGCTGGATGACCAAAGCAACCTCTTCCAGGTTGCTCATGCCCCACTGTCCCCTTCCAGCGCAGTGATGTTACAGCCTTTAAAGTCCCTTTCCAGCACACCATCCAAGAAGAAATCTCCCAAATCACGAACCAGCCGTGCCTCCACCGGTCTGTCTCATGATGAGGACTTAGCAAGGGAATGAAATATCTGAGATGGGCGTAACAGCACAATGTTGAACTGCTGACCTCAAGAGTTCAACCGTATTCCTGGCTGCACTATATAGTGCTTTGCATGTCCAGATGAATCCCTTACCCTTCCCTGTAGCCGAACCACAGGAGTCTGGCTGGGGCAGCGTCCTGTGGCAGCGGGGAAGGACCCTTGGCTTGACTGGACAGCAAGAAGCCGGAGCTGCACCAGCCAGCAGCGACACAAAGGGAGTTAAATCAGTCCGGTCCATTAAAAAGTCATGAGTCTCACCTCAAAATCCTTTTCAGAAGTATATTTTATCTGATTTTCCTTCGTCTCCTGGCTCCAGAGCATGCATTTTCAAGCCTTGCTTCTACAGCTGAAATGATGAGAAATTCCCTTTCCTTTAGTGGGAAGCCAGGAGTCTCCCACCCGCGCAGGACTGCCCGCGCCGCTGCAGCTTCGCAAATACCATCAACTGCAAGATTTCGCACCGCCATCGCCCCTCTGCCTGCCCCATAGCAAGGGCAGTCAGCATTTCCAACCCCATCGGGTGCAAATGCCACCGCAACCAGCAGCTCTATCCCCGCGGCACCGGCTCTGCCGCCGGAGCATCCCGATGCTGCGTCCTCCGTGGGTGGCACAGGGACTGGGAGGAGACCTCTCCATCGCTCACCTTTTGCCTTTTAAATGGTTGCCCTTACGCAAATAAATGTAGGCTATTTTCTCCTCTTTTGCATCAGACAACAACTGAGATAATTTCAGCCCTTTCCTCTCCTCCCCATGCCACAGGGAATGGGAGACCTCGCTAGCGTTCCTGCCCCGTGTCCAGGGTGACCCTTCCGAAATCTCACTGGGAAAATGTTCTTCTTCTCCAGGAACACCGGACATTGTGTCGAATGTTGCAATTCAACTGCACCCTCCGGCACTGCGAGCAGCGGCCAAGCAACTGCTCCTCTTCCTTTGGAAAGAAAACAAAAAAACCCACCCTGAACACCTCCCAAATGGTGCAAAAATATTATTTAGCAATAAGATAAACTTCACCAAACCCCAGCTCTGGAGCTGTAAAGGGGGGGAAACACAGCCCAGTGACATGGGCTCTCAACCGAGGAAGCATCCCAGCTGGGAAAATGCTGGGAAAATGGCTTTTCCTTCATCCAGGTGGGTTGTGGGAGGGTTCCAGCATGGGGTGCTGAGGGAAGAGGGGACCTTTAGCAAGATTTCTGCGTGGGATCTTTGTATTGTCCCTCCTGTCCTTTTTTAATAAGGAAAATCGACCCATTTCCCTGCGTGGAGGCTGCCTGGCACCCCTGGGGATGGAGCAAGGGCGGTCGGTGAGTTCCCCGCTGAAGTGCATGTTTCCTAAATAAATAACCACCGTGTGCCCCGTCGGAGTGTTCCTCAAGCCACAAACCTCCCCTTTGGGGTCCCCTTGGCATCCCCAGCCGGGCCGAGAGATGCCCGAGCCCCCGCCGGTTCGCAGGCTGCATCCCCGGCGCTCTTCGCGCGAGTCCCGTCGGCCGCCGCCTCGGTTCAGGAGGTTAAAAGTTATTAACTGAAAATCAATCGAAATAAAAAGAGTCCCATCTGCCGCAGTACACAACTCACTCCCCCCGCCCCCGCACTGCAGGAAACCGAGCCGCAGCGCCCGGCCATGGCTGCGCAGCGCCCGGCCAGCCCGGATCTCATTAAATATTAAAGCTTTGGAGGCAAAATGGCCAGTGACAAATAGCTGGACGTGGAGCAAACAAACAGCGTCATTCCTCACACGGCTGTCCCGGCGCCGGGGTTGCCAAGCGCCGCCGTGCCGGCACACACCGTACCGCGCACGGGGATGGCGGCGAGAAAAGTTTGCCGAGCCGCCGCCGGCCACGTGAGCAAACTTGGGAGATGAATATTCCTCTCTTTCCATCAGCTCCTTTCAAGTGGACTGGAAAGGAAGAAAAGGAAGAGGGAGGAAAAAAAAAAAAAAAATCCCCGGCAATATCCAGCGAAAGGACAAAATAATGAGAAAGCGATGAATCACGGCGCTTTTCTGTACGCCGTACAAAGGGCCTCGCTCGCCCCGGGAGCCGCCGGAGCAGCGTGCGTTTGCTGAAATAAAAAGTATCCTTGGGGGGGGGGAGAAATAAAAATCTGTTGTAAAGTAATTTAATTCCAGCTGACTAGCTGGGTAAAAGCTTTATTTGCTAGAAAAGTGATTAAAATGTGTAACGTGGATAACTTAAGAGAATATTATGGCACCGGCCACCACGGAGATGCCCGGGAAGGTCTCGGCCCAAATTCCCGCGTGGTGCGGAGGGAGATGCTCCCAAAGCCGGGCTGTGAGCAAGACACGGTGCCCTTGGGGGGACGTGCCCCCTCTGGGCAGGGTGTCCCTGCACCCCACTGGCTTTATCCGATAACTTAGGATTTTCCCAAATCAAAGCCAACTCCATTTTACTTAAATATTTACTAATATTTAATATTACAATGATGAAGAGGCAGAAGCGGTGACCTGGGCTTGCTAAGCGGGCAACAGCAGCACGTCCTGATGACTCTGATGTGAGCACAAATTGCAAAAAAAATAGATATTCCTATATATGTGGACATACGTGGCCTGAGGGACCCCGCACCTTTCCCATGGCTGGGGCGGTTCCAGAGCATCACTGTGTTTCTGCTAACAAGAGCCATTATCTCACAAGGAGCAAAGAAAACAGAGGGGCCAGAAATTAAATAAAAAATGAATATTTTATTAAAATTGACGGTTAAGAAGAGGTCATCCATGGTTTTGGCCACCAGTGGGAACAGCCCGACACCATTTCTACCAGCACGGAGGGCTCCAGCAGGACAGGGAGGGGAGGGGATGCCACCGCTCCCGCCGTCCTCTCCCAAAATACAGACACAATGGCTTCCTTGCAGCCGGAGCCGCTACATTCCCCCCAACACCCCTCCAGCCCAATCCTACCGCCTCAGTACATATTAAAATGAGTTATGTAGGTCACCGTGTAAAAACAAACAGCGTGTAGATGCAGGCAAATAACAAAAGCAGAACTCGAGGAAAATTTATATCGCAGCCAGAAGACTAAGGAGGGAGCACGGAAAATGTCAGCCGCCTTATAATGCCACCCCGAAGGACCTCAGGGGGGTCTGGCAGGCCTCGTTAGTGCCTCAAAGTGCACTGAGATCCTCCTATACACAAGCAAAATTAGTTACCAGGATCTTTCCTCTGGCAAAGTAATTGGTAGGGGTCTGCTTCACCCAGGATGAGTGATGCTCTGGGTAAAAAAAAAAAATAAAATCTTTTTTTTTTTGAGATTTGCTTTCCAAGCAGAGGTCCGGCTGACCAGCTGCAGCCCCATCCTGCGCCCAGGTGAACTGGAAATCCCCCAGTCTGGGGGTTTCTGGCAGCTCCACCATGACCATGCCCAGGTTTGCTCCTGGCTGGTGGAGCAGCCCCCAACGCAGGCCCTGGGAACGGACCCTTCGCAGGTACGAGGGCTTTAGAGGCAGCCCGAGGGCTATCCCTGTTCCTCCTTAGCCGGAAAATAATAATAAACCCCATCCCCCTGTATTTTCGCGGGGTCTTGGCTCTGCACGATGAGGCCGGCCGTGGTCCCCAGTGCACGGAGCAAAGGCTGGAGAGGGGAGCTGGCCCCGCGCCTGGCTTCCACTGCAGATGCGCCAAATGCTGCGTGTCCTTCATCTGGCACATTTGAGCTGTAATTGCAACAGCCTGAACTACCACACGGTTTTATGTGCTGATATTTCATGACATTTTATGTACATAATCTGCATATGTTATTTTTAGCAAACTTTCTCCCTGGGACAGCCTCATGTGCGCCACATCTTGTTTCCATGAGCATGTGCTGCAGTTGGGAGCGGTTTGGTTTTTTTTTTTTTTTTTTTTTTTTTTTTTTTTTTCTTTTCCCCCTGTCAAGACCGGGGTTTGAATTGCAGAAGCAACACAGAGACCATAATATTCTTCTTTCTTTTCACGAGGCTACTTTAGAGGGGAAAAAAAAAAAAAGCAAAAGCAAAGGCTAGCAAGGTGGACCAGCTCCCATTTCCAGGAATTTCCTTGCTTGGGATGCTCTGGGGTGAGTTACCATGACCCTCCAAAAGAAATAGCATTGGGTGGAAATAGCATTGTTCTTGGTGGAAATAGCATCATTCTTGGTGGTAATAGCATTATTCTTCATGGAAATAGCATTGTTCTTGGTGGAAATAGCATCGTTCTTGTGGAAATAGCATCATTCTTGATGGTAACAGCATCATTCTTGGCGGAAATAGCATCATTCTTGGGTATTTTGGGAGCAAGACAATTCTTTGGTCTTTGCTGGAAATTGTTTGCTGCGGCTTGCGGGGCTGCAGGCACGTGCAGGGCTGCAGCGAGCGCTGTGCTGTTGGGTGTTTTTTGAGGAACAAGCTGCGTGCGTGTGTGGGAGATGCAGCTCTCGCTTGGAGACTCTCAGTCCCTTGAGGGGGAAAATCCCAAACTTTGAAACTTAGGTCTGCCTTAAATGTTTGGTGGGAGAAAAATATTCCCTAAGAAAATGGTGTTTTGTCAAACT
Organism: Haliaeetus leucocephalus; assembly: GCF_000737465.1. Taxonomy (NCBI): domain Eukaryota; kingdom Metazoa; phylum Chordata; class Aves; order Accipitriformes; family Accipitridae; genus Haliaeetus; species Haliaeetus leucocephalus. Next base: position 1,108,513 of record NW_010973284.1, read on the forward strand.
CAAAGCTTTTGTGAAAACTCACTGGTTGAAGCATGAATGCTGGCCTTGGTAGGACACTTTCCCATGGTGGGGGTTGCTGATCCATGGAGGATGGGGTCCGTGTGGGGAGGACATGGTCCATGTGGGGATGAGGAGGGGTCCATACGAGGACGATGGGGTCCGCATGGAGTGGAGGTGTCCATATGGGGCAGCAGCTCTGCAGTGGAGCGCAGCCGTGCCCAAGCCCATTGCACCGTTGATGCAGCGATGGCCCCTCCACCTGAGGAGCACCATCTGGAGATGGTCTCTGAAAGCACCAGCAATGTCCCATGGGCTCCTCCAGAGCCTGAGCACCCTGAGCAGAGCGTGGCCAAGGCCTTTTAGAAAGGGGAAGGCTACTTCATAAAACTAGCTTTTAGTTCAGAGGCTTTTTGAGAGCGACAGCTGACCAGGACCTCGGGGTTTCCATTTGTGCTGGACACGAGCAGCTCGTGGGCTTCACCGGCGGATGGCCGAGGTCTCTCCTCCAGCACGCGACCAGAAACTCGCTTCTGCTGTGCCGAAAAACTGCTTCTCCCCCCGGCCCCGGTGCTGCCTGTCCCATCAGATAGGGAGAGTTTGTAAAACACAACAGAACTTGTTTAAATTCGACGTCTTGCTTGGCCTTCCTCCTGACAACGCTGCAGCCGGTGCCCCGGGGCGGGAGGAGTGACAGGATTTGCAGCACCCATCCCGGCTCCTCCGCTCCTGTACACGCCAGACGTCCCCAGCTGGGACCCCCGGCTCCGGGGGTGCAACGGGGACACGCGGGAACGCACAGAAAAGGGCAACGTCAAACGGCACCCGCTGCGAGCGGGCGTTGGGCATGAGCACTTCTGCCTGAGGTGTCTGCGTCCCTGGTTAGAAGCTCTTCCCCAGCACTCGAAGCAATGAAACCTCTTTTTTTCCCGAGCCCTCGTCGTGTACTAATGAAGAAATAAAATAAACATTTGGTAACAAATCCAGCATATGGTTGTTGTTTGCTGCAAGGACAGGGGAAAACATTACTCCGTAACGTGGCGAAAAGGCTGCAGCTGCAATATCGCATTACAGCGCCGCGCTTTATTTAATAAAGGCTCGTCCTGCCAGCCTTAACGAAATTTTTCCTTCCCCCTGCCAGCCCTGAGAGGTGGTTTCGGTGCCTTCTGCCGCGATGGCCGCGGCGGGGTCGCATGTGCCCTTCGTTAGCCGAGGAATCTGCTTTCAATTCTGGCCCTTCAGATTGTATTTTCACAGCGACTCATTAGTCACCAAACGTTGACAAGCCGCTGTAAGTGTGCCATCTCCCTCATTGTTTATATGCAAGTGCAGCGAGGAACATGATTTATTTAGGTTTTAATTAAAATTTGTGGATAGACCAGTGATTTTTAGCAGTGCCGTTTCTAATTTGTGGTTGCAGGGGGAAAACTTTTTTTTTTAAAAAACCCAATAACCTTATAGCATTTACATTTTTAGAGTTACCTCTGGTGGTTATAACCTGCCGGTCCCCACGAGCAGGACGGGTGACTTGTTGTTTGAAAGCAGAAGTTATCACTTAAAAAAAAAACGCTTTGGAGGGTGTGGGTCACCCTCTCCGAAATAACCCGGGGTGCCCGGGCGCCTTCCCCACCATCAGCATCATTCCTCCCCACGGAGCGTGGCCGCTGCCGTATGACCCGCAGCAATGGTAATTTATCTTACCGGTAACTTATTTATGACTCAAAATCATCGAGCAGGAGCGGGAGGACGAGGGGGTTGTAGTGGGCGCATTGGGAAAGCTTTGGGGGCATCGCTGTCCCCCCCGCGCCGTGCGGGACCCCCCGAGTCACCTCCCCAGGCGAGGGGCGATGCGACGCTCTTGCTGGACGGAAAGTTTCTTGCGACATCGAGATGCGTTTTTATAAGGTGCAATAAAGCACTAAGAGGCTAAACTCACGTCCCCCCCTGAATTATGAAAGTTAGGAGCCTTTCTTGGCCTAATACCATGGCTCAGAGAAATCCCTGCTATTACCTGATGTAAATATGTATTAATTAAAGCACTTTGGAAATGCAGAGTATTGACCTAACGGACCATAATGGCTCTTCTCGAGCAATTACAATCTATCATCCAGCTACAGATTTCGGGAGGTCTTTTTTTTCAGAGGCACGTTATTGACCCGAGGGCCCCGAGCGGTTTCCTCCCCTCACACAGACCCTTCCTGCCCCGGGGCTCGCATCCTTCCCCGGGAAATTGGTAGAGGGGGAGGCCCTAAATCCCTTAATTTTAATAAATACGACGTATTTCATCCTGCGCCCTCCCCACCGCGTACCTCCTCTCCTGCTCCCCATTGCCGAGGGCACTTTTGAGACTTCCCATCCACCTGCAGACCCTGGGAAACACCCAGAGCAAAATATTTATATATAAAAGAAAAACTTTGTGCTTTCCAGTGGTGGAAACCCTTCTCAAATAAAGCATTCGTCTCCCGAGACTTACACCTTCCAATTTAATTTTCCCTTAAATCAAACAGTGTATTAATCCCCAATAGAAAACACGTTCCAGTTGCACAAACAATATTTAAATGGTATAATACGGACATCTTTTATAAATACTTCTAACAAATCCTGAAAAAACCCGAATGTGTAGGCTATAATTAATAGAAATGCCAAGTGCCAGCTAACCAGGAAAACTCCAGCATCATAAATCTGCCCCGAGCTTTCTCACACATGCTGATGGATGGGGACTTGCAGCTTAAATATTTAACAATCAATAATTCAAATACCTATCCTACCCTATTAAATTTGTCACATTTACTTATAAATGCGACATCCAGCTGAAGTTTCTCTGAAAGTTGTGTGTCTTCCACCCAATAACAAAATGCAGCGTTTTGGAAGAAGAGCGTTTCTTTAGCTTTGGAAGGGACAAAACAGTGCCGCGTTACAAAATTTCGGTGGGGAAATAATGAACAATGGGGGGAAGAAAATTAAATGCCATATACCAAAATAGTTGGCTGCATCTCCTGCACCCTAATAGGTTTGGATAATGCAATGTGCAGGCAGGTGTTATGTCGTATGAATCACATTTATAGGAACATTTTCCAATTTCTTTGCCGCCCAAGGCAGGGAGCTGCCGTTCATCCTCCGCAGATGAATATTTCTGTGGCACAGGGTGGGCTGCAGCCCCTGCCTGTGCATCGCCTCCTGTCCTCAGCAAATTGTGCAAAAAAAACGCCAAAGCCGGACAAAGGGGTGGGTTTGGGTCTGACCTGAACCGCAGCGACACTTTGCTTTGCCCCGCGGGAGGGAGGATTGGGACAGAAATAAATACATGCTGGGTCCAGCGCTAGCAAGCGAGAGGCCATTCACTGGCTAATAATAATAATAATAATAATAATGATAATATTGGATCTAGCCATTTTGTAGCACCAGCAGACTGACTCCGTATTTCAAAGCTTTTTGGGAAAGTGGGGATGATTGCATGGATTATCAGGTGGCCCCTCTCCTCTCCAATGGCCGTGATAAAAATAACAACAACAAGGAAAGCTCTGCTCCGCTTCCATCCGTCCAGAGGAACGGGAGGAGGCTCGGAGCATCCCGTTTGCCGCTGGAGACTTGTCCATGCCTCCAGTCGCCTGTGGCAAGGAGGGTCCCTTTGCCCCCTGAGCATCGTTTATTTTAAAGGAGCACCAAAACTGACCCAAAAGCTCCTGGACCCAGATTTCTGGAAGGATTTAAAAAAATCCTGGAGCTGCCTATGGGTGAGGGAGGTGGGGGGTGCCAACTGTGGCCCCCCCCGTCCCCGCCGGAGCGCGCCTGCGGGCCTGAGCGCGAGTTAGGGTAGCATAAATCTCCGTCGCAAATTTATTGCCATAATTTATCAGCTCATGTTGCTGAATGGCCAAGCAGTTAATTTTAAAATGAAGTGGTGCTATTTTCATTAATACCCTTGTGCTAACTACCTATCAAAACACGCAGAGGCAATTAATACCGTGTTGCTGAAGTACTGAACCAATAAATATTTCCAGTCTTGGCTTGTCTTCGGCAGATAAAAGACATCAGACGAACCTACCACCTTGGTAATACTCCCCAAGTCCTTCTCTTGTCGCATCATCAGGAACATTTACATTTAAGGAAGAGATTAAGTAGCCAGATCCGGCAGTAACGGGAATTTAAAAGGCCGTTGTTTCATGACATGTGAGTAATCCCTTCGGGATATCTGTGCAATAACAATAAGCCTGCGAGAAGATTGAAAATTTCTGAAGATTATATATCAGCAATACAAAAGCAGTTTGGCACAGTCTGCATTTGGGGAAAGGCAGGCGAAAATGCCCGACGTGTCGAAATCCGGTATAAATACTTTGTCACCACCGCACTAGCTGCAACTCCATCACCCACCACGCCACGGAGCATCCTTTCGAGGGAAAAAAGGGCTTGCATGTGGTATTTATGGCCAGAACGGGGTTTTCAGCCTGTATTTCTTCCAGCGATGAAAATCCAAATGAATGTAAATGAAACCTCACTACAAAAGGGAGAGCCGGGGCAGCAGGTTTCTCACCCGTGCACAGCAACGCGCACCTTTCCGCGGGCTTCGCGCCGTACAAATCTCCCTGTAAGCGCATCCCATCGCTTCTCCCTCCAAGGCAGAGCAGCAAAGGGCCGGATTTTCTCTGCTTAAACACCACCCCGGCACTTTTTCCACCCAAAGTTTTTAATTTTCTCTCAGCCGGCTATTGTGTATTCTTCTTGCGTCCCGAGCCGAGCTGACACATTTTGATAGCGATAAATAATAAATGGAATTTATTTCCTTAGATGCTGATGGAGACCTCTTCTTCCGCAGCGAGAAAGAGAAAGCGAGAAAGAAAGAGTGAAAGAAAAGGAGTGAGAAAGCGGGAGACGGTGCCCAAGCCCCGGCTGCGGCCCCGTGGGTGCCTGCTCCCAGCCCGGCTCTCACCCCGCGTGGGGCAGGATCCGGCCGCCCTCCTGGAGCCCCTCCTGGCTCCTCCATAGCACTGAAACCCAGGGCAGGCTCAGCCAACGCCCTCGCTAATAAAAGGTATAAATAAATAATAGTGAATGATTTTTGTAGGGGGGGGAGGCGAGGGATGAGAGCGCGGGGGCAAGGGGACGAGTGTGAGGAAGAGGTAGCATTAAGGAGCTGTCGGAGACGGCAGCATCGGCTGCGGACGGGGCGATGGGGAGAAACCTTCGCTGTGTAGCGTAATTGCACTTTTTTTTTAAGCATATTTTAATTTTTCTGTGTGTATTCGTGCAGCGATGCGCACGGGTGGGTCCCTGTCCCTCCTCCCATCCCTGCACCCCCGGCTCGGAGGAAGCATCAGCTCTCACTGCCCCGCGGGGCAGGCTGACCCACGCCTGGGCTCCTTTCCAAGCCAAAGGGCCGCCACCACCATTTGGGTTCATTTTTGCTTCTTTGAGATGAGTTTTCTGCCCAAAAGCGGGAGCCCTGCCCTCCTTCTCCACCCCCCCTCCTCCCAGAGCTCACAGGCGTTTTCTGCGAGGACAGATTTGGCTTTTCCTTAATGTCTAGTCCCCTTCTTGAGAAAAAACAAAAAGCTCAACTGAATGGGCACCAACCTGTCCTCAGCTGCTACAAGGTGCACGGGTGCCACGTGCGAAGCAGCGACCAGGAGTGGGCAAGGGGCACAGCGAGGACGGTGACATTAGAGCTGTGCCCAGCCCAAACCCCCGTCCTGGCCTTGTGGGTTAAACCAAAACTGCGCGGAGGTGTGAGAAAGGAAATACCAGTGGTTTATGAGTGTCGGGCAACTGTTTGTTAGAAAACACTCATTTCCCCCCAAATAAAAATGGAAGAGCTGGTATTGCGGCTGGTGCTGCCCTGGGAAGGGCTGGGGGTCCCGGTGGCCCCCGTCTCCTGTCCCCAAGGCCACGCAGCAGAGCTCTCCTCAGCCTCAGTGGCGGCTTTTGAGTAGAAAACAGGCAGAATGGCTTAAATGCAAAAAAGTCCTTTCTGCGACTACTAATTTCTGCTCCTATCTTTTAAGAAAAAGGTGTTGCAGAGTGAAAAACTTCGAAGACAACTTTAAAATTTGTAAAGAAACCTATTTTTTTCTGTCCCCCACCTACAGAAGCCTCGCAGAGAGCTGCAGTGCAGCTGGGGGCTGCGCAGGGCAGCTCTGCATGGCCAAGTGCGACAGAGATGGCCAAAAAAGTGGCTGACATCTGGGGTTCTTCAGAGATGCGGTAATATTTTTGAAGTTTAGCTACATTTAAAGATATCTTGTAGCATTTGCAAAATTAACTATCTCCTCAGCCTTTACTAGATGTGTTTCGTGTCTCTACTTTGCGTGATTTAATCTGCAGAGGATCGCTGAAGATTAATCCGTTATCGTGCGAGGAACGATTTTGTGTTGACAGGACACCGACAGCACGGGAAAGTATGGCTGACGGGATGACAGTGACTCAATTTAACCAAATAACCCCGTGATTTGGAATGAAGCTACTGCCTGGGAAGCCCCAACCCTTGCCCAGGTCGTCGGGCCAGCGCCGGCCCCAGCGCCGCGCACCCAGAACGCTCAGTGCTGATGCCCGTGGCCCTACGGCCGCATCCCCCCCCGTGCCCAGCTGAAAGTAAATAACAACACAGCCTGTTAGCATTAGCAATTTTTTATTTTCCTTTTTTGTTGCATAGGAAATGCAGTACTTGCTTCCAGTAATTGTATTGTAATGTGAGAAGGTGGTAGCACTAATGGTTGAATACAAGAGTTAAACTAATCCACACCAGCTCAAAAAACCTGCGGAGACTTAGTTGAATAAGAATGGATGCCCACAGTGATTCTCAACCAATTACAATTTTTTTCACAGAACACAGTAAAACTAAAATGGTAACTATGAGAGTCAATACAAGTATACTAGAGGCACGAGGGGCCTGACTCATAAAAAAAATGAACACGACATGGTATTAACACGGGTGTCAAGTGAATTTGCAGCAGATCTTTCACACGGCCGGTGGAAATTTTAGCGCCCCGAATTTCAAATTGACGCTGAGGGACTTGGCTGGGCCAGTCTCAGGCAGCAGGGCAGGGCCAGGTCAGAGCTCAGCCGTGCGGAGAAACCGCACAGCCTGCCAAAATGGAGATTTCTCCTTGATTGTATTTCCAAAGCAAAGAATTTTGCAGACCTTTCCCCAAGGCAGCAGGCGCAGGGCGCCGGCAGCAAGAACAAGCGGCGGCGGCGGCAGATGCCAAGCCGGGCACTCTCTTCCTACCATGCTCCGTCTAGAAACTCATCTTCTTCCCCCCCCCCCCCCCCATATTAATTTGTGGATGCAGATAAAAAAGGGGGGGGAATTTCACCCAACACAATTGTTTTTGTTCATGCTCGAGCATAGAAGATTAACTAAGTGGAAAATAGTCTTCCCTAAAAAAAAAAAAGCGTACAAAGTACAAAAGTTCAGACTGTGTACAAGCATTTGCCTTGACGAAGGTTTTTCGCTAGAGCTGAGAGGTAGCGATCTTAGCGTCATTTTTTCCCCCCCGGTACGGACAAGATCTCGTTTGTAACCGAGCAGCCTCGTACCACCGCGTTACAGACCCCCGGCATCGGCCAGAGCGCGGCACGGAGTCGTCCTCTCCCCTGTCTCCCCCTTTTCCCCCGCCAGCCTGCGCCTCTGGGGTGTCGGAGCATGGTCCTGCGCTGCCTCGCCTCCTCCGCGGCCCCTTCCCATCGATTCCTCTTCTCCGGTGGGGTTAGGGGAGGCGGAGAGGGGAAGGGGAGGCAGAGGAAAGCCAGCGGGCGCGCGTGCCGAGGAAAGCGGGGCTCGCCAAAGCGTGCGCTGGGGAAGAAAGCCATCCTCAATTTGGACGAGAAAAGCCCACCAGCCTCCCGTGTTAATAGCAAAGGAGCTTTTATGAATCGGGCCCAAAGTTTGTACAGAGTTTGTTTGAAGAAAAATATTGCAACTGTGCATGAAACTAAACAACCACATGAGGTTTTTTTTTTCTTTTTTTCTTTTTTTTTTTTTTAAAGGGTTTTTTTCTTTCTATATGAGGAAGTCTGGTGTGAAGAAGGGTCAAGCATGGGTACCTGGTTAACCGCTGCCCATTAAGAAATCTCTCGCAACATGAGCTCAATCTTGTTTGTGGGTTTAAAGGACTGTCCCTTAAATTTGAACTTTATGCACCTGTTCTTCAGAGCAAGCTCTCTGAATTCTTAGGGTAGCTTTTCGAGACGAAAATCTTACCAGGCACGGATTTCTGGTCTCAAACACCATGTCCTGCCCTCTAGGGAAAAAAAAAAAAAAAAAAAAAAAAAAAAAAAAAAGAAAAAAAAAAAAAAAAAAAAAAAAAAAGAAAAGAAAAGGAAAAAAAAAGAAAAAAAAGAAAAAAAACCCAAAACACAAGTAATACTGAATTTAAGTAAATGTATACCTCCAAAATACTGAAAACACCCCAAATCAAGAAAAGACAGAATTTGCGTTCTCAGTGAAATATCTTTAAACCTATCTGACAAGAACCAAGTCAGAAAAAAAGACTAACATAACTTTGAGTAATATTCATACAGCTACTAAGCATTATGGAATAGCATGCATTAATATTGTACGGTTATTTTACATCACCTATATCAGAAGGTTCTGACAGACAGCGAAGGCTACCGGTGTAGAAAAATCTTACTTCAGAAGAGCAATATAATACAGATTTCACAGGCACTACATTTTAATATATCAGGTATTATGCTGGTTTTCTTATAATTCTTTCTGTCCTAAAGCTGGCATTATAACAATGACCGAAAAGGCAAGGATCGAAGTAAACGGAAAGTAGATACCAAAGTTGATATATTCTTTTCTTTTTTTTTTCAGATAGATTAGTGCATAGTTTTCATGCAGATAAACACTGCTATGCATTTACATTGTTGGAAAGCAGAGTGAATTGAGCCCAAGTTGTCACATTTTTGTAAATCATTTTGCCAGCCTGTAATAGCACCATGTAATGGATTTGCATTAAACATTAAATTGATTTCAGAATTGGTGACACAGTATTCACTACAGTTAAGTGCTATGGAATAGCTTCAATGTTACCTGCTATATATCAAAGCAATTTTCATCCCACTGCTTTTTTATTGGAAAAAATAAAAGGAAAATGTACTCGATACTAATTAGACTATTGCGCAGCCTTGGACTTGATGATGGCATAGCTGGGTTTACTGTCAAACAGTAATACATGCATTGACTTCAAGACAAAATTGGCATTGTAAGCTTGATTTAATGAAAATCCTGCCTAGCAGGCAGTGTTAACTTCACAAGACCTGCCTCCGACAGACCTCATGAGGTTTATTTTGTTATTTATTTATTGTTTAGGTGCCATTGAAGCTCTCCTTACATTGTCATGCCGGTTATGGTTTTAATTTTTTTGAGGGGGGGCTTTTCCCAAAAAAAAAAAAAAAAAAAAAAAAAAGATATTTCCAGAGACACAATGCAAAGTACAATATTAACTGACATTCTTAAAAAAAAATTCACCACAAGGAAAAAAAAACTGTTTTAGGCTATGTATCTGGGTTTTTTTGTATTTTTGTACAGTAAATATTTTATAACACTGTTACTACAAAGCTGCAAATATACGGAACAAAGAGAACTAGAGAAAGAAAAAAAAAATGTTAGAGGGATTTTGCATATTCCTGTGGGCTGACTGAATACTGTGGAGTTGAGAAAACTTGGTGTTTCTTTTCCCCTTCGACCTTAAGGGGAGGGGGAACAAGCAACAGAGACAAAGTGTACCATGGCTGCCTAAACTCGAAGCCCGAAAGTTTTTATTATAAAGGAAGAAGAATAAATAATAATGGCATTGCTGGGGTGTGCGGCATGATAAAAGCAAGTGCCCTCGCTCGAAAAAAAGAGGAAAAAAGGAAAGGAATTAACTTGAGAAAAAGTCAATTCGCGCTAAGCCAGTTCTAGGGCTTTAAATTTGGATGGGTGGGGGGGTGGATACAGGTCAGAGTATTTGTGCGTCTGACGGTTTCTGGAGAGAAGGAGACGGGGAGAAAAAAGTTGTTCGCGAGACTCCAAAAGGACGGCCGGAGCGACTCGGAGGGGAGCGGGAACGTAACCCGACGCGGAGTCGGGGGCTCCGGCCGCCGGCCCGACTCCTGCCCGCAGCCCGCACACCCCAGCGGGACCCCTCCGGCTCGGCTCCCCACTCCTGGCTTGACTTGGAGGACTAAAACACTGTTTGTTCTCTACACCTGCACAGAACGGAACTGCTGGGTTTTCTGCGTGAGAGTAAGGTGAACGAAAATTTAATTTAGTGTGTAATACTTTACAACCCCTGTTGGTTAACACCCTTGACCGCCTACCTAATGTTTTAAAGCCTTTAAAACATTTTTTTTTCTCGCAATTCTGCTCAGAGTTCCCTAACTTTAGCGTCATCAAACTTAATATGACAAAATACCTTCAAAAATACAGCATACCTGTAATGTCCATTTACAATGGTTCTTCAGTAGCCTATACTTCTCAAGCATAGGAATATGCTATACCATTGAGAGAAGAAAAATAACTGTATTTAAATACATACAAAAAGGAAACGGGAAAGTTTTTAACTTAAATCCAGTTCCCAAAGGAAAAAAAAAAAAAAAAAAGCAATTCTATGAACGCTGCCTTTATAACGAACAATCAGAAATTCCACTAAGCTAATTTGACAGAAATTTTTCCTCATTTAAACAACATTACAAAAGTCCTGCATTATAAAATAGGGTAGAATAAATCAGTGTAATCAATAAAACTATACAACATACAAATTACATATCTTCTGAGTGGGCAGTTTAATTCTCTCTCTTTGCAGCCATGACTACAACATGCTCACTAAAAACAACTAACTGCCCAAACTATTGCTTAGTTTGTTTTGTTTAAAAAAGGGTGCAATTTTATTGTATATACAACCAATTTACTGGTAATACCTTGTCTCATAGCAAGGTTCTGACAAAATGTTTGTCTAGGCTTTTTTCCCTTCACTGTGAAGCACTGAAAGCTGCTATTTTTTTTTTTAGTGCACATATGTCTTAATAAAGTAATGCCCAGCTAAGTGCTATAGGGAAGGCAAAGGATGCTGGCTAGAGGATGTGATACCATATACTAACAATCACACAATACAATAGAGCAAAATGACTACTCAACCACTTATCAGACACATATGAAAATCCAAAACATTTTATTTTTTCCTTAAATAGAGAATAACCAGTAAACAATTTTCAGAACTTGGAAGTTTAAAAACGTGCATATAAAAATGGGCATTATATACTTTTATTGAATGTGGATTGATTGCAGTCTGCTAATAAAAATGGGTGTGGGATCTGAAGAAAAAGGAAGTTTTTTTTTTTTTAAGGCTTGCTTGTGAAAGGAACAGTTGTAAAACAAAAATTGCTTGAAGCAGGGTTCAGCTTAGTGCTTCACAGTTTGACTGCTTCTCTAAGAAGAGCCCTTCCTGCATGTGCATTCAAAATCACAAAAGTACAAAGACAAACACCTAAAACACACTGCGTCAAGTGCAGCACCAACTTTGGTCAAATAAAAAAAAATTAAAAGAAAAATTAATAATTGCTAAGCTTTTCTACATGATATAAGCAGGTATTGCATATTTTCATATATCTGGGAGAAAACAAAACAAAAAGGAAGACTCCAAATAAAATGTAAAATGCAGCAACATCCAAAAATACTGATAATCTAGCATCTACAGATCTCAGAATAGCACTGCCACTGACCATACAGGACAATAAACACTACTCCTATCTGCGGAACAACTAACATCCTATTTAATTCTAGATGTTGAAACTGACAATGGCTGACATAAAAGTCACATTTACAAAAAGTGTCTCCAAATGCTTGACTAGGGAAAAACCCCTTTCAATATAGGAACATGTGCAACAATTCCACAAATAATCGCTATCCAGGGCAAGGCACATTGATATGGAATTTTTTTTTTTGTTTCGTGCAAATTAAGAAAACAAAACAAAACATTGTTTCAGGGAAAAGATGAGGAGCAAAGTGTCTTCCCAAGAATTTCAGTTACTTGATTGTATAGGACAGTAGTAGAAACCCTTCTGAAGGGTCGAACAAACATAGTTTAAAGGCAAGTGCCTGGAATAGGGATTACAATATTGTGTCTTAATGCACTCTACTTTACCCTACATTAACTATATAAAAATTAGTTACTAACACTAGAACATGCAGAGACTTTCTCTGATTAGCTGGACTCGCCAACCAGAACGTATATATATGTATAGTATAGGAAACCTTCTTAAAGTTGCATGTGAAGCAAAGGGGTGCTCCGCTGTCTGATAGAAAAAATCACTTGCACTCTTTTTTTTTTTTCTTTTTTTTTCCTTTTTTTTGTACATAAGATACAGGACGTTTGGGGTCCAAACTTTTTTGTGTTTTTTTTTTTTTTTTTTTTTTTTTCTTCTTCAGCAAGTGCCCTTGCTTTGAACTGGCATAAGTTGTAAGATCAGCATCATTCGTTTCTGTAATGTTTTCTTCGCAGTCCAGAAAATGTACCAGTTCAGGGACACGAAGGTGTTTTACTTTCTGGACCGTTCTCTCTTATTCCCAAGGTGTTTGAGAACTGATAAACCCTATATTGCCGGAAACACGTAAAATTTGTCAGAATTGGCATAATCCATTATAGTGACTTTTAGCTTATAAAATTAACAGATATTATGATTTCATTTTAGTTATGTGCTTTGATAACAGAAAATGATTAATTAGCATTTAATGTAGTTAACATATTGTGGTAAAAGCACCATTAGATTTGTTTTTTTTTTTTTTTAATTTTCCTTCAGTTTTAAAGGGATACAAGTTCAACAATAAAAAACATAAAAAGCAAAAATAGCTCCCCTTTTTCTTGCAAGGCTGTTTTTTACCCCAATAATTTAGAGTCCTGGGGTGGAAGGACTTGGAAAACAAAAATAGAATTTTCAACAATCTCTATCTTACAAAGATATTTAGCTATCCAATGAAATTGCACTTTACTCAATTCAAAATTCGATTGTTTTGATTGATTCCTGTCAGTTTCTGTCAAAACAGACCAACTTCCCCATTTCTGCGTGAATTTTTGTGTAATTGTTGAAAATTGTTGAAAAATGTTTTTTTTTTAAATGTAAGTGCAGCATTTCAAACTTTTTTTCTTTTTTTTTCTTTTTTTTTTTTAGTGAATAGTAGTAGTTCGATGTTTTAAATTGCTCTGCAATTGAGTGGAAAAAAATTGTTGACAATGCTCTTATGGTTCATGTTACGTATCTAAGTGCCGACTGTAAAAAAAAAAAAAAAAAAAAAAAAAAAAAAACCCCAACAAAAAAAAAAACCTGCAATTTTTTTTCCGATATGTTACAGAAAAACATGCTCTATGTCTGTCCGGTAAGTTATATATTGCAGAATTCAGCTACTACAAAAGTTATAGTTTAAGTGTGTTTCATGATTTCTCAAGAAGTCTCACACCTGTATGGGAAAAATCGATGAGGATACTGTAAAACAGTTAGGCTCCATATGGAAAGTGTGTTACAACAGCGAGTTGGTAAGCAGCAGCAGAGGCTAGTTCTACTCAGTGTCACCTAACGCTTACACTACCAATGAAACACTTCAAAAGTTATGAAGCCCAACCATTTCCAGCACCATATGAGAAATTACAACAGTCCTAAGTTGTCTAAAAAAAAAAAAAAAAAATAAAATCTCGAAAAAGTTACGGCCTTTGCCATTCAACCATAACGTTTGCCATTTCCATGTACTAGTTTGCTGTCGGTGTCTGCTCGCCTCCCCTTCCGCCGATGTGAAGTCGCTGCGCTGCGTTGCTGCTGCTTCCGTGTTACAGAGGTGGGAAGGGGTCTGGTGGTCTGTCCGGTGGGTGGTGGGAAGCGGAGACTTTTATCCCAGGTACCAGGACTGCAAAAGAGAGAGGAGAAGCGTCAGCCCCGCCGCCCGCTTTCCCTGCTTCCCGAAGGGCTCCGGGCATCGCCGCCAGCCTCCTCCGCCAAGAGGGGGGCTAATTGAGACCGTGACGAATCGACCTAATTACAAAGCTTAATTAAAAATACTGTACGAATCAATATATTTTTTTTTTCCACTGACAGTCGCTGGACATAGCTACAGATGAACGCGGGGGTCATGTCACGTTACAAGTTATCAATCTTTTTAATAGATTATGGCTTGAAGATCCCTCCAGTTCACTTTTGTCTAATCCCCTGAAAAGGCGATACACATTCGCCTCTCTGTGCCATTTATCACCCTGCAGTCGGGGTTTTCTTGGGTATTTAGGCATGTGCCAGCATAAGCATCTGTTGCTTTATACTGCCCTGCTTCAACTGTCTCGCTGGAACAGATGCACAGAAATTCAACAACAGGGCTGTTTTCTTAGGAGAAATGTGGATCGCTAGAAAAAAGCCAGGATAAAGCAAATCTGGGGGAAAGTGGATCGGCGAAAAGGTCCCGTTATCTCTGGCCGTGCTTGCGTTTCAAAGCAAAAGGTGGACCTCAACTAATAGCTTTCCTTTGGGAAAATTGGGGTTTTTTTCCCCTTCTTCCCCCCAAAGGGAGGGAATTCCCTGGGATTTCAGCTCCGCAACAATGCCACCCTTAACCCAACCGCGCAGATGCCCAGAGCACAGAAAGCAATTTCGCTCCTCAATAGGAAAATAAACACCGTCGGAAAGCTGGAGTGGGCTCTGCTGGAGTCGGGGCAGTGCCACCGCACCGGGGAGACCCGACTCGGCCCCGGCGAGGTCAGACCAACCTGAACCCGGGATGAATAAGAGCAGTGTTAGGCCCTGGGATTGTGCGCGCAGGGGGATGCTACTTGGCAGTGACATATTGCTGTGGGAATACGGCAACAAGCGGCAACTATTTAGCCTGAAGTAAAGTAATACAACAAGAAAGATTCAGGTATTAAAGGGCCGTTGCTGATACCCCACGTTTTTACTTTGGCTCCCGTAATATATGAGGTGCATACGTGTGCACGTATAAACTGACGACAAGTTTTACCAACTTTTTCCTCTTCCTTTTCAGCGTCTGACGTGATTGATAGCATAATCAACCCGGGGTGGATTTATGAACATTTACAGAAGACTCTGAGGCAAGCTTCATGTGGGACTGGGAGATTATGTGGTCTTGCCATGGAGGTAGGAACTGGTAAAACAAATAGCACGATCGGAGAAGTTGTCCTGCTTCCAATACACCTCATTAACTAACTCTTCCTCCGCTCACCCTTCTGAATACAAACATGCCGGTCCCCTATCGGCTCCATCTATTGCCTACAGATTTTATATTTAGACTTACGCAGGCTGCAATTAAACAAAATAGTTCTCATATGTAAAGTTCATAAACAGAGAAAAGTTCTGGCGGGATTTGTGAAGTGCTGCCAAGTCCCGCTCCCCTCCCCGCTTGCAGGGCCCTATTGATTTTAGGCGGGCGCGGGGAAGCCGAGCGCGGGCCGTGCCGCAGGCACCTCTGGCCACCGCGGGCTGCGAACTCTTCCAAACTTCGCAGGGTCGTCCCTTACGCTCGTCGTTTGAGCGTGACAGTCTTTGGCCGGGCTGGGAACCGTGGCCGTCCCCGGCAGGGAGTAGAGGGGTTAAAAATTCAGAGCCGATGGTTCAAATCTATATCGCAGATGTCCAACTGGCTCCCATTGCCGCTGGCCTGGCCACATGGCCCACTGGCCGGGGATGGTGGGAGCTGCGCTGGCCTCGCCACTCCTCTTTGGCTTCGAAAGCGGGTTTAAAGAAAGAAAGAAGGGGGAAAAAGGCAAAAAAAAAGGGGGGG
>NW_010973284.1:1124512-1338691 GCF_000737465.1 Haliaeetus leucocephalus
CGCCGCCGCCGCGCCGCTCGCTCCGTCCGTCCGTCCGTCCGTCCGTCCCCCCCCCTCCCCAACCACGGCACCGCGCTCCTTCACGCATCTTGCTATTCAGCCTGCGCCTTGCAGACAAGGTTACCCCAGAGCGGCTCTGTAATCCTTCACTGAAATAGGCTTTATTGATTGCTCTGGTCTATTGTTCCCTTTTCAAGTCCCCCAAGTTCAAGTTCATCCTGGTGTTACATCATGTCTCGTTGCTAGGGGCAACCAGACAGCCCCAGACGTGACTATCATTAGCAAGAGCCGCGCTGCGCCCTCCCACCGCCCGCCAGCCGCTCTGACGTAGCAGCCCCGCTGCAAACACATTGAAGTATTTATTCTGCCTAATTTATGACCTCCACAGCAAGAGAGACCCCCACTCCAAAAACCAACACTGTTGTATATTTAATTAATCTGTCTTTCTCTGGCACTTGGGAAAGTTAGACAAAGGTCTAATTATTGTGTGTCGCTCCCCACACTTTTCTTTTTGGGGTGACTATTTGCATGGGAAAAGAAACGGCGAGGCTGGGCGCGAGTCCCCTCCCTCCAAAACACCTTTTTTTTCTCCCCTGCCCTATTGACATTTCATGAAATACTTTAGCTGCTTAAGGGAATTAGAAAAAAAAAAATCTGATGTGAATGTAACTCCTTCTGAGTTGGTATTCAGTAACACAAATCAACTCATGACATGTTTAAATTTAAATGCTAACCACACACTCTGCGAGTTACTTTAAAGGTTAGTTTTTAATCAATAGAAGTTGCTGACTCCGGAGTTTTTAGCGGCGCAGTGCAGCTCTGGGGCCTTTGTCTAGCGTTGGGCTTTCAAACTTTTTTTTTTTTTCTTGAGATGATTTTAGCAATGATTTGCAGACACAGAGTGCTATTGTGCTCCTGACTAGCAACATGTCAATAAAGGAGTAGAGTTACCATGCACTAGGGTGTCAATATGACTCCTGCAGACACCGCTCGGCCCTAATACCAATGAAGAACTTAATTAACCCTTACAGGATCGACCCAAACCGCGCCGCTGTTTTTTAAACTTCCACCGCCTTCGCTGAGAAGCTGCTTTTACAGGACCCCAACTCCGAGCACCTCGCCAACAGCTGCATCCCGCGTCGCCTGCTCCCGCAGCCCCGCTTGGATGAGATGTTTTATGGGCTGAGGCAGCAGAACAGCGAGACAGAGAGCGCATTTACCCATCACGTCCCACCAGCACCGCTCTCAGGATACCGTTTTAATTTAGAGCGTCTTACAGCTGAAACGCACACACAGAATGATCCTCCTTTTCTGCTAATCATTTTAATATTAAGATCTCATATCCCCCTCAAGCCTCCTATACACGTCTAAGGCTTCCCGGATTAGGGCTGAAGAGCACCATTGTCCTCCTGAAGCACCTGTGAAACTTCCCTGCGAGGGGAGAGGAGCCCTCCGCGCCTCAAATGAAACCGCCTAGGAAGCGTATTAGGCTTTCGGAGCCCCGATAGTTGGGATCTGTCAAGTTTTTTTTTCACGATTAGGGGGCTTACAGGGGAAGAAAGAAGCCTGGATTCCCTACGTTCGGACGGCTGAAGTGTTTTAGGACTTCTTTCAGAGCACTGCTCCACGTGGTGCAGGCTGTGCTCTCACGTCGAACCACCTTACCCGTTTCATCCCTTCACATTCCGTAACCTATCCGACTGCACCCAGACAGAGAACGGCATATTGCCTTTCTTAATTTAAAATCTCCTTTTAAATCATGTGCTCTATCACAATACGGTTAGGATGATATTATCTCCGCACGTTTTCATAAAAGAGCCAGTATTTTATTTCCCCTCTATTTACTTTGCAGCACTATTCTCTCAGCGAGCGTAGAGCTAAATGAATACACCGGAGCTAAAGGTCCTACTCAGTAAAATTACTGCCACGCAGTTGTCAGTGCCACTACGGGTCTGTATTGTCCTGCCGAGCATCTCGCTGTCCTTCCCCAGTGCTCAAGGTGAAACATCAGAAAGAATTCTGCAGTCCGGTACGAGATCTTCGCTTCCCTTTCTCCAGTCAAATGAAGAAGTAATCTCATCAGGTTGAAAAGTGCTGACTAAGGATTTAATAAAGTGCCTGCAGATGTGTGTCATCTCTAAGGTATTCAACTCATGTAATGCAAAACAGTTCCACACCGAATGTGCTTATAAAATTCCATTTAACCATTGCAGAGCTCTATTTTACTGTTCTCGGAGGAGTATTATCACAGTTTTTTTCCCCCCCTAATTTACAGCACCATGAAAGTTGAAACTCTGTGCTGCCAGTATCTGAGAATCCTCACAGTAGTAAGGTTTTATGAACCATAAACAATATCTACTTGACTGAATCCTAAACAGGAAATCTGAAATGGCAATTACGTTTCTTTGATAGCGCAAGTCTATTTGTTTCTTATGCTCTTCTGCAGATACCAGAGACACACAAAAATCCTCAAGCCACTTCTGACAATCGGGTCCTTTGTATGGGAAGAACAGCAAGGAAACACTCCGCGATTCAGGATATTTAAAAGGAGAAACGCTGAAAGTGCCTCATTGACTCCAGTAGCAGTTTCTGCCTGCGTCAGGAGCCCAGAAACAGGCCCATTGTTTATTAAAATCTTCTTAAACCAGCCTTCCTGCACGACGTGTTTCACCCCCGGCTCCCAAGCCTCACCGGGAGCACCGCTCACGTGTTTTAAACCAGAAAGACAATCGTATGCAAACTTGTTAAATTTACTTCTACCTGCACATCTCCTGCCCTAACAATGAGACCTTTCAGCTCACACAAAAAAGTGAGGGTTGTAAAGCGGCCCTATCTGTTTTTCAAATTAAAAAGTTAAACAAAAGTCCTCAAGGGCAAAGTTTAACGCTGCGGAAGGAGGTTGTTAATGTGGAATCCAGAACTGGGTGTGACAGTTGGCTTATTTCTCCGGGCGATGTAGGTTATTTAAGGACATTCACACGTTTGAAACTCTGACAGACTCCACACATAGGAGCTTTTGCTTCACCTAATCCACTTAGGGCTAAGACCCGGTCTGCGCTAGCCATTTTCTTCAGGTTTCAGCCCGGTTCGGCTGCCTGGCAGCGGGATGGGTCGGTGCCATCGGGACTTCAAACGCGGCTGCTGCGCTGCTGCGGCCGTTGCTGCCCCGGGCACGGCTGCGCTTGCAGGAAGCTATCGCTGCACGGGCCCGGGCGGGAAAATCCACCTTTGATAAGAGCCTAAATAAAAAAAAAACCCTGCAGCTTTACTAAAGAGCTCGCCGGCAAAGCGGCTGTTTGAGCAGCCGAGCTGAACCCGAGCCACGACCGTCGGGCACCTGCGAGGATTCATCACGGCGCATCAGTTCAGTTGTTTTGTTTGGGGATGACATTTCAGTCATCTCAAGAACTTCAAGGCAATCAAAAACATTAACCCCGGGAAGGTGAATCGGGGTAACGAGTCCTTCTGGTTGCAGAGATAAAATGAGAATGTAAACAGCTAGGCAGCAAAGCGGTCCTTTAGACATCCCCTTGTGAGAGGTCCCGGGAAGGCTCTTCCCCACGGTGGGTCATTTGAAAGCAAGGGGCCAAAACTGGGGCTTTGATGCAATTTCAGAAGGGCTGCCAGGGTGAGTGAAGGCAGCGGCACTTCAGCTTCTGGTGCGACTGGCTGGAGGGCTCCTGCAGATAAAGCAACTGCTTTTGGTTTACCCCACGTCTGGATTCGTCCCACTTTTCTATTGGTTTCTCCAGAGTTTCTCCAGGCATGGAATTTGATCCTACTGCATAAACCAAAAGGTGAATATTAAAGACAAGGTCACCTTTGTGCCTATGGAAGTGATTTTCTTAGAGCTAGGATTAATTATTTAGTAATTATATTTTCCAAAATGAAATACCGAAAGGGACGTAAGTAGCACGTTGGTCCTCCCCAAAGGGACATAAAACAGTGAGTGAATCTTCTGGTTGTCCAACATCCGCACCCAGGAGAGTCCCACGCCCCACTGTGAGCATATTTATACTGTCTCGAGGAAGATAAAGCCCGTCCCGGGAGGGACACTAGTCTCCAGGCGATGTGTACAGTAGCTCTGCATCCAATAGCTTTTGCGAGAATGCCAATTGTGGCAAACTGCATTAAATTACGTGCAATAATTTTGTAGTATGGACTTCTGCCTGCTGACTATTAAAAATGTATAGTAGTCCAAACCACTTCTCTCCTGGGACCAACAAACTCACTTCAGGCAAGATTTCTGCTTGGGTTCAAACCTCAAGTTGGGAACAGCTAGTGTTTTTAACTAAGTCACCCCAAGCCCTCCCAAACCTATGAAAACACACTCATACAGCAACTCCTGCTGTTGTTCCAGACATCTGAATGTTCCAGTAAAGTGTCCCAGCTGGCCCCAGATGTTTCTTAAGTATAAAGCAATGCTCTGAGCGCGGGACCCCCTGCCGCCCGAACCTGAAGCTCAGCGGATTAAAGATTGACTGCGCTATGACATATTCGCATTTAGCCTGAATATAATACAGCAAAGACTTATCAATGGCAAATGTTTGAAATGTAATCCAGCAAGCAGAGTAGGCTGGCACTTTGAATATGATGTATAAATAATGTATGGGAACTTAAGATCTAAATTAGATCTACAGGAAGAAAACTTTTCCTTTTCTCTGACTCTAAAAGAAAGTTCTCTCACAATGAGGTCATTTTTATGTCCGTCTTTCGGTTTACAATTTTACTTTTAGACAGAGGGTCTTCCTTCTACTTCGGGAACATTTTGCGAGTTACAGTTTTCCTCCAGTTTTCTAAATAGCGAAGCAAAGAAGCTCATTTATTTGTTAGTAAATTGACTTTGAAATCTGCAAAATAACTTCTAAACTTTGCGTGGTACACTGAAAGCTAACTGCAGTAACGCTAAACCGTAACCCTTGCTGTTTAAAAAAAAAAAAAAAAGATAGTGGAGTGAAAGAGAGAGAGGAAAAAGAAAGGGAGAAAGAGAGAGAAACAATCCCATTTTGGTTTTTGTTAGAGGACGGCATACTACATAGATCAGAGACTTTTCAAAAAATAAAAACCCCCACTGTACACAAAGCACAGGAAAATGTGAGGAAAAAAGGAAAAACCTAAAAGCAGCTTAGAATGTGTTAACTCTGCCATTCTGTCAGCTTAAAGAGTATTTTATGCTTGATCAACAGCTCTCTTTTATTATGCTTTTCTTTCATTCATTCAAGACATCAAAGACCAGAACCACCAGTGTACCTGATCTACCAGAAGAACTTGTAAGGGTGTTCTAAAGAAACGGGGGTATTGGGAGCCAGACACCCCTGCGGACAAGGCAGTTCAAAGAGAATATTTCAACAATGATTACATTTTGTAAATCTTTGTACGAAAGACAGCTTATTTCCTGCTTTTTTCATGAAAAATAGATTCTATCCATTAAAGTGAGCCCACAGTATGAAAGTTACTTGAGATCTGAGGTACAGCAAGCGGATTAAGTGGATGGTGAGATGAAATCTTTGAGAGAGACGATGGCTTTCTCTGATATTTGTCGCTGCCGTAAGGTTTTCTGACTGGGATAGAAACTTTTTTTTTTATTATTTATTTGTAGACTTGCTGGTGGCAGTGAAGACGTTTGTAAAAGCAAAATAAACCAAAATGAAACAGAAAGGAAAATCGTAACAAATAAAGGAACTAAGAAAACAAATGGCTGCAAAAACCTTTGGACATGTTTAAAAGAAAAACTATATATATTTGCCCCACTCCAAAAATCGCAGGCTAGCCATTTAAATCCAGCAGACAACTCCAAAGTGCAGCACACAGACCCAAGCCAGCTGTTTACTTTTCAAAGCCCGTGGTGGTTTCTGCATTGATAAACTATATAACCTCACACACACAGAAGGGATTTTAGCTATGCCAGACCTCATTGCTCTGTCCCGGTCTCTTTATGCACTGTCACAGAATAAAAATGATCCTAACACAAACCCTGAAATAATGTCTTGCTCCAGAAAGGACATCTTTGTAGATATTTCCTGAGTTACTGCCAAAAAGAATTTTTTTCGCCCATTCATCCTTTCAAAGTTTTGCTATAAACATAGCCAAAATTGTTCGGGAGTAATCAGAAATGACCAAAATATGACCCACCAGCCAAGTACAGCTTTGGCGGGGGAGGAAGCTGCCCGCACGCCTGTGGCCCGGCCAGCAGCCACCTCTGCCACCACACCTGGGTGACACTCACCGGCACTGGCATGGCTCTTGCTCCCCTGGTACGTACATTGCCTTTTGCAAGGGAAGAAGAAAACAGCAGTACGTATTTTATCAAAGAAGCAAAAAGACGACTTTAAAACCCGCTTCGTGGTTTACGTCTACTATTGCAATTTAAAAGTAAATATGCTGCAAAGGGGTTTTTAAATTCTGCACTTTATGCCTCGCTTTTTAGACAGCCCTGTATTTTCCTCTGCTGGAAGCACAGTTAGATTTGCTAGAGAGTGCAACACTTCAATATTTCTTATGCTAAATCTCACTTATTTCTTTCCTTTTATGAAATAAAGTGTGCATCGGGACTTGGATCCGCTTATAACTTCACGCCGGAAACTCCTGTGGAAACTGGGATGGCAGACGCACTGCTGCGACGGGACTTTCCGGCATTTTGCTAGGAAAAAAAGCGAGCCCTTCGGGAACGGCCGTAAGCCCGTTCCCGAAACTACAGCGCCCGCGTTGTCCTCCGTTTCCCTGTGCCTCTGGACACGGCACAAAGCTGGTGGGTGCCGGGGGACCCCGCAAGCCCTGACGGTGGGTGTGCGGGGCCGGTGGCAGCCCCCGGCTCCCAGCCCCTCGCGTCCGCGGTCTGCCCGTCCCAGGCTCCGGCAGCGCGTTTGCAAGTTCAAGTTCAGGTTTAAGCGAAATAAAACGCTCCTCGGGAGTCTGCAGCCAGCCCTCATTTACATGTGATCCCTCTGAACTTCGCCTGCGCCAGCGCGCCCTGTTTCCAGGGCCCGCCGAAGGAATGTTTTACAGTTAGAGCCCGCAGTGCTTTCTCAGGCATTTTAGACCCAGAGGCCCAAGTTTCAAGCTGCAGCATTAAAAGTTTCCACAGAGCTACTGCAGAGAGAGGGAGGAAGGGGGGTGGGAGGGAAATGAGGAGAACAATATCGTCTTAATTGTCTCTATATAGCTCCACAGTTAAAGTATTACTTTTTAAAGGGACATAATTTATTCTAGAGGCACGGTGTTATAACAACCAGTACATACTTTCACCGCAGCGTAACCCGCTCTATTCTTCATTGTGCTCTCTGGTTTTGTTGCTTTTGCAGAACTCCTTGTTACCCAGTCCCCTATACTGTACTTACAGTTTTATTCAATTTAAGCCAGTTCCTGCAGTCCTCAGGCGAGCGCAACTCCCCTGAAGCCTCAGGAGTTTTGCCTGCACCAGGACTGCAAAAATAATCTCCCCGCAACCACCGTTTCCCCCAAAGTTTCTTTACTTTTATTGCTTTAGACAATCGGCGAAAGTCATCCAAAGAAAATCAACCCCCGGTCTGGGCCTCCCAAGCTCCATTTGCAGCGAGACAGCCTGAGCGCGCACACACGTACACGCACGCACGCACACACTCGCTCGGGGGGTTTGCCCCCCGGGCTCTCCTTCCCCGTCCCGTGCCGGCGGGGAGCGACGCAGCGACTGGAGCTACGTGAGGGGGGCCGTGGGGACGAGGGGTCCCGGCGGGACGGGCTGCTCTGCCGGCAAATTGCTGCAGAGGCTCCGGCTCTTTGCTCTGCAGAGTTTGGGGTACAAAAGGTGGTTTTCAGCTGCTTTTCTTGACTGCCTTGATTGTACTTGAGAGTACACAGTGCAAGAGGAAAGCGAGGGGAGATAATAACTTGAACCGGAGGGGAAAGCGAGCGCTCCCTCCAAAATCCCCCCCAAAACCTCCAGCGCTGGGTGTCTATGGGCGAAGCAGACAAATGAGCAGCCCCGTGGTACCACTGAGAGAGCAAAGGCAGCGTGCGCAGCCTGGTAAAAGCAGGGCAAAAAATAGCGGGGGGACAGGTCGGTGGAGGGCCGGGATGCGCAGGCAAGGAATTGGGCTGTGGGCAGCAGGAACAGCGGGGCTGGCGGGGCGCACGGCGGGCAGGTGCAGATGGACAGAGGGACGGCATGGGAGCCGGGGACTCCTGGACGAGGGGGCCGAGAACAAGAGCACGTTTTCAGAAACGGGCAGAGAAAGGCTGGGGGTTTGGAAACCGCAGAAAGGCAAGAGGAATCGGGGTTTTGGCAAGACTTAGGTGTACCGGGCAAGGAGATCAAAACCCGTCTCCAAATGAACATGGACAGAAATAGGGGCATGGAGGCAACTCTGGGTTTTTTGCCACATTGACCTTAAAATTAAAGTAGGCAAACTGGAGGAATAATGAATCAATTCAGCAGTGAACCCCCCTTCCCAAATCTCCCCTTAAAAAAAAAAAAAGCCAAGAGGGCATTGAGCTGAACAAAACCCCCCCTCCTGAACGCGAGAACTTTTGATGTCTGCGTTTTTCCTGATGCTTTGTACCTTGCTAAACTGAACAAACTGCTCTGAGAAAAGTGGACGGCCGTGCACTGAGCCTGTGCTCAGCGCTCGGCCCCCGGGGTGTGCGGCCGTGGGGATCGATGACGGGACTTCTCCCATTCTACCAGGGACGTGGTGGCCGAAGAGTCCCGTACAGCTCTGTCAGGGCCATCGGGGTTGGGATGATACAGGAGCTGGGTGACCGGGGCGAGGAGGGGCCACTGCAGCCTTCGGAGGTAGCCAGCTCTCCGGTGGAGAAATGGGAAAAGCCTTCGCAGCACATGATGTGCCTTTGGATGAGGAGGGACATATTAGACATGGTTGGCTAAAGGGAGTTGGGTCTTGGCCTAGTGTGGAGTGATTTTCACAGATATTGTGAGATGCCAATGAAAGTCCTGGTGGAGTGTAAAGTCATTAAATGAGATGAAATTAAACAATTTAGTTATTTCTGCTTCATCATATTTGTGCAGTATGGCAGGCAGAATGAATTACTACTAATGATCAAATTTAGTAATACTAATTAAACTATCTCAATTTAATTAATACTAACAGAGAAAACAGACAAAATTACTAATGTAAACCTTGAACTTAAAATCGAAAGGTGCCTCTCTGCTTTTATAAGTCAATGAATGTGAGGCTTTGCTCTGAAAATAGACTGTGTAGAAGTGGCTCTTTGTACTCAGTAAGTAAGCTGCTCTATTGTACGGAGAATTATAGCTCTACCCCATCTATTTTTTTTCCTAAATGTTACTACTTTTATTCCTCATATTCCTGAAGAGCCTCCAGGAGAAGAATCTGAACTCTGTTTTGCAACAGGACTGATAAAGCCATTACCATTACTGGGACAAGTTCTGCCCTTGTTACTACTGTTAGGAGGACAACGAGTTTATAGAGAGCCTCTGGAGCCTCCCTTGGTGGGAATGAACCGGACGGAACGTAACCTGGCCTATACTTTCAGATTGGAGCCTACAAGAGCAGTAAATTGGGAAAACCCCCAAACTAAACCCATCTCTACATCAAGGAAGACTGCTTTGGAGTCTCTGAGAGATAATACCTCTACCCACAAAATAAAAACTCTAGAGATAGCTGATGACTGCACTGCAAGCCCTCCCCATAAAGAAAATGTGAATTTTAACCTTTATCTTATTTGAAGAAGACTAGATTTATTCTACTGTGCATAGCTATAAGCAAAATACAAGCATAATTAAACAAAAATATTATTGTATTTCTAAAACAAACTCCTGCTGATAACAAATCTTCCATCTCCTACTCTCATTGATTTCAATGAATGTACAGTTGGGTCCAATACCATAGATTCACAGACACAAACTTTAACCCAGAAGACTACAAGAAAATCCTTCAAAATAACCAAGAGAAAAGCCAAACATGGAACATTATGTATAAAAGTGTTCCTGCAAAATCTCCAATCTCATTGTTTAGCACATGCAAGGATGAAAAAACCCAACCCCACATGCAAATTTCATATCTAACATTATCCCCCTTTTTAAAAAAAGATACCTTTTCTGTTGTCCTATTTAAAAAGATGTAGTTATGGCAAAAGCACAAAAGGATACCTAAACTTGTATAAAGCTGCTCCAAGCAATGCAGAAATTATTGTGTTCAGCCTCAAAGGTGGCTTTTACATTTCATTGCCTTCTGAAATGTATTTAGCTGCATCTCTTCATGTGTAATAACTAGTATTTGTACAGATGATGTAAGAGGTGGGTCATGCAAGTGAATATGCCTGAAAATATTATGATTATAGTGTCAGTACTGTTTTCAAAATTGAATATTAATAACCAAAGTAACTAAAGGCTACATAGTTAAGCCTACAAGAGATATTCACATTTAGCCTCTTGATTTTTATTTGATTTTTTTTTAAAAGTCCTGGTTTTGGATTAAACGTTTTCAGTTCTACTTCTGTTCAAGTAGAATATACTGTAAAAACAAATGCCTAAACCAAGACAATACCTTTTGTTGTTCTGAACTAAAACCAGGTAAAGTTTGAAAGCTACAACTTGGCATGCCGTTAGTAATCCTTACTAAGAACAGACACCTTTGGTAAATTTAAAATATAAACAGGTTTTAACAAAATTGCAGTCATTTTGCTGTATTTCTTTTGAAGCCCCAATCCTTCCCCTGTATTTACATTTCTCTAGGATAGTCCAGCACTAGGGGAGGTGATGCTCAGTGTCTCGGGAACATGAAATCTGCTGCAAACTGGACAGTCCTTCTCTGTTAAGAAATGGCTTCTCATCTTTTGGTCCCTTCTTATGGAATTTAGTATTAACTTCAGAGCAGGATAGTCTATTTTGCAAGGTGTTCACCTCTGGGGCTTATTTATTCCTTGACCTCAATGTTAAGGCCATTAAGCAAAGGTGATTCTTAGAGGTAGCTTAATGTCTATCCATTGGGAAGGATGTAGGGATTGTGGCCTTTAATTTTTGACCTTCATTGTAGATTGTGGTCCTAATCCTTTGATTGCAGAATTGTTAAAAAGTATATATGGCAGTTGGCAAAAATCTTAATGTTCCAGTAAATGCAAAAGCCATAAATCCAGCTGCTGACCTTTTCCATCCAGGTCACATGTGACACCTACTGGAGTTTGTCAGGCTGTGTGGAATTTATGGAGCTCATATAGGTATCATCAGCTGCGAAAGCTGAACTTCCATGAAATGTCTTTCAAATGCACTTCCAAAACCCTTGTAAAAAGTCAGTATGTCTTTTTTTAAGGGTATACATTCTACATGCGTTTTAAAAGGTCTCATCATGCCATCTCTGCAAATCTTCAACACTTAGGAAACTTCAGCTCTTAAATTATTACTCTTTACAAAATAGAGGAATCAGGCCAGGCACGTAACTGTTGTGATTACCAACTTCCAACAACCCCTTTCCAAGCCTACAGAATACACTGAACCTCCGCGCGCTCCTTTCTTTCTCATGTGCATCTCTCTGCCCCTCTCTGAAATCAATGGTATTGATGGTGTATTGTCAGTCAGGGAAATGTGATTTGATAGTACCCTAAAGCAGTTGCAAAAGAAGGAGAGGAATACAAAACCTACTCAGGTCCATACCGTGAGCGTGAGATCAATGGTTTCAATAATACGTTTGCCGCCATGTAGCACCCTAACTGTCGCAATTAATAATGTAGAAGGAGCTGATTAACTTAAGTAAAGTGCTCTCCACCGTGTAAACACATGAAGATCTATAGGGCAAAAGAGGAAAGAACGAACAAAATGTCATTTTTATATTTTATGTGGACACATTCTTGCTTTCTATTCTGCTCTTGTAACAATTACTGTACTAGCCACTCTGACAGAGTCAATAAATCGATCTGGGACCTGATGCAGCAGTGAGGCAGACTAATCCAATACAGCATTATCTGCAATGGAGGCTGGGGGCGGGCGTGGGGTGGCCAGGAAATCGGCCAAGTCAAGTAAATGCAGTAAGAGGCACATAACTATAATCTTGCCTTATACTTGTTTGTTTGATTTGTGTGTGTGTGTGTGTGTACACCTGTGCATGTGTGTATCTGAACAACTGTGCAGCTCTGCAGGAGGAAAGTGCTCTGCCCATGCTGCATTTCCAAAGTCCTTACAATATCCAAAGTCTTTAGGATGCTCCAGCTGGTCACAGGACTCTCTGGTTCAGCAAGGATCAGCACCCACTCTGCTTTAATCATGGGAGATTAAAGTGGCAGATGAATTTAAAGATCTGATGACTCTCTCCCCCACCACACCAAAGTCAGTACCTGCTCCCTCTCTCCACTGCGCCCACCACAACAGTGGCAAGAGCTGCTGCTTGTCCATTGCAAAAGAAATCTGGGAGCCCCCTTCCATGTACTCTGTACCTGTGAACAGAGGAACCGTCACATTTTGTCAGCTTAAGTGGTCACTTGGGCCTGGTATTACGTCTCTGACAGTGGCCACACTTCTCTTGGGAGGAAGACGGAAGAATCCCTATAAAGGAGATGGACCAAAATGATTTGGCCTGAGGGGAAGCTTCTTCCCAGCCCCATGCAGTAAGTGGTAGGCCTTGTAAATTCATGTTAGCGGGGAATATGAGATTGAAAAAATAAAAATAAAAGAAAGTTTCCTGCTGAATGGAAAAAAGAAAACTGTTTTTTGGCAGAAGTTCTCCAAGAAGGAGAACATAG
This sequence comes from Haliaeetus leucocephalus, assembly GCF_000737465.1. NCBI lineage: Eukaryota > Metazoa > Chordata > Aves > Accipitriformes > Accipitridae > Haliaeetus > Haliaeetus leucocephalus. Next base: position 1,137,203 of record NW_010973284.1, read on the forward strand.
GCCATTGTTATTATGAAGACTTTTCAATGAAAACACAGAAAATCATTGCCTTTTAGAGTAATTGTTTAGCTAAAGAAAGGTTACACAGCTTGTAGAGAATTTAGTAAGAAATTAAATCTCTCCAGCTCATTCATCATATTTCTGCATTTGCCAGCTCTTCCCACCAGGCCCACACTTACTTCTTCTCTCTCTTCTCCCCTACTGTGGAGCATAAGTAATGGCCATAAAACCCACAGAAAGGGTGCCTTACGCACAGGCTTCCTGTTTATTGTAAGGAGGGGGAAAAACTGCTATGAGTTTAATTGCTTAGTTTGGCAAATTCGTCTATGTCCATTGTAAATAATTGTATGCTATATCTATTGGAAATAGGATGCTTAGTGTTAGTTTCCAAAAAAAAGTCTGAACTGCTCACCGGAGCCCGCAAGGAGGAGGAAGAAAAAGCAGAGGAAAAAGGATCCCCCCTGCTGAGGACTAACCCAGGCATTTCTGGACGGATTTGGCTCCAACCCACTTTGAAGATAAGGCCACGAAACAGTACTGGGAAGTTGTCTATGAATCTTTACCTTTATAGTGCAACACGTGCTTTCTTCTTGAGGTATACCGTTCTCTGCCGCTGTTTAAGAACTGATCTGAGAGTGACATTTCATACCCTCTGTGCAAAAGCTCAATTAAAGGGGCTTTGTGCACTGAGCTGAGCAGGCAGTGAAGGGAATGGGAGTTGGGGAGTGACCCTGATGTCTGGCCACCTTTGTATCTCCTCTCTGTGGAGCACACTCTGGACTGTCATTAGCAACTGTGATCAGAGCAGCACGGTCACACTCATGCTGCACTGGGGACAGGTGGCTATGGAGCTATTATGTGATCAGGGGCACATCAAGAGCACCACGACCGCATGCAGGCTCTCTGCTCCCATCATGGTGGAACCATCTCAATTTTAGCTCAGCAAAGGATTCAGCCAATATTTCCTTGACTAATTTCAACAAAAGAGAAGAGCGAGTTTAATACGGCAAAACACAAAGCAAAGGCAGGATCTGCAATCTTCTTTCAGCTTCGCAGGGTCTGAGACTTGCTGATGCTTCATAGAGATTGACACTGTATTTTCTATGCATACTCTCTCTAGACTCATACTACATTTTTAGAGCCATCTCCAGGCCACCCTCAAGATTAGGCCAGTATAGCTGCTTCCTGGGTGGAAGATGAAAGACAGCACCAACATTAGGGTCACATATCAGTAGCTTGGTGCCACTGGTTCTGCAGCAAAACACTTTTTGCTCAGGGATCAGAACTTTCAGTGGTCATAATAGGGCTCAAGCCCACAAAAGCCCATCCTTCTTCAATGCCCTTCAGCCCAGGCAATTACTATAAATTAAGTGGTCACACACACCCCCTTCTCTTCTCACACGCTCAACTGTTCATTGTAATGGTTCTGTTTCTGATCTCTGTTTTGGGTCTCCCATTTCTTACATGTATGGTAAATGTCTAGCAGGAAAGTGATCCATGAGGGTATAGTGCCCACATAGGCTCAGGAGCAATCTAAACTTCAGACGGCACTTCGGGCACTGTGTAACTCTGCTCCAGGTGTCAGAGGAGAGCAGCCCTTGTTTCCCATTGCTGATATGGGAAAGTTCACAGATCCCTGCTGGGTTTGGAAGGAAAGCAGTCCCTCTAACTTCAGCAGCTCTAGAAAGTTGCAGTCCCACACCCCAAAACTGTTTTTTTATACCTAGTCTCTGCAAATTTCTGTTCTTTACCCAAGAGAGACATTATTCCTGCATGCAGATGGTGTCCTGAACCTGCCACTACGTTTCCTGCTATGGGCCAAGAGAAGGAAAGGGGCTTAAAAGTGCTTTGCAGCTTAGGTTTCTTCCAAAGCCACGTGTGCTGGCCTAGGGAGGTTACTTTATGGAATATGTAATTCTCAGGCGGCTGAACTGATTTGAACAAATGCTTCCAAATTAGTGTTCTTCATCTTCATTCACGCTCAAACACAAGCGGTGCATTCAGCCTTGAGGATAAGTATTCTTATCCTGGGGAGGACAAGTCACCTAAGCAACAAGTAGCACTGACCCAGCTTATAAATAGTTCTGCTCAGAACCCCCAAAATAAAAGGCCTGATCTTGTTCCTGCAGCCTCTCATGTTCTCTGCGCGTCTACTGCAATGTACGAGCCACACGCACCCCTTCCTTAACAGTTTTTCTGAACACAAACTGCTCCGCAAAGTGAAGCGGTGGCTCAGCTGTTAGCACGCTGCGGCAATACCACGAAATCCTGACCTTACCCTTCCTCCTCGAGGGCCAGCAGGTGCTGCCTGTCTGACCAGAGCGATTCCTGGGCACTGGGAAATGGGAGAAAGACAGAAGGGTGCAGCGGCAGGAAAGGACGGGCAGCTCGTGCTACTCTTTATTAAAGTACATCGACAGGAGCTGTGCGTGAGTCTGGCAGGTCTGTGTCCCCTTCCGACGGTGCAAAGGGCAGGGCAGTGTGGCAGGGGTTCAGCGCGAAGCAAAAATGGAAGATCCCCGTGAAGTGAGGCATATGCTTTATTTGTCAAAAGAAAAATGTGTGCACTGGTTTCTTTCTTCCATAGGGTGGCAATGGAACCTGGGCACAAAACAGCTAGGCGGTTTCAGCTGCAGGAGCGATAGCTCTGGAGGAACTGCATTAGCTTCCTATTCAAGGTGCTGACTTTGATCTATGAATCCTATACGCTTTTGGGCCTTGCTACCTGCGAGACTGCTTCCCTGGCTCCCCCCTGCCTGTGCTCCCTCCAGCCGCGGTGAGGGGCATCACCTGCACTACACTCCTCCGAATTAAGCGTCTAGGCAGCAGTGACTGGCTGTTATCACAGAAGGACCATCTACTCTGGAATTTGCCTCCCTCCCTAGTCTGACAGAGCTCACATCTGCTAACCTACAGGACACAGCATAAAGCTCATTTTTTTCTCGTGCCCTTTGTTTTAAAGTGCTGCCAGTGAAAAATTGCAGCTTGCAGTTTGCTTTCTAAAAGGGTTGTGGGGAAGTGAAATAGTCTTTCCCTTGTCTCTCGAAAAGAAAGTAATTGTACAATTAGGTTTGTATATGCACCTGAGGCATAAGGTGGTTTTTTAGAGATAAATAAAAGCCTAAAAGAAGCTACAAAGATACCGGTGTCTAATTCAGAAAAGGCAGAGAACAGGAACAGATATAAAGTTAGCAATTTCCTCATACTATAAACATTTTGCTAAACTTCAGTAATTTTCCCCCCTAACTTACTATGGGGCAGCATTACTCTTTTATAGATGTGTTTCACAGCGTGCACTTTTGTACCTGGTCTTTATAAGGCTGGCAGCAAGAGCATGGCTGCTTTTCTGAGCTTGCTGGTTTTCGTACTTGTCATTTTGCTGCCTAGATAAGCTTCTTTGGCTTTTGGGGTTTTTCTTTATCATGGTGTGCTAGGTAAGTTATAGGCCTTTTGTTTCAATTGCTTTGTGTTATAAAGGATGAGCTCTATCTATCTAGAGCACTGTTGTAGCTGAGTGGCTCTAGGGCCCCACCAGGGCAAGTGTGAAAAGGCAAGACCTTGGCTTACTATCCATGATCTGACTGTAGCTTTGGGATCCTGCAAAGGTGGAAGCAGGAAGAGCTCCTACTTCTGTTCTAGAAAATAGTTTTATCTTTTCCTAGAGAAAGGTAAGGGAATAAATATTTGGTTTTGCACTTAACTAAGTTTTAGAAACTAGCTGGGATGGATCTGATATAAAGCTTGTTTACATTAGAGAGGGATTTTTCCTGAAACAGCTGGTCAAGAGGGTGCATGATACACTTTCTCCCTTAAGCAGAGGAGAAAGCCATTTAGTTTCTCACAGGTGGTAAAGCAGTTGATCCTCTGCCTGGGTGCCTGCAGTGGGAGGCAGTTTCTGTTCTGTGCATCCTCGTAACCTCACTGTGTAAGGCACACGGGCTACTGGCAGGTAGGAGTGATTAGATGGAGCAGGCATGTGTTGCTCAGCAGCTGTTTTTAGCATCCGAAGTACAATTTCCAGGAAGATGTAGGGTAAGTAGGTGGCAAACAGGACTCAGCCTAGTAAACAATGTTTAGTGTGAAGTGGAGCTGCAGCACACTGAATACTTATGATCCCTAAAGGAATTTTGTACTATAGAGCAAAGTGAGGGCATCAGAGATCAGCAAGCACCGTTTAGAGCAGCGAGCGACAACGCAAACTCCAGGCACAAAGAGCAGGTTGCTAGTTTAGCGTTACCAGCTGCACGTACTCTGAGTGCATATCCTGTGTTTCACAATTACTTTTATCGCTTGGTTAGGATGAAAAACCCCCTAAAACTCAGAACCCTTTATTCTTTATTAGCATTGTTGCTACTGATAGGCTAGTCCCTAATTAATGTGATGGTACTTTCCCATTCCTCTACCATTCTCCTTATTACAAGTCCTTGGCAATACGAGAGACGTATCTGTTACTTAGTCATGAGGTATCTAGACCAGCCTGCTTTTGAAACTAAAGACTGTGTACCCCAAGCATACTGTATTTCTGATTTGCATATGGAAAAGGCAGTTAAAAAGCTGATGCCCCCATATTGCTTGCGAGTCAAGCAGCAAAAGTAAATGATTTATCAAGCAAAGGTTACAACACCTGTGCCTTTTTGTCAACATATACAGAGGATGCCAAGTCAAGTGTTTCTTCTAATAGCTCAAACAGAAATTTAGATTCAAATAACCCCCCAGATAGGACAATTATGTGGTGAGCCGCTGGAGTGGCAGAGTGATGGATGGGGTAAGCAGAGGCACTGTATGAAAAAACAAGCCAACTGAAAAGTTTTGAAGCTGCTAAAACCAGACAAAGCCAACAGCCCTTTTGGGCCTTTTGTTCCTGAATCAGAAGTACTGACTTAAATCAGTTTATTTCCTGGTCTCTCCTGTCATGGAGTTGTCATCCTGCTACAACCTTTGTTGACACAGGAAGATGGCCTTTTTCTAAATAAAATATTATATAAATTCTATAAAATTCCTTTAAGGGATTATATTTGAAGCAATGTCACATAAATCAGAACATGCTGCTAATGGAAATGTCTACTGCTAATTTTTATAATGCCCATTAAGAAAGGCATGTGCTGGTTTTGGTTGTTTAAAAACAGCCCAGGACAGAATGATCCTTGCTCAAACCCAGCCATGCTGTTGTACATTTGTCTGCGATTTTATTCCAATGTTCTGTGAAAGCCTGTGAATGCCCATGTATGGGAAATGCGACTTCTGCTGAACGGCGCTGCCACATCCCTGTGCACAGACTCACTTTTGCAGCATTTTAAGACTAATAACGATGCTGTGTAACTAGTGCCTGCAGTCAAATGACCCACCAATTGGAAGAGAAAATCAGGGCCACCAAAAAGCTGACCATAGTGTTTTCTTATAGCTTGTAGCTGGACCATAATTTTAAAAAAGCAGATGTTCAGATACAGTCTTCATTTTTATTTTGTTGTTCCAGCAGTAAAGAGTTGCTCAACCCTGATATTTAAGCTCGACTTTCAGAAGCTCTGAATGTTCACTGCTTCCTCTTGTCTAAGGGAGCTGTGTGGCCTGGCAGTTAGTGGTCCTCAGGACCCATATCTTAGGCTGACTCTGAATGTACTATAAAAATCCTGACGGAAAGCAGCCACCCCAGCTGCTTTTAATAACACAGTCCTATGTGTTTTTATATTTTCATTTCACAAATATCCTAAGTGATCGTCCTATACACGAATGCCCTGCAAGAAGAGTACAAAAGCATGTCTTTGTTTAGGGGAATGCTAAGTAAATCCCAAATTATTGCAGGTGTTAGTATTTTTACCTCACTTCTCTGATTTAAAACACAGTCAACTTCAGAGTTGTTTCATGAATAAGTAGTGAGTTTTGCTGATAAATTATATATTTAGTATCAAGTGGGTTGTGGTGGTGTAATGATGTACAGAAGAAGTACGGAGATGCAGCTGGAGTCAGAGACTGGAAGTCAGTCTCCTTACCCACTGCAGCATGTTTGACTTTAATTGAAAGCTGTGCTTGGGTATTGTTTTTCACTGTACAGCATTGTTATTCACTATACTGCATTACATAGAAGCACTTAAAGTAAGGCTAGAGCACTTTAAAATGATTTAAGTCATAAATAAGGAGGATAAAAGTTTACAGTCAACAAACTTATCTGGGAAACCTAGACTGCAGAATGCAAATAAGTTTAAAATATTTTGGAGACTTAATACTGTTGTGTCTGACTACATAATCAGTTTACCAACTAGTAGTTTTTCAAGTCTTCTGGAAAAGGTAGGTAGCATTCTCCAAAGGGTTTCAAGTTTCCTGAGCTATGAAGGAAAAGACCAAATGCTTAAGGACTTTAACAGTATACCTTAACATTCCTGTTTCCCGATTTCAGCGTGTTTGTGTATATTCCAGTTGTTTCCAAAACAACTGGAGAAATACGATTTAAATGTGAAGGCGCATGAAAACTTGTCACGTACATGAACCAAATAAAGGAAGAGGCCTGAAAAGTGGGGTGCAGGCTGCATTTTGTTAAGGCATGAAAAAAAATCAGAACCGGATGGGTTAAAACCCCACTCTGCAGTGCTGGTGTACTTTCTGTGACCCTATTTAATGCAGAGAAGGTTTGAGATTCGATGTAGTTTAACCTGTGCTGTCGACAGAGCTATAAACTAAAGCCCCTAACAAATTGTACACAAAGAACAGATAGCAAGAAAACACATTGTGTTCACAGGCATCTGATTGCAGCCCTGTAAACTGAAAATCTTTGGTAATGGGTGACTTGTGTTTCATGGACGGTGTAGGCGCTGAAGCCATCGCAACGAGGAGTCTGTCTTCATGCATATACTGGACTGTGGCATGTGACAGCCATTCTTATTCATAATTATTCAGATGCATATAAACGATTTTGAAAGAACTTACAAGACCTAAGAGTATTCCCCAATTTGCTAGCTATTTGAATTACTACTTTTTAGTCATCGCAACCAGCTCAAAACAAAATTGCAAATATTTCTTGCTGTTGACCTTTAAAAGAATTGTAACATAGTCAAGCAATCACTTAAAACTACAAACTACAGTTGTCCTAGAACACTAGTTCTGCTCACTTTTTTATACCTTCTCCCCCATGATAACGTGATATTAAGCACAGACTTAATTTTTTCAACATCTGGCTCAAATTAGCTGCTAACAAAACTGCCAACAACTATTTTCTTAATCGACCCTGGGAATTTGATACAGCTTGGAAAAAGCACATTTAAACCTCGTCCTTCTCCTAAAGCAACACAAATGTTTACTTGAGCTTCTGATTTGACCATAGCAGGACGATGAATTCAGTTAACCCAGCTTTATAGGCCTGCCTCAACTGGACTTTTTTCTCTTTGTGTAAGGAAACAGACGTGCTCGCAATTACAAAATCTCCTGCTCGCTCAAAGCCCACCATGCAAATGGCCAACCAGGCATTCGAGTCTATTTTTTTACACGGAAGTCACTGGAGAAGTCTCCCGTTGTATCTGGTGGGGGATTAAGGTGGACTGTTACCTGATGGGTCTCTCTGAGCTCCTTTCGCATATGCATTTAAATGCACTGCCTAGGGAACAGGTTGGAGCAAAAGTCTTTGAAAACCCAGCGCTAGAGGAAAAAACTGTGCGCTAGAAGCCAATATCTTAGAAAGCAAGAGAGATCTTTCCAGTTACGAAAGCAGAGTTATTACTACTTAAGCCCAAAAAAACACAACAGACAAACAAACTGCAAGTGACATTTCACTGTAGTTACTGAGACCATGTGGGTGAAGTGACAGCGGCAATGCAGCTGGCTCCGCGGGGACACGTTAGAGTACACTGAAGAAGAAGAGGCTGCAGGCATACAGAGAAGTCGAAAGCGGCCCACCTGAGTCTGTTGAGGGATATTTACAAAGCTTGGATCCCGTGGTCCAACACTGACGAATCGGTTTGCGGGGGAGGTGCTGGGTGTCGAGTAGGCTGTGAAGGGAAGGGACACATGCGTTGAGGAAGCGGCACTAGATTGCACACGAACAACACCAAAACACACTGTCTCAGAGCCACCTAAGCAGATGTTTAACATAGAAATGTGCAAACGTTTTAGAGAGCGAGAGTTTGGTTTTAGACACTGGAAAGGTTCGGTCTTAATGATGGGGATATAAACACGCAGGGGACCAGGCTGCTTCTTGCGAGGTGGGACGGCAACGACGTGCGCTCAGGGAGAGATGTGCTGGGGTCACCTGCGCTGCTCTCCATCCCAGAGGAGAACCGCTGCACGCCTTTCCATGCTGGGATAGCACAAGAGACTTCTGTACGGCCGGGTATTGCCTGACTGTTTTCACTCAAATATGCGGTACCTCTGGTTTTAATGGAGTTTTGCATAGCACTGAATTTACTAAAGTGCTTATTAACAGAATCAGACCCTTATTTCATGCTAATCCAGCATTCTCTCTCGATAGAAAGTTTTGGTTTTCATACTGCTGTGGTCTGCACTCTCTAAAATGTTCACTTGATGTGTTTGAAAAACTAGGAAGATCCTTTCGGTAAAAAATTAATGGGTTGCAGTTTCACTGGGGTGGTAAGTGCAATCAGTCTGAAGGCTGAAGCTGCCTTTAAAAACTGGAGTGGCTCCCATAAATGTAAAGCTATTAAATGCAATGCAAGCCAAGAACCCAGATTACTTCCAAACTTGAAGTACTGTAATGATTTTATTGTTGCATTATATTCTCCACTACAACTGTCCACAATGCCACGCACTTCCACATCCAAAAGCTTTCAATGCATTTTCAGTCTTCCTCTCATTTGAAAATCCCCCATGCGATCTTCTCCCTTGTTCAGTTTTTTGCAAGTTCAGATCTAAATTCAAATAACCCAAATAGACGCCTTAATACAAACAGTGATGCTGTCTATTTTAAATATATTTATGGGAATGAATTCTGCTGAATAAAATCCCCAGACAACCTAACTATCCAATGAAGAGACAAAAAACAATGTTAAAAGGAAAGTTACTTGCCAAATTCCAGTCAGGCTAAATATAATGTTCAGGCCTCAACGTTACAGAAAAATAAAGCGAGTTAAGAGTCAGAGAAGACACTGGCTTGTCTGTGTGGATGAAAGCCTGTTGCCTTTCTGAAGGCAAAATGTTCGGTGAAGAGGCATTACATTGGAGGAGCCTTTGGTTTAAAACTGTACTGAATCGGACCAATGCTCCACCTTATCCATTGCCCTCTCTCTTACAGAGGCCATAAGCAGATGCACAGGGAGGAGTCGAAACAGGTCACATATTTACTTTCTCATATTCTTCCCCACCCTCTGATTATTTTCAGCTCAGGGATTCCCTGTATTTAATGGCTGGCAAGGGATTTCTCATTGATGAATGCCCAATCTACCCTTGAACCCACGCAAACATTCTGCATCCCACAAAGCCCTTTGGCGAGGAGTTCTCAGGTTTACGAGCACGCAGAACCGCATCCTTCCCTTCCTTCTCTACCCAAGTCTCACAAGCGTCTCATGATGCCTCCTAATTCTTACCCTGAAATCACCCCAGAAACTGCACATCTTCATTTCTTACTGATCTGAGCGGAGATAAGGCACTCCCGACTTCTAAGAATGAATTCTTCCCAGTTGTTTCCAGTGAGGTGAGCTTTCTTCTCCAAAAAAAGCTAACACTTTGCTAGTAATTGCAAAAATCATGCAAGGAACACCTTTCCTTCACAAAGATTTAAAGGAATTTTTGAGTGCACTAATTCATCTTTCCAAGATGATTTTGCAAATTGCAGTGCGGCTTGCATATTAGAGTATGAACAGGTACACTGGTTGTTACTCATATCTGCAAATCAAGGAAGAAATGAACTGAGCAGATTTGGTGAGATATTCCCCTTGCCTTTTTTCCATGTTAATTTGCTTAATAATTCAAAGAAGCCACAAATTTGCAAAGGGTAAATCTCTGTTGCTAGTGCCACGTATTAAGATTCTTCTGTACTGTTTTATGGTGTGGTTTTTTTTAACTAACTACTGAACCCTATGTTGTGCAAGACTAAAAAATCCTTCTGCAGTAGGGAAAATTAACTTAAAGCTCAAAAATCAAACATCTGTTGTTTGGTTCTTCTGGTCTACTTTTAGGAAAGCAGAATGAGTGGAGAGGCCATTTAATCCCTTGGAGCAGGTAAGTTCCACTCAGAAGGGAAGGAACTCAAGATCTTGTTTACAGTTCCCTGTTGGCAGATACTTTTCCTGTGATATTTGGTAGAAAATCAAAGGGAAACCATCAGAATGCTGTCTTAAATGGTTTCTCTGTTCAAACAAAAATTCTAAAGCATTTGAAAACTGTATAATATGCACAAAAGTCCCCTCAAACCTTGCTGGGTGAATTACTATGTATACCTTTCTTCTGTAATGCTCCAAACTATGTTTAACTTGCTTTCTGAAAATACTCAGATGTCAGCTTGGTATTTCCTTAAGGTCATATAACTACATTGCTAGAGCCAAGAAGTGACCAAAACTACATATATGCAGAGCCGGCTTTACACTGGACTCTCCCAAGATGCTAGTCTCACTTCACTGTAAAATATCACGAGATGTTTGCGGATTGTAAGGGGCCATTTTGGCTCAGAATATTAAGTTGACATGGAATACACATTAGCAGTGACTCCTGTTACGGTGAAATTTGGTTCAGAAAAGGGAGCAGTACTGAGTGTTGCTTAGACTACCACCAACATGGCTTCTAGCCATATCTTACTGTCTTCATATAAATACCCTTGTCTGACATGGAGGTGGGATTCCTGGAAGTCTTACCACTTCTGATCCCTGTACTCTGTTCTCAGATTAGGATGGGGCAAACTGCTCTCACTGGTTAAAGCTGGGTCATACTATATTTTAGTATACATAGGCTAAGCCTGTGGTGGGGTCTTCAAACTCCTTTTTAGGAAGGGGAAAAGCCAAAGCATGGAAAAGAACAGAAGCCAGGTCTCTTAGGCAGATCTTCTCCTGATCTTTATCACCTTTGCTCCCTGGGAATTGCACAGATCTACACTAGTTTACACTAGCTGATAGCTGGCCCGTTGGGCTTGAATAGAAACCTCTTCCTGCCCAGCCTAGTCTTTCTGCTACTGGAATTCACTAAGGATCGTTTGCAACATCATAGCCCATAGCCAAGGAAATGAATGTGATGCCACAAATTTGCTATGATGCTTCACTTCAGGAACAAGCAAAACAGGAGCTGGCAGAGAAAGAACATTTGCTCACACAGACAGCTTTGATATTTAGCCAAAATGGCAAGAAATTGTATGAAAGACAAGACAAACAAACACTTTTGGGAATGTCATGTATTTTAAAGTTGCCTGCAGTAGGAGAATGTTAATTTAAAATATACTTTCCTGAAATAGTTTCTATTAAGTATAGATGTGTGTCATTTATCAGACAGTTCTGGATTAAAAGGATAAACTTTTGGTTCGTAAAGATGATTTGGGTGAACGATAACCTAATGTACCACTAGGTCTCTCTTTTACAGACCAAGACGACAGGTACATGTGCTTGATATGATGAGCTGTACTGTTTCACAAAGGACTAGGAGTCAGTTTAGCCATCGTGTGGTTGTAGCGAGAGAATTAACTGTAGGAACGTGGTGCAATACAGCATTTCCTACCGCAATGCATTCTGCAGCTGAGTATCTGAGAGGGAACTGCAAATTCTAACAAATTAAATGATACAGTCATCACCCTCTTTTTTATGGATGCGGAAAGGAGTGAACAGCAAGCTAAAATGGCTTGCCCAGAGGGTGCTCAGTCAATGCATAGCAGAGAGTGGGAGAGAAATCCAATCTGATTATGAATCCAATACTATAGGCACAAGATCATTCTTCCCATCCTGACACAACTGCTGTTTAACACGAAAACTCCTTTGTGCAAAGGGACATTAACTGATAACGATCTTGCCCGACAAGGGAAAATAGCTAAGTTTCTCCCCATGTAGAGTTGTGAACCTTAGAAAATTACATTTAGTTTAAAAGTGCTCATTAAAAATCATGGTGTACAGGATGGCAGTATCTTAGACTCTGCATCGGAATGAGGGACACAGATTCTAAGACTCAGATTCAGTTATGATAGTGATAAAGTCCAACTGGCATGTAGTAGAGGTGGTGTTTTCTTTGGGCAATGAGATAGTAAACCCAGAAACTGTCAAGTTCAAGAAAATATTGTGTTGTGTTTGTTATGGGTTACCAACCAAACAAAATCAAGAAGAGATCTGAGATAAGATAATTTTGGGACTGCTTCTGATATCAAGGATGTGTTCTATTGAAAAGGCTTTTTATGGAGGAAAAATGAACCCTCCCAAACCTCATGAATCCCATCTCCATTGTGTCATCTCACTGAGGAAAATGCTGGCTTTCCAAAGGGATAGGATTCGCAGCTGAAATTTTCAACTCCCAGAGCATGCCTGGCCACCCAGTAGTGGCAAATCCCCGACGTGCATCTCCAGGGGCTCTTCCTTCCTTGGACAGCACTAATGTTCATGTTTTGGTTAATGTCACAGCTGGAGAGTTTCACTATTGCTCTGAGAATCATTAACCACCTTGTTGTGATTTTTAGCTCTCATTCCCAGGAGACCATGCTGTATTGAACAGCTGCTCCTGGCTCCTGCACCCCTCAGGAGGGCCATATTCCAATTTTTGGTAGGGCCGTAACTGTATTCTGTTTCTGCAGAGGGCTTTCTGCTAGACCAAAAAAGGAAAGGAGAACGGAGCAAATGCCAACCCCTTTCACTCCATTTGCCTGGGGGGGCTTCATTCTCCTCCACACAGCTAAGGAGAGAGTCTGGCCAAAATCTAACATCACTCCTGCCTTTGTTGCATAAGTGACTTTCCAATATCCTAAAGCTCTGCAGGGCAGTCAGCCATAACCCAGCGACACTCCCAGAACCGGTGCACTCGAGCAGTTCGTAACCATGGAAAACACCTTTTTGTGCGGCTTTTATGAAACTCTGGTGAATCTGCACTTGCTATTTGAAGGCTAATATTTAGTTAAGGAAAAAACAAACACCAACGAAAATGGAGGGTTGGTACTGATTGACACACTAAATGAAGTCCAGTGGGCCCTTCTGGTAAACTCTCACTGCGAGGCTAGGAACTTTGGTTTGTTTTACGCTTTACGTGGCCAGCCACTTCCACTGGCTTTGGTATATATGTAATATTTTTTCTTACAAAATGTTTCCTATAATCTACTTTTCTGTAAAATTTGTCCCTAAATTAAATTATGTGCTTCTTTACAACTCAAGTCACTATTATTCAAAACCCTTACCAAAAGGAAGATGCATGCCTGAATATGTACAGAACTATATGTTTAGACATCAGCGTAGCTAATTAACAAACAGTAATTATTTTCCTAATCTTTTGTTTAAATACCATTAACTGGCTGCTCTTGAGAAAACCTCGATTCCCAATTAACGTGGCAGCTGTCTGCTGAACACTGAGCCACAGTGACCAGCCTGAGCTGATACCGATGGGTGGTGTTCTGCAAACTTCAGCGGACAATGCCAGTTTTTATGCCAGCTGAGAATCAGGCCAGACGCACATTTAGCTTGTTTACATGATCACAGTATCATAAAAATTAAGTATTAAGATTACTGGTAAAATGATGTTGGGAATTTCTTTCTTTTAGACACCACACACTGCCAGTAAACTGAGTCACAACTGTAATGACAAATACACATTGACCTAGTTTCATTTTTCCCGGTTCTGAAGACAAGGAAATAGTAAGGCATTGCTGACTATATTCAGTGATAAATATGACTAAACATTAACCTTTTAGATTCCACCACTGAATCTTATTGATAGGACTTAAAAGACGGTATCTCCTGTCAGAAAGCGTCAAAACTTCCTGATAGCACAAGTGTTGGTCTAAGGTCAGAAAGAGGAGTGGAGGGGAGGGAATGAATCAACTTCTTAGCTCAACAAAAATCTGCTGATCAATTCTAGAAGTCCTGATTCTAGAAGATCATGTTCACAATCTTACCAGACTGTCTCATACTAAAACCCATTTTAATTTTGAAGCGAGCCAGAGCATCTTGCTGAGTTTGCAGTTGTGCACTATCGCGTAGCAGAAGGCAAATGCAAAACTCCAAGAACTACCAGATTTTAAAAAAGCCCCCTGGAACCTGTGCAAATCTCCTGAACAGTATATAAAGCTTTAAAAATGTAGGCTTCACATGGTCTGAATAGTGAATACCTCTTTGCACATCAGGCAGTGGTTGCATATAGCATTTAAATAATAAGCTTGAAAAGCACACAAAGGGATTTGCTCTTTCGATTAGATTGATTTTTGTTTGTGGATGTTATTTGGACTCCCTTCACTGTGGAACAAGTCCCCTACAGTTGCCATTAAAGCACTGAAAGCTTCCCTTTTGTTTTTAAATGTCAGTTTGAGCATAGCTTCATTAAATCATTTCACAATTAACTCCCTGAACATCCAGACTTTTTTAAAGCATCGAACCCAGCTGAATCGCATTTGTTTCCCAGAAGAGTGAGTCCAAAGTGGTATCCCCAAGTGTGTATCCAGGAATTTGTATATTTGACTTGTGGCTACACAAAATACATATGGGAGCCGTGTGGGTGGTGGAGAGAAGATTAAAGCTTTCTCCCTGGGCCTAAGAAATACCATAGCTTCTTGCCCCAAATGCAGGGCTCGGGAACCAAGTCATAAGGGAAGAACGTCTGGGTTAATCTAGGAAGACTTATTCCCGAAAGAACTATAAATGAAGTGAACTCAAAAGAGTTGTTAGTTTAGCTCAATATGTATAAGCAGCAATGTTTTCGATGAGGCTATCTGTCTGACTTCCATGTAGTATCTATCTTCTAAAGCCCGACTTGAGATACCCACTTGCCTCCTCGCGACAGTAAACAAGATCCCAAAAGTCCGAGGTCTGTGTCACAGCTTAGCTACTGGCCTTGATTGCTCTCATACGTGGTTATGTGAAATGCCAACAAAGTCAGAAATAAAACGGTAACCTTAAGCTAACTCTTTTCTCATTAATACAGAAGCAGCTCAGAATTTTGTCCATCATATACAGAGTGGAGAGCTCTCCTGCTTCCCGAGAGCTAGTCCAGTCCTCATCTCTGAATAGCCGATAGACGGTGATCGCAGCACATTGCGCGCTGCTGTTAGCCCTTGGTTCCCGCTGCGTCTATACTTACTTGGAGAAGTGGGAGAGGTGGCCCCTCCTTCTGTTGATGTAGTTGGAGGTTTTGTGTCTGGCACTGGCAGAGGCACAGGCCTAGCCATTGGTGGCGGAGGTGGTGGTGGCAACATTGGGGTAGGAAGGAATGGATTGTGCACCTTGCCTTGGCTGCTACCATTGGGCTGCCAAAAAACAAGCAAACAAACAAAAATTATACTAAAAATCAGCTATTAGGAACCTCCAGCAATAACAATCTAGTTGAAAGCTATGTGCAATACATTTACAATTACGTGAGAAGTGGCAAAGAAGGTGCTGGGTCAAATTCTCCATTGACTTCAAGGAACTTTGTCTCAAACCCCGTGAACCTTGTGAAACTATGGAAATTCTCACTTTTAAACATTTGTCCTATTAGCAGCTGGTCTCAACTGCCCTGGATTAAATTCTACTACTCTTTACATTTCCTGCAGCCACTAACTCATGATCAGTGAGAGCTGAAGCAGTATTTTTGACCCCTTAAATCCCCAGTTTCGTGCCTCTGTTATACCCTTAGGATATCAGTGCCTAGGACTTGAGTGTAAATTTCTTAAAGATACTGGTCATTAAGAGAAAAAACAAGCATTTTTGGTGGTCTTAAAAGTCATGCTGATATCTTATTACAGGAAGATGAATGAGTATATATTAAAGTAACTGGTCTCCCACATCCCTTTTGAGTTAGCAATAGTGCAGCTCACAGTTTAGTTGCCATTAGGATCATATGGAGAAATGACTGAACTTTGGGAAACATCGGGAAAAAAGCCCCCCTCCCTTAGTCTGGGATGTGCTCAGTCACAGGCAGAATGGACCTAGATATACAAGTGTGGTCTTTCAGTTAATCACCAGAAAAACCTGTCCATAAGTCAAAGTGTTTTCAAGTATCACAAAAACAAGCAGCAGGCTTAAAAAAAAAAAGCCACCCCTTCCTCCAACTTGTTAAGTTTACATTTTAAACATAACACAGCCTGGACACTTGAAAACCATACGGATAGATGCCAACTACCATTATAAAGAGAAAGTAGGACAGCCTGTGAATCAGGTGTTCCATTTTAGTGACAAAAATGATGAGATCACTTTCGACAGCACTCTACAAATTGATCTCACTGCAGTTCTTCTGGCACTGAGCATTGGCTTTTCCATTGATGATAAAAGCTCAGCTTTAAACACAGATCCATATTCTAAGTACTGCTAAAGAAAATAATATTTTAATTCCTGTTAGGCTTTCCATTAGCCTGAATTACTGGGGACAGAATACTCGTACTGGCAAACGCTTGGGACCTTATTTTCATTTCACCTGCTTTGGCACTGACAAAAGGCCTTAAAGTCGTGTGGGTGCAAATCACACTTGTGCTAGAGCAAAAATGGTTCAGGGCATAAATAAGACTCAAATTCATCTGCATTTAACTTAAGCACTCCCACTGACTTCAAAGACTGCAGTTACTAGTGTTTGCAGTAAGAAGCAATCCTTCAGGGATATTTATTTTTCCAACATCCAGTACCTTTAATAAACTAATATATTAGTGACATCTCTCAAACACTATCTTGTCTCACAATTAGGTCCCTTTCCTGCCAAGAAGACCCCTGCTGTATGTTCATTGTGAGTGTGCTAACAGTTCATAATGCTGAATGGTTTGGGATAAATTAAGCAAATGAATACTCAAGGAAAAAGAAAAGCACTATATTGATTTGTTGTCTAGACATAAATGTATCTGCTAACATATTGCAGACATTATTCAAAGCCAGTACTGGCTGGAATAAGTAGAGTCAGTTTTTCTGCTAGGGAAAGGAAAGCACTGAGAACAATATAGCTTATTAAATAAGTGTAATAAATTAGATGCTAATAATTAAACTAATTCTCATTAACACTTTCAATCGTATGTATGTCAGGAGAGAAACAGTAATTTTGCCAGTTATTACTTCATTGGCTGGAAAAAGTTACATGCATTACATTTCATGAAATATTCAGAGCATTATTTTAGATTTGATTTACATAAAATTTATAAATTCTGTATTTGACCGGAATGCTATTTCAATAATAGCAAGATGATTCACTTTATTTGATTAAAAAAAAATGAAAATGGTTATTTGAAGCTTTGGAACTCTGCTTAATTTTTCATAGAGATAAGGGGAAAAGATAACTGCTTACAGAAATAACAAACCATAATAAACTGTACTTTTAACATCTTGAGTTCAAGTACTGGTCAACTTGATCTAAAGTGCTATAAGGCAGTATTTTTTTTTTTTTTAATGAACTTAGCTGATCTGAAACATCTGTTTCTCACCCTCCCTTTTCCTGCTCCTCCCCCCCCCCTCTCCCCTGAACTTCAAAAATAATTAATAAAAATTATTCTGCCTTCATATTTTGTTAACCCTAGTTCCACTAGGGTTACAACGCATGCAGCAAAGTCATTTGTGGAGGGACCCAAAAGGTCACTGTATCACCAGCTTCTCTGACAGTTTAACTTAACTTCACCACAATGTGGTCGAGTGGTTTTTTGGGGGAGTTTTTTTGTTGTTTTTTTAAATATTTTTGCAGTAGCAGCATTTTTTTTTTCTTCCAACGACTATTGAAGGTGTGTTCCTGTATGCAACATGCTGTTAAAATAATCCCATAATCCCATGGTTAATTTTACATAGGACAAACACTTCTGAAGAAATAAAAACGGCTTCCTTACATTTAGGAACCCCACCTGTCCAGCCTGCTGACCAGCGTCGGGGCAGACAAGTTGGACAAACTCTTTCAGAGTCTCCTGAGGATGATAGCGGATTGCTGGGTGTGAGAAGTATGGCCCAGGCTGTTGAATAATGGGTGATGTTGGAAAATGAAGAGTCGATGGTGTTGCATGTGGACTTGCTATAGGAAAGAAAACAAAGAAGTTATATAGAGTTTTGCCTTTGGAAAATAAAACAGTTTTAATCTACTGTAGTTTTACTTTTAGTCTTTTTTTAAATGTACAGTATTGTTTATACATCTGATCTTCACAATTAATATATTAGACCACATTGTGTCCTACACTTGCTTCATCTAGATCCTGAAAGCAAACGGAGCCAGACATTTTGAAGGATTTTTTGTATTTTTAGTGGACACGTATAGGAATCAGCAGTCCTTTCTGAAAGTGAAAACTATTCATCACCTTAAGAGCAGTCCTCATCAATCAGGCAATAAAAAATGTATTTGGGAGATTAGGGTTGATTTAATTGACATTTCACATAACTTGGATTTGCACATATGAATCCATTTTATATTGTACTATAAACGGTTGATAATTTAAAGATGGTCTAACACTTCCTGTTGTTGGGTTTTTTTTCCACCTCAGTTTAGGAACATTTATTTTAAGTAACATGTTTTCATCTAATGAACATGCACAAAGTGGCAAGATCGTTTTGAAAATTACATTTACATTTCTCCTGAATAATGTTAGGCTCAAATCTTCAGCAAGCCCCCAGCTTACATTCAGGGATGAAGTTTAATTTGGTGAATTTATGGGCTAACAAGCCAGCTGGAAAAAGTACTACAGTGAAGGTGTAAAGGTGTAATGTACACAAGCCCATTGGCAATGACAGATTTTACCCTCAGCTGATTTCAGCAGAACTACAAGTGCACCTGAAGAGCCTTATGCTCTCCTCCATTATGTGACACCTTTGCCCAGTTCCTTGGCCTTCAAGATACATTGGGTTGGACCCTTGTTAGCTAACAGTGCTTTCCACTGTTAGTTGTCACCATGCGGCAGCAACTGCTGCCACTCATAGTGCTATGAATTCTCCCTTTCCCCTCAAAAATGAGAATCCACTCTTCCTTTAAAATGGCCAATTAATCTGGTTGCGCACAAGCTCATCTGTAAATCATAGTTTTATTTCTCACCAAATAGTCATCATTACAGCCCTGTTGCTCCCTTGGCACGCTATCCTAGTAATCTTTCAAGGGTGTCCATGTGCATATACTGCACTTGTACACCACACATAACCGATTAGATAAAGGCTATGCAAGGGAGGTAATATCCTACAGAAACTCATGTGTTGCCTTTGAAGTAAGTTAAATATACAAGAGGGAAAAAAAGCCTTTGGCACTTCTCAAAAAATTGGAGAAGCAGGAAAGTTAACTAAAATCAAATACAAATGAGCAAACACTCATTTCATGACAAATGTTATGAAAAACCCTCAGTTAAATAAAAGCTAAAATCTGCTTCTCAGTCTTGTTCATCGCCAGTTTAATAATATGACACTTTATTAATAATTTTTTTCTTAAGAATTATTAAACCATTAGCAAACTCAGAGCCTGAAGATGTGGATAAAACATGTACTTAGAGACAGCAGCAAGGAAACTTACTGCATTATCCTATAAACATTCATTAAGGGTTGGCTGGGCAGCACTTCTATGTACTTCTTTCTCCACGACTGGATAGGAATGATTGCTTTGACACCACCACCAAAAAGAGCTGCAGTCATGCCTGGGTGCTGATATGGGATGAATATGAAGCTCTCATCCTTGCCATGAAAAGCTCTCCTGTATCCTTGTTAACCCCACAAGTCTTCCCAGTCTGCTCCCTTTAATACTGTTTAAAATATTCACAACAGGAAGAGAAACCCATACTAAATGCGTGGTACTAAATGGGAAAACACCACTGAAAGATGAGGAACCAAAAGGTAGCATACAGCCTTCAACAATCTCCGATCAAAGTAGATGTATATCCAGAGAAATGCTTCTGAAAGCATGGGCCATACCTATCTTCTAACAGCTAGATATTGTGGCATGTGGGCTGAACTAGAAAACAGTGTCTTCCCACAGCCATGCTAGGTCTGCAATGCTGCACTTGGGAAAAGGAAACAAGAAGCAGCATATCCCACACTCCTTGTTATGGAAATGTTGACAGTTATTCCATGGCCAAGGCAAACACCTGTGTGCCCAGCCTGTTCAACCTGTCTGCACATCTGGGCTTATCTCTTGTTTTTTACAAACCTAGTTAATTATTTCTTATTCACTTTTAAGACAAATAGTTTTGTTCTGAGTTTGCATCTTAAATTATAGTATATTTGAAAACTCTTCAGATAAAGAACCCAAATCTTCAAAGGAAGAAATGAAGGCTATTTTCCTGTCCCCAAACTCCTGGGAGAGGCTGTAACTTTGAAGTGTGCTAATAAAGGTAGAGATAATGTGGGATTCACCTTAGTAAGTGTGGGTGTCTACCATGGAGCTAATTATCTTAGAATCAATGGAGAGCTAAACAGGACTAATGGTGTCTAAGGAGGCGTTCTTCTCATCCCAAAATAGACCACTGCCTTTGACTAGACTTCATTGACCACACTGACTGGCTCACCAGTGGATGTGAAGGAAGCCCACTGGTACTAGCTCCGAGGTAGATACCTCCAGTCTACACACATCCCTTCAGTTAGGTGAATTCCACCCAAAGTGTCAGGCTCTGATCTCACTTAGACCAACCCCTGAGGTGCAACTGCTTTAATGACACTTACGTCATAGCTACTTTACAGGTATGAATGTATCATCACCTTCTCCAGGAAGCAACAGTCATTTTAGAGCTTGTAAAAATATTTTGCCAAAAATATTGATTCAATAAAGTTGGTGGTAAACATTTTGATGACTACAACAAAATTTTGATTAGCATACAACATTTCTGTCCTTTTTTTGATATAAAACATATTCTTCCTCTCTTTCTTCATATGTCCTTTTATAGTTTCCCCTTTCCTTGTATGCCAAATGGAAGATGAAGGATGAAGGTAAAAGTGAGAAATGAAAATTTATGTGGTGAACAACTAATTAAGTAAAAAACAGATTGGGATTTTTTAAACATTTATAAAAAAAAATTCATTTTAGCACCAACTCTGTTAATACTATTTGAAATTGTTACGCAACTGCACTGTCCTATGTACACATCTGGGAACAAATTAATTCCTTTTCTTCCACTGGGTGAAAAGGAGATGGAAATGCTATTTCAATCAAACAAGAAAGAATAAAAAATTGTACCCAGGAAATGTGGAAATTCAAAGCTAGGCTTGAGACTACACTGTATGTAGCTTTTCCAAGGTATGGCTCTTGTATTGGGTTTGTGTGGCAAGGTTTTGGGGGGGGGGGGGTACAGGGGTGGCTTCTGCGAGAAGCTGCTAGAAGCTTCCCCCATGTCCAACAGAGCCAATGCCAGCCAGCTCCAAGACGGACCCGCCACTGGCCAAGGCTGAGCCCATCAGCGATGGTGGTAGTGCCTCAGGGATAACAGATTGAAGAAGGGAAAAAAAAAGTTGCTGTGGCACAGAAACTGCAGCCAGAGAGAGGAGTGAGAATATGTGAGAGAACCAACCCTGCAGACCCCCAGGTCAGTGAAGAAGGAGGGGGAGGAGATGCTCCAGGCGCCGGAGCAGAGATTCCCCTGCAGCCCGTGGGGAAGACCACGGTGAGGCAGGCTGTCCCCCTGCAGCCCATGGAGGTCCACGGGGGAGCAGATCTCCACCTGCAGCCTGGGGAGGACCCCACGCCAGAGCGGGTGGGTTCCCAAAGGAGGCTGTGACCCCGTGGGAAGCCTGCGCTGGACCAGGCTCCTGGCAGGACCTGAGTTTCTGTGGGGAAAGGAGCCCACGGAGCAGGTTTTCTGGCAGGACTTGTGACCCCGTGGGGGACCCACACTAGAGCAGTGTGCTCCTGAAGGACTGCAGCCCATGGAAGGAACCCACGCTGGAGCAGTTTGTGAAGAACTGCAGCCCGTGAGAAGGACCCACGTTGGAGAAGTTTGTGGAGGACTGTCTCCCGTGGGAGGGACCCCATGCTGGGGCAGGGGAAGAGTGTGAGGAGTCCTGCCCCTGAAGAGGAAGGAGCGGCAGAGACAACGTGTGATGAACTGACCCCAACCCCTTGTCCCCCTGTGCTGCTGGGGGGAGGAGGTGGAGAAGTCAGGAGTGAAGCGGTGCCCAGGAAGAAGGGAGGGGTGAGGGGAAGGTGTTTTAAGATTTGGTTTTATTTCTCATTACGCTACTCTGGTTTGATTGGCAATAAATTAAGTTAATTTTCCCTAAGTCGAGTCTGTTTTGCCCATGACAGTAATTGGTTGAGTGATCTCTCCCTGTCCTTATCTCGACCCATGAGCCTTTTGTTATATTTTCTCTCCCCTGTCCAGCTGAGGAGGGGGAGTGATACAGCAGCTTTGGTGGGCACCTGGCGTCCAGCCAGGGTCAACCCATCACACTCTTCATTTAATAATTTGATTTGCTATATGAAAGACACGTTATGGTTATTAGGAATACTCATAGGCATGTAAGTAGTGGGTCTTTCTCTGTTGCCTTGACCTCCTCAGTGTGTCAGGGTAGAAAACAAAGCAGAAAGCATTTGTCAGTGATCTTCCCAAAGAAAGAGAGAAGAAAAATGAATGCAGAAATGATCAACAATAATTCAGGAAAGTAAAGTGCCACAAGAAGGAGAAAGTGGTTCCTCTTTGGAGTCTTGGCCAACTCCTCAGCACAGCCTTGAAGGGCTTTCTGCTGATCACAGGAAAGACCAGGGAAGGAAACAAGACTGAATAGGCATCAGTCCTCAGTCTGTGCCATATACTGACATGTAGGGTTCATTTTCTCAGAGTAAATGGGTTAGCATAAGAAGTAACAAATAGAAAAAGGATCTCCAAAACGTTTGTTTTTGCAGTCTCTGACTGGGACATACCAAATTTCTCAAGTGGCAAAAGGAAGAGCTGTTTGATAAAAGGAAGAATCTACGACTATTAAACTGATCAACATTACAAGTGTGCTTGCCTTATACTAGAGAGAGGGAATTAAACACTAAAGTCTAAAAACTGTTGGCCCAGATACAGACCATTACTCAGATAGCTGTGTTGTGGTCACCAGCCCTGGTGTATGCAAAAATGGCCTTTCAAACAAGTTCTAACTGCAGAACACAACCGTGTTTCCAACTACATAGATCCTTACAAACATTTTTAATCAGTTAAAGGGCGTGAGGTAGTGGAGCACATTGCTATTTTCCCTATTTGGCTCTAAAAGGGGCAAGTGACCATGGACAAGCCCCTTCAGTCATGATTTTCAGAAATGCTTAATAAAAATTATAAAGTCATTGCTTCCAAAACCCACACCTAGAGTGATGCAAATTTTCCTAGGTATGAGAAGGGGCCATTACTACTTATGTGCTTCTGATGGGATATTACAAGTCTCAATCAGTGATTGTAAATTCTTTGAGATCTTCAAATGGAAGATAAAATAGGTCTTTGTCTATTATTTATTTACTTATTGACTTATTATTTATGTATCCCTAAGCAGCTCCATGCTGCCAAACCATATTTCTCTTGGCGTCTTTCAGCCTGTGACATTTATATTTTATTATTGACCTCACTAAATGACATAAAATATAAGTTCTACAACCTACGAAAATGTGTATTCCAGATCAGAACTTCATTTCTACCTGCTGTAGGTATGGAGGAGTTGGACTATCTGGCGTTATTAAATCTGTTATTGGGGGGAGGGGAGGTTGGAGGCAGGAATTATCCTTCCATCTCAAGGCAAGCATAAATATTTCAAAGCACACATGATTCTAATTCCATTGAAGCTCATCTGAAACATCCCAGAGTTTTTATTGAAAATGAGATGATAATGTATGGTGGCCTGCAACAGATATACCAATATTTTAAAACTACTGCTATTGGGCCAAGTAATTATGCAGTACAGCTGTTGCACGCTATACTGGATTTTTTAGTGTTTTATGAGTTCGTGGTGCTGTGCAGCACAGAAGTAAGAGGATTTTTCAGAGCACTGAATTCAAACGTCTGATTATGCAAGCCTGTCTTGTCTTTTCCTTTCTTGATTTGTAGTAGCCAATAACAAACTAAGTAACCAATAAAATAAGTTGCATTCATTGATTAGGGTAGCACTTCACATGTCTAAGGCAAATGAAGAAGAGCCAAAATTGTGAATTCTATTCAACTGAATGATCAGATAATAAAGAATCAGTTAATTTGAAACAGGTTATAGTTTTCTTCAGATATTTAGTACTCTTCTCAGGCCCTTCTCCTGGAACAAAGAAGCAGTCCTAATAAAGACGCATGGGATCCTTTCTCCCAGGGAGTGCTCACTGATGTGGTCAGGGGACTTTGTGATCGCACCTGCAGCACTCAGACAGATTTCTCCACCAGCACAGCCCAACATATGGGGAGACATATTGATCCATCCACCTTCCATCTCCTCTTCCAAAAAGCCTTGCCAACCCCTTAAAGTTCAGATGACTGGATGAAATTTCTTTCTTCATAAAGTCGTTTGAAGTCTTTGAAAGGGTCATTTAGTGTTCTTCTTCTCCCGCTCAGGAAAAGCCTAGTATCACCCTGCACTCCTCGCCTGTTCAAAGAAGTAGTGGTCTGGGGAATCAAAACCACTGTTCCTTCACAGGCATGAGGGCTAGTCCATCAAACCAGGCCAACAGTGGATTGGCTTCACTAGGGCACAATGCTCAGATACTTCCTCTATAAAGTGATAATTAAGTTTACTAATAGCTCATTAAACATTGATCAATCTTCCTAGAAATAGTAACTTTATAATCATAATGAAACAGGATCATTTTTATCAGCTTGTTTTTGAGGCCATTATAATTGGCTTCATTACAATTAAGAAAGTATTTTTTTAAAAGTCATTTCACTGGAAATGTTATAGAACAGTTTGTACTGCTAGATATTTCCACTTCAAGCTTCTAAGTTGCTTTAACTCCCTGCATGCTGTTAGCTTTCTCCTAGCATTTAAGTGATGCAAGTGCCAGTTCAAATTATGCAAGATGTATCCCACCCTTTGTACCCCAAAGGTACTTATTCTGAAAATTGACCATATTAGAGTACTAATTGGCTAAGCCACCATGCTGGCTGATGTGAAATGCTTTCAAACACCATGAAACAGCTGTGTTTATCGGAAATATGAAGAGTGACTTTTTAATAAGGAGATCTGGCAATAATCCAAATTTGTTGAAAGGAACTTACACTTCTGTGTATAATACAATACAAGAGGTAAAGAATAGAAGCCTAAAACAATAGCTTTAAGCCCACAGATTTTTGTGATGAAAGCAGTTACCCAAACAAGAAAAAAATAATTAAGAAACTTGGGCTGGGATTTGCAGAGGTCCTGAGAGAATTCATTAACTGCTTTTGAGTTTCAATGGGAGCTGCATCCCCGTAACTCTTTCAAAGGTTTCTGAAAGTCCCCATTTTTCTTACTGCCCATTAGGAGTAGACTTTAGGGTGACAAATGTAGAGCAATCTCTTATTCAGGTTAGCAAGGACTTGCCTCTACTTAAATACTGAGCTGCTGAGGGTAGGACTGACCAGTCCTAGGACCAGCCCTTTGAAAGGAATTCAGATCACTGGCAAACTTAAGTATTGCTTAAGTCCCATAATCGTGCAAAGGGGCTGTTTAGTAACAGGTCCGTGGATGAGCTAAATTCAAACTGATACTGTCTTGCATTCCCATTTGCAGTGACAAGGCTGGGAAATCATGGGGTGGGAGAACAAAAATAGGCCTTACCCTCCTAGCACGGGTAAAATTTAGCTATCACTGATACTTACTTCCACATTATGTGGGCAAACATAGATGAAACATTCAAAATATAATCTAAACAGCTGACCAATGCAAGAGATACAAATATCCTAAATATGACGGATGGACGATCTGTTCCTGACATCAAAAAGAAGGACTGAATCACAGAATATCCATCTCTTATCTCCAGAAGTCAGGTGCAGGTGGTCGGCTAAGCACTGCTGAAAAAACAGACCCATGGTATCTCCAAGTCGGGGCTGGCTATCAGCCCTTTTTTGCTGCTCTGAAGACCAGAGTGGTATAAGGCACATGGACTCTTTGTTCAGAAATACTCTTTCTGTAAGAGATTTTGCAGTAGCAAGTGGGAGGCAGAAGGACATTTTGCCAAGGCCCACGGAGTTCCTAGCAAAAGGAAAATATGCTTAAAGCTGTGTTTAGGCACAGGGTTTATTGGTGTACTCTGGATTGTTGAGTATTACAGGCTGCTTCTGAAAACCTGTAGAGCTGAACTGAGTGCTGGTTCCAGATTCTGGTATAGGCAGGGGGCCAGTTAAGTTAGCTATTTTGAGCAGATTGTTTTAAAACATGTCAAAATTCTTCTGCCTTTGGGAGATCAGAATACTATAGAACTGATTACATAGGTACAGAAATAAAAATCATACCTACAGAAAGCACTTCTCCCTTCCAAGACCATAGCTAGAGGTCAAAAAACCCTAATTTAACCTATTTGTGGAATTCCTACTTCACATCCAATGCTGGCAACTTTCGCATATTATTATTATTGTTTTTAATATACATGATGTATTCCCATATATAAGATAAAAACTACTGCTAGGAGAATATATCATGTCTTTCTTATAATGAAATGCAGTTGATAAGTTTACAATAGAAATGTAAATTCTCTAAAAAACCACAACCTTTATGTGTGTGATGATATAATTCTGCTCTGATACTAAAAAGGGCATGGTAATGGAATCTGTGACTTTGGAGTGATATATTGCTGTTAAGTTAATAGGACTCCACATTCCCATTTCTAATATCAGTGTTTTTTTCCCCTTTCATTCTGTAGATGGTAAGCTGATACTACATAAACATTGTTAAAGCTATAGTTCCACGCTACAGTAATTCACTTAACTTTAACATGATTTATGGTTCTGTCAATAGAGGAGGTTGAAAATCCAGAGCTCTGATGCTTAAACATGGGTTCCATATTTAAAGCAATAATGTGCTTTTTGTGTGTGTCTGAAACTAGAAGAATTTAGCATAAAGCAGAGATAAAAATATTATAGTTCACTGCACTGTTTAAAGCATATAGTTTAACTTCACGGATACATCAAAGAGAGCAAAGAAACTGAACACAGAATCAGTAAAAGCACGGGTAAAATACTTTGTTCCCGCAGCACTTTATTTTTATATTATTTTTTAGGGATGCATGAAATCCTATTAGTATTTTTAACACTCCCCCTTTTTCATTCTTTTGCTCAGTTAGATCAGCTCCTTTTGTCAGGATGAGTTTAAATCTGGGTCCACTGTGTTAATCACCCCCCATTCTTCTTTCTGGCACTTAACCCTCCAGGCATTTTGCCTCTTTAGGAGATTAAGCGACCAAGTCATCTTGTTGCTCTAACATGTCCTCACTGGAGCAACATATTAACACAACTCCTCTGCAAAAGAGCCCTCTTTAGAAGTTTGCTGCAGGGATGACAAATTAACCCAGCATGGTGTCCCACACATCTATCTCAGTACAAATTATTAGTGTAATAGAGCTTTTAGTTATGCATTTATCTAGTAATTATTGAACGGTTATACAAAACGAAGCTGAGCAATCATGGCCCTTTATGAGGCAATCTCAGTGGGTGGTCTTACAGTTAATTTAGGATAGGACTGTCTAAGCAGTTCACTCACACACAAATTAGCTGAACAGCCTGCTCCTTTAAATATTTCCTATGTCACAGGCTAACTCTTTACAATACAACAAAGGTAGAGTTTTAATTACACGGTTCCTGACTTTTGTTTAGCTGAAGCTTTAACCGTTTGCAAGCCTTCCTCTCTGCCCTCCCCTGCCTGGGATATGGGAGTAGATGGCTGTTTGGGTAGGGTATCTCGTAATTACTAAACCCTGACCTTGAGGCCATCTGTTAGGAAACTGTTTTTCCTTCAGCATCATATTATTTCAAAGTGAGTGGAGAAAATAAAAATCTTCACCTATACAGTCAGCTATCCTGACATTGTAAACTGGACCGTTGCTTTTCACTGTTGCAAAAGCAACACTCGTCTGTTGGTCAGCGTTATGCTATTTATGGTTTCTACTCAACTTTCTTACCCTTGTGGTGTGGCTCTCTCCTCTTTTGGCTGTGTTACATTACCATCGCCTGATCTGAGGCGTCTGTATCAGAATGAAGTTGCACTGCTTTGTTTTTGTCAAAATTCAAAGGAAAGTAGAAGGTTACATTAGTCTGCCAGCTGACAGCATCAAGGAGCAGCCACGGATAGTTGTACGGAATAGGATAGTACAAAATGTCCTTTTACACTGTGTAGCTCTGGAGCAACTTAGCAGGAATTATCCCTTTGATTCACTTGAAGCTGGCTGACAGGACAGCTAACAGGCACTGATATTTTGGTGACCCCGTGGAGAATTTTGATAGAGAAGGGCACAATGTCTTCCCAGATATGTGACATGAAGTTTTTGCCACTTTGGCACAAACAGAGAGTACTATCCTGCATAGTTTCCCTGGTAGGCCTTGTCCTGATAAAAATCTCAATGGCAATGCTTATTATGGAGGAAATTAATATAATGGGAACCACTCCACTGGTTGACTGTCATCCCTTCTTCTCTTTCTGCTCACACACCCACTTCCTTGAGTTCTTCCTTTTGTGCAGTATTTCTTGTTTCTTGTAATTGTGTTTCTCCTTCATTTATCTTCCTAACATACCATCTCATTCTTTTTCTTTTCTTGCCTTTTCTTCCTTGCTTTTTGGCTTGCAGGATCTATGCTGTCACATTCTGTGGAAATGCTTGAATGCTCTACAGCACAGGCTGCTGTATGTCCTAGGTTTACAAGATCGTGGTCAATTTAACATTTCAGCCAGCTCCAGATAAAAAGCCACTAGAGTGTAAGTAGCAATACATGGAAGCCTAAAACCACTTATGTAAATACTGCTGTCACCCATACTATTTAAATCCTTCACTGTCTGGTAAAGAGTTCAAGTGGGCTAATGTCTGGGAAACTTTGTTAGATGCCAGCAATACATGATGGCTTTGCAATACTGGAGTACTGTGGTGAGCTACATTGACCACCGAATAATCTAACTCGTAGGTAACAAAAGTATGCTGCGTGGGAGATAGAGATCTGACTGCTAGAATTTTCAATGCTTTGAAATAAATTCTAAAACTGATAGTGATGCTAAAGCCACCCTATAGGTGATCAATTTACCATCTGCCAGACACTGAATCCTAACCACACTGGTCCAGAGAAGACATATGGTGCATTCATAGAGTCATGCCCAAAAAACTGCCATCATCAAGTGAGGCTCCATGAATCACTTTGCTAGCTTATCACCAAAGAAACTTGGATCTTACCACCATCTGTTGGAACTACTGAGGAGTCACTGAAGCATTGGCATCCATGCGCCAGCACTCACTGCACATCTGGTCCTTTGGTCAGCCAGCTCAGATCCTCTCTGCTGGCTACTGCCCAGCTGGGTTGAGTACTGGCAGCAGCACCAATGCAGATAGGAAACTAGTGCACAGCCTTCCACAACACGGTACAGTACAGATAATTTCATGAGAACAGAGGTTTTCCAACTGGTCCATTGAATGGAGCACCTTATAGCTAAGGAATCCTTTTAAGGATCTACTCCTCCTCCAAGCAAGTTTTGTTTCCAAAATGACTCATTGTGGGGATCACTGGGAAGGGCACTCAGTATCCTGGGATACCCAAGCATAAGACTGTGTGCTGTGTTCTAAGGAATGTTTGGAAGTGTGTGAAAGATTCGGCAATATTCCTGAGAAGTTATAAATCACTGGTTGTCAATGACAACACCTGCCATGAATAGTCTACAGCTTCTTCTCTGCTGTCTATTTTCATCATGCTTTACAAATGCATCTCATATACACATCCAAGTGATAAACTTGCACATATGAACATCAGAAGGAGATTGAACCTTCTTGTAGTCATTCAGTTGGATGAGGAGCTTACTCTGATGGTGACCTACTTATGACTTTCCTTTCTTTGAAATATCTCTGCAGACTGAAGATTTAATCCTGCTCTTACTTTCCTGAAGACTACTCAGAATGACCTGCCACTGACCATTTACATAATGCATATGTATCCAAACAGAATGCAACATGTGTGTACTATATTATACCTATCATTTCTGCACAAAGGTACAGTAACTAATGGTGCATATGAATTGCTCAAAGATTATATCCTCTTATACGATTGCATTATACTCTTTATGTTGCCACTTTTGATACCTGAAAAGCTTCTCTCTTCTGCTTACTGTCCTAAAGTACACTGGAGGGAATGGGATAAAGAACAAAGCTGGATTTGCAGAAAATAATCCATCTCAGTATATTACCCTTTACTAACAGAGCAATTGTTGTAGAAAAGAAATAAACACAGACAGTGTGCTGTGGGAGAAGAATACCGAAGAGGAATGTCCAAAAAGAACAAAGAACTAAGTCTGGAACAAGATTTTTTCCAGGATGATGACACTTAAAGAATCCATGGATGGATTCAGAGGGATTTTTCCTGAAAGTCTACAAGACTTTGTTTGTGAACAAGCATAAAATAGAAGATGCTTCTACATGATGTTACAGAAGAACTGTTTTTGCTTAACCTGTTAGGAACCATGATGACTAGAAACAGTGTTACTTCTTTATGGAGTTAGTAAAGACATCTCCTTCCAAACAAACATAATTTGGGAACTCTAATCATTGTATTTCCTCTTTCAAATTCTGACTGTCTTTGAATGTTCTTCTCACATAGCCGATGGATATCCCCCAGTGCACAGAAAAAGTCTTGTTAAAACAGACTGTAGATGAGATTTAAACAAGACCTCACCAGTGATACATTTCCTCTCTCAACCACACAAAAATCCAAAATACGGAGGGTCTAAACAGGGGCAGAGAAAGGCATTCAGTGATCTTAAAAATAAGTGTGAGGTAAAACATAGCTAAATACAGAAAGGGCTATTAACTAATCAATCAACAACTCAAATCTAAAAGGCTGAACTTCTAGAAGACAGGAATTCAGAGTCAGCTGATGTGCACTGAATATAATGTTAATGGAACATTCATATTATTCACACTTATATCACCAATTATCAAAGCTTTTAAAAGAAGATATATTTGCCAGATAGCTCAGATCCAAATTTCAAGGGAAATCTGTATAGAACTTAGATGCCTAAATATCTTCTGAGGATCTAGGTGCGTGCCTAAGGGTAATAAATAATTTTTATGGGATTAACCACAACAAATCAAACTACAATAACTAGATTTAACAAAGCACAAAAACCTATTAAGTGCAATTCTGACCTCGCTTCAACTTAGTGTAATTCCACTACTTCACACTGCATCACCTGGACTGTGCAGACAAAGGGGCTCCTCCTGGTTTATGCTGCCCTCAGTAAACCTACACTAAACCAAACAGCCATTTCAAAATAATTTCTAGTATGAATTGCTAATATGCCTTTTTATGCTTCACCATTCGACCAATTTCTTAATAATCTTCTCTAAATGAGACAAAATTTCATAGCAGAAGGAAACATGTCATGACCATTCATTCCTATTTTTTTATCTTGCAAAAAGGTTTGTAAAGAGATTCATTCTCTTTACAATATGTATATTACTATGCCCAAGTGAGTTCCTTTTCAAATGTGAACTGAGTATTGCATTTAGTTTTCTAGGCTAAATGCAAATGCATCTTTCTAACAAAAATGTATAAGCACATCTAGACCCTGAGGACATCTCTTTTACTTGGAAAGTCAGTCAGAAGAGTAGTGTGAAGAAAACCAGCCAAAGCATTGCAGGAACCAGCTTCCAAGGAGTCCCCTAACAAGGCAGTTCTTCAGCACACTGATACCAACAACACAAGCACTAAACGACTGGCAGAAACAAAGCCATAGTCCTGGAAGACAGGCATGGTTCGAAGTGAGTGATGGGTCCCTATCTTGAGCAGTT
The DNA here is from genome assembly GCF_000737465.1 of Haliaeetus leucocephalus. Taxonomy (NCBI): domain Eukaryota; kingdom Metazoa; phylum Chordata; class Aves; order Accipitriformes; family Accipitridae; genus Haliaeetus; species Haliaeetus leucocephalus. The sequence goes on from NW_010973284.1 coordinate 1,169,102, forward strand.
AGAATGAATCTATGTTGTGAATGGACATAAGCAGAAGACGCTTTCTGTAACAGATTCTGTCCCTTTCCCCACCCTCTTCAAATAAAACCCCAAGCCCCCAGAAACCAGCGTTTCCACCTTAGGCACTGTCGAATGGTCATCAGGAGTTTTACCAAACAGCCCAGCCTAGTAAAACCAAACGCAGGTCTTGACAACTAAAACCTCTGGGTTATCAAGCTTGTGAAGCAGAGCCTCTCACTGGGTGGGTCACACGTGGCGATGACTTTCCGTGGAAAGGTGCTGGGATGGACACTGGGTGCCGTGGCTAATGCTTAAGCTGCCTGGGGGCTCTTGGGTTAGGCCTCACCTCTGGGTCCTGTAATGACAGGTCGATGGTGCTGTGTGAAAGCCGTTCCAAGGGAGGAGGTCTGCGAAGGCGAGGGACTGCTGAAACCAGACTTCTCTGACTTCTTTAATGTAGTTGGCGATGGCATTCCTGGCAAGAATGATTGATAAGTGCAATTTAATAATGCTAGGTCATGGAACGACAGCCTATGCATTGTGAAAGTGGGTGCAGAAGCAGCTAGATAAACTTAAAGGACAAATGAAACGGAATACAACAGCAAGCTGAAAGCTCACTTTTATTTGTGGTCTTTTTTGAGGCAGAAGCGGCCATGGTTTGCTCTGAGCAATGAGTACTAAAAGGCAGCCATATTTTTCTTTTAAATCTGAAATATGGATAAGATGCAGCTTATTATTGCTACTGAAACCTACTCTGCTTTATTTTTAGAAATCTGTAATAGCTGGAGCATTTGGATTTTTACAGGCTTTTTATGAGTTCTGTCTTTCACTCACTGGTTTAGTAGATTATTGCAAATGGATCTTTTAAATGTGCTGCACGACTCAAGGCACAACTAGAGAATGAAGTTTTCTGAGTTCAAACTCTGCCTTTCCTTACTCTCTTGACTTCAAAGGTATTTGAAAGTAATATATTTATGTGGTTCCCTTTTGCTTTCAAATTTTTTTAAAGGGTGAATGGTATTTGTGTCTTGATATTAGAAGCCACACTGGAATTATTTCAGAGTTGTTATTATGCCCTTGAACTATATCAAAGGCTTCCAATGAAAATCAGAGTTAAGTTGCCACTGGGTGAAACCTCTCCTGTGGACAGGCAGAAAAGGTGTAATGCTAATATGACCAGTTTGTTATACTCTGTAAGAATAACTCCTGTTGATATCATACCAAGCTCATGGCACCAAAGAAATTAGTGGAATGAATATATTGCAACAGGCTCTTAAAACCTGAGCCTTTTCTGCGTATGATTTATGCTTGGATAAAAGAATATTACAGCATAGACATGAAGAACATGTATGTGTGTCTGTATTATTTTCTGTATTTTTGTAGTTCTAGAGGCATATGGGTATTCTGATTATCTGCACATACTCTGAAAACACATGATTTCCGGTATATATAGTATATCCGACATTTTGCATATCCGTAGGGATATAGCAACACAAAGGTGCAGACTAGTTGAGGTTTCAGGTGCAAAAGCAAAATATCAGATAATGTGGAAGTTGAACTTCCGCTAGCAAAGTCATTCAACCTTATTTCCAACTCTGTATTTTATAGCATTTAATTGTTAAAAAGTAAAGAGGGAGGCCTGGACAATATTATCTCTGGACAATATTATTAACTTTATATTTAATAACACTAGTTTTATAGTCCCTGGGATGTTGACTGCAATATGCAGGAGCCTTCTTGTACTTTATGCACTGCACTGCTGGGGTCTTAATGGTTTCAGTGAGGTTTTGCAGTTTATATTTCAGAAAGTTAAATAAAGTAAGGGAATGGTTAGAGTTCCAGTGTTGTACTTGCAGCTTTCTGTCTCAAAACTGTTTGCTACGAGGGTTTGCTTTTGTGGTGGCTTTTTCCTCATAGCAAGAAAGGTTACATACTTAATCTTTTAAAAATAAAAGTTTAGAACTGACAGACTATTGTGTAAGAAAAATACTGGGTTGTTTTTTTTTCATATTGGTCTTAAGGACTTTGGAGTAGGGACAAAAGCAAAAAGAGTTGGTTCAGTTTGGGGGTAAGAGAGGAGAGGAGACTGAAGTAAGGTATTTCAATGAAATATTCCAATGCAGCCTGCTGAGTTTCTGCTCAAATGGCACGTTGGGATGTTAACTTAGTTATTGCTCTGTGTTTGAGAGTCCACATTCAGGACAAGGACACTCAAAAGAGTAATGGTGCTGTTGACCCAGATTTCCTTATGATGGAGGAACTGGGGATGGAAACACCAAACGAGTGTCAACCCCAGCCCTAAACACAAAGTCAAGGGTCAGTGGCGATGTTTGTGCTTGGGGAGGGGTAGAGGAACTACGCTGCTGGCAACAAGGCCGTGGGTACATCTTCTCTATGCTGGGCTGTGGAAGGGGCTAGGTTTGCCCCCTCAGGAAGGTTTTAAGGTAGCAGGCTCTGTCCCTCTAAGTGCAAAATATCATGGACGGGACAAGCGACTATTTATGCACAGGGATTATCACAGTAAAATATGCCTGCTTGTGAGCTGCTCTAACTGCAAGGTTGTGCAGCTCTCTTGCGTGGAAACCCAAGGCCCCCCACGCAGCTGACAGTTCCACAGCCCATGAGCAGAGATCCAGGAGGGGACGTGAGTACCTGTGCCCTGGGCAAGTAACAGAGGTTGTGGAAGGAGTAAGATCTCTAAGTCTATGCACCGTATGGTTCAGCTGGCTCATGAACTCCCTGCTTTCCCCCATAACCTCTAGCTGCATACCCTCTTCAGGGTTATGGGAAAGATAATAAAGCTTCTGAGAAAGTGAAGAAGCTGTTCTTTTACCCCTGTGCTAAAAAACCTGCTTGACTCATCTAAACCATGGTAGGGGGAAGGGGCAGAGAGAACAGTGGAATATGGTTTAAAGCTGTAGCAAGTTCATGTGGTTGTGTCCAAACACTGGAACTTGAGGAGCTACAACAAAGCTCATGAATGACCTTGCACTGTGGCAATGCTAAGCAGTGTCATGTTCATATAGGGATGGATTTTATAAGGTCGAGGCAGCTGTTTTCATGTGAAAATAGAGATTTTAATGTAGCACTATGTCGTAAAATTGAGTAGAAAGACAAATTGAAGCACTGATAATTGTTTCCTGCTTTTGTTATATTTGTTATCATCGTTCTGATTGCCATTATTATCACTACTTTGGTGGGTTTTTTTTATGTCAGGGTATTCTGAAATGTATTGGTTTGGAACAGTCCAACTCTACCATGTTTTTATTTTGTTTAAGGTTTGTAATGACACATTTTATTTTGAGTGATCATATCCATCAGATCTCAAGAAAAAAATGGCTGCTTCCTAGTTCAGAAGAATATGCAAACAGGAGCTTAATTACATCACTTAATATTGACCAAGAGAAAGAATAAGATGAGCTTGCCAGCTCATTTCCAAAGCATGTTTTGTCCTTTAAGAGGGGAGGGTATGACAGAAAGTTAGGCAGTGCAAAGCAATTAGCATCATTCACATTTTATGTTGCGCTAGCATGGTGCTCTAGCAGCAAAATTCAAACATTCTTTGAATGGGTTAATAAAAGAAGAAATACAGTCGGCATGCAAGAAAAAGGTTTCCAAGAACAAGCCAAAATATGTCCCATTCTTCTAAATTTATCACAGCCATGTCACATTATCCTTGAGACTGCCAGGAGTGTCAATTTTTTTGCAATTTAAAAAAAATATCTCATTTAGCACCATATGTTTGGTTAATGTGCCTGATATATCCTGCGTATTCTTTAGTCCATCCATTTCTAATACTCATTTTCTTTTTTTTCCCCCTTGCTAAGCCATATGTTACAATGCTGGTCATTCTATCGAAGCTTCTTTCAGGAGCTGAGAAGGAGAGTGAGGGAACTCTGGTTTAATCACCCAGAAAAAAATTGAATCTGATACTACAAGTCTCACTCTTAGGTAAGTAGTCTCAACACTTGAGTTAGCATTGTAGGTGCCTGGTGCCTATGAAAATCAGGCCACCTATGAGATGGCATGGTGTATATTAACAACTGTGAGGCAGAAACTAAGATAAATGACTAAATATGGAATTAGGTGTTTAATTATTGGCACCCATGTTTGAGACTCTTGGCTAGTTTTAAAGGTCTTCTGTTTCATACCTAATGAGTTTTAACACATTTAGTGGTCCCCAGTCTGCAGCTTCCCCTCCTGTGTTGCTCAGGGATGCAGGAAATTAAAAAGTTAAAACTGAAGCTACCCCGGGCAGAGCCCAGGGAGGATGCTGCTGCCTTGCACGGCTTTCCTCAGCATTGTTCCCAAGAGCTAATGAATATTGGGGACCACTGCACTGAAGACCAGATTTTGGCACTTCACATGGCCCCAAAGAAGGGGTAGTGCCAGCTCGTAAGGACACCTCTGAGTCCCGATTCTCCTCTGTCTCCTCTCTGGTGCAGGGCAGCAACAAATTACAATATCCCCCAACCCATCTCAGCTGCGCTGGCCGGTGAATAGGGAATGGAGCCAAGGATCCTCCCCGTTCCCTGCCTCTTTCTATCCATCTGCTCCAAGCAAGGAATAAACAAGAACAGCCAAAACACAACGGCTGGGTAACCCAGGTGGAGTTTAAAAGTGTTTCTTACTATTCTGTGTATAGGACTGTTGTCCAAATCACAGTCACACCTGGCACTTCTAGGAAACACAGATTTCACAATTCAGGTCTGAGTCTCCTCTGAATGTTATTTAGAGTGCAAGAGAAGAAAATCAGACTTAGTCTATTTTCATCTTACGGCAGCTTTTAACTACAGAATAAATGGAAAAGTTAATTGCTAAATAAAAAAGAAAATAAAGGGATTTGTGGCATAAAACGCAGATGGAAGTCTGAGTGGGTGTGTTACTTTAACTTAATGTATGTGTGTTCATGTGATTCTATAAGTATATGTATGCCAAACATGTATGGTCTTAGCCTGCTCCCATTAACATGAATGCGTTTTTTTCACTGGACAGAGGGAACCAGATCAAAGACCATGATGGTGCTAAATGGAACAAGATGTGTACTTCCATATTTTTTTCCAAAAGGAAATATTAATTTGACATTGGTTTTTCAGTTAAAAAGAATTTTAATTGCAGTACACAATAAGCAGAAAATTCAGACAACAATAATCTTGAAACTGTTAGCAGCATTATATTTCTATCAAGGAGTCTGTGTGCCTTTTCAACATTAGAGCTTTCTGAATTTTCATTAATTTGGCATTTCCCTAAACACACAAGTTATTTTGTTCATTCCACATCATGCATCACACCCTTCTGCTCAATGCATAATGCAAGCGTAAATGGGATCCTTGTCCTTGAGAGACTCTGGTTACTGGAGCCATTGCATGGATGTTGAAGTCCCGCAGTAAGACTTTCCAAAACTCTGCACTTCGCAAACCTCCAGCCCAAGTTTAATCAGTGAATGCACAGGAATACTTCATGTTCCTCATCTTCTAAGGGGCACTGGAGCATTGTGATGGTTTTAATTCCTCTACCTCCTTATGTTTGCCAGTACTAGAAACGCACCACATAAGAGTCTTCCTTGAGTACAGCTAAAGATCTTCAAATTTTCATGTATGAGGCTGATATATATTTAAATGTACCAGAAAATGATGCGTGAGAATTGAATGCACAAATCCTTCCCAGAACAAATAAATATCTGTGAACCTATTTTCCATATACCTATGCACCTTACTAACAGAGGTACTGAAATTAAGATTAACTTTGATGGAGTGAATGGAGTCACAGCAGTGTAAGAGGAGAACAATTTCCCTTCTCTCAGAATCTATAGCTATATCTGTATCTATACCTGTATATCCATCCAATTTCACTTGATTAATTACTAACATCATTCTGACTGCACACATCTTAAACAATAACTCCACCTCAAGCTAGCCACATTGGTAGACCAGCTAAAACTCATCTCCAAAGACGACTTTTGGATAATTACCCCAATATTCCCAGTTGCTCTCTGCCACTAGACTCTTGATGGAGATTTATAACAAAAGCTATGAATGAAATATGGTCTGGATCTTCATTCTCAAGGGACACTATGAAAAGGAATCACGGAAGCTCAGATATTACCAGGTGGACCATGAACTCAACAACATGCAGAACAAATAGATGATGCAGAAAAACAAGTTGGCTGTTGAAGAAAAAACTGATATATGGGAAGAATTTTTCAAGGAATTTTCATCCGTCTATGCAAATTATTCCAGCAATTTCACTGAAATCAGTATCAACAGAAAAGCTGATCAACTGCTTCTTTTTCTGGGGAATTTTTAATTTCAAGCTTCTTGAAATTTTGATGGCTATACTACTGTCAGTCATAGTAAGTCTGTTCTACTTAGTGCTGAGCAAACTTTATTTGTCATCAGCTGAGATATGATCACACTAACTGCCATCCATCAGTTTACTGTATTAGTTGCTCCAGTATACACAAAATAAAACACAGATGGAAATTCACTCATCCTAATGAAGTGATGAATGAAAGTTCTGAATGGAGACTTGCTACCCTGGTTGCATTCTGAGTTACCATGATCACTGATTAACTACCTGCCAGTGAGTACCTCGCTTCACAAGACTAAATCCAGCTTAATAAACAGTGATTTTACAGAAGAAAAATGAAAGCTCCCCCTCTATCCACTTATCAAACTACTGCATATGCATCACCAACACACACAACCAGTTTCCTCAGAACTCGACATCTGACAGATCATCAGGAAAACAGAGCTAATCTATCCGTACCCATCAACATCGTATCATAGGTGACTGCCAGATACTTAAGAAGCTATCCAAAAGAAATGTCACAACTCTTTTTCAAGACACTACAAAAGAAATGTTCCAAATAAAATAAAGCAAATGCACGTACAAGTAAATGAGCCAAAGAACTTAATAAAAAGAGATTGATTAAAATGAGGACCAGAATGTTCAAAAAGGACTGAGAGAGAGAGGTGCCAAAGGCGCATTACATGGATTCAATGGCTTTAGGTTTTAAATGCTTTTGGACTCCTCAGCAATTTTTAGCCAAAAATGATAATTCAAGTTAGAATCAAAATTCTGATGTCACTTAGGAAAAAGAAGGCTGAAATTTCTCCTTTGTAAATGAGCACTGCTCCATTTACAAAGGAGAAATATCAGTTTATACTGATGGAAAATCTTGCCTACAGGATTTTAAAACCGAGCGCTACAATATTCACCATTATTTTAAAATCCTACCCCATTAAAATCTGCCTTAAATTGTGTGGTGCAATGTTCCCACAGAGTACTACCTTATCTGTTTGTATCTTCTGTTTACAGAATCATCTGGATTGTTTAGATCTCTTAAGTTAGCCTTCATTCCTACTTTGTCACCCAAGTGGTTCTTTCAATAACTAATAAACTAGTACTCAACATATTACCAATTTCTTCAAAATACAATTTTTTGAGTTTTATATTTAAAAACTTTAATGGAATTGTAATAAACAGCAAGATAACAGTTTAATTTTCCCTTTGATTTAATGTTAGCTTCAGTATCATTTTGCATTGTATAAATATATATTGTAATAAGAATAAAAAAAAATTTCTAATGATGTCTTTAGACATCTTGTCTAAAATTCATGACTACATTTGTTTCATTTCAAATGTTGTTTGAGAGTTTTTCAGCATACTTGGCGGATTCAATGTAGCAGCAGGGACAAACTGCAGCCATCCATAGGAGAATATACCTTTATGTGGGTGCTTTGGGGATGGAACATCTATAGCTGTAAGGCAAAAAATGCCATCATAAATTTGGATGGCATTTACAAAGCCCTCTAAAAAGTCTTTGCATATGATTATAGCTGAGGTATGATATTTTTGCAAGTAAAAGACCCAGAATAGATTTATGTTTCAACTATATCTTCCTGAGATGCATATGGATGCTAAATTGCAAGTGATACTAAAGGGAATTTTAGTAACTGAAGAGGATGGAGTCAAATTTTCTGGTTGTTTCCCCCCCCCCCCCCAAAAATCATTGCCCATTTTTTGCATGTCATCAAAAGATCATTGGGTATCCAGGCTATATATAACAATGATGGCTGCTAAATGCCGAAGGCATGAGATGGAGATGGGTAAATATGCAGATTTTTTCGACCTGTGACCTCAGTTACTGCATGGTAATGTTCTTAAATGACTTTTATGATGACACGACTAAGTTTGGTGTTAATATTGGTTTTGAAGACTTAATTGGTATACACTGCTGTTGAACATATGTTTTAATTAATAAAAGAGCTGTCGTCAGGATTGAAAATAGCTCAGGTAATTTACCATGTACTGCAAAGTCACCTGATTTCTGCACAATTTGAGGTGAAGAGTTTATACATTATTCCAAAGAAAGAAAGAAAGAGTTGCAAACTGAATTCATGTGCATCGTACCAAACTGAAATGGATTTATAATTTGACAGGTCAAGAGTGTACTCATGGAACTGTTATGTATTGCTATCCAGTGGTTCTTGGTATTTTTACCATATGACTGCCTAGGTTTGACAGTCACAGGACTGAACAGTCATCTCGTTTCTCCGTAACACAAAAAATAATTTGTAGCTGACCTACGGCTGCTGTGCTCTTTTACTGGAAAGTGTCCATTGCCAGTTGCCCGCTGGTGAGCGCCCGCTGGAATGGCACTGCGGACCTGCCACCGGCAGCTCCTGGGGGAGGCTTGGCAGAGACTTAAACTCCCAGGCAGCAGGGACTTAAACTTGCTTTCCAGCAGATCGGCTCTCAGGCAGGTGATATCAGATAGGTGAAATCGGCCTCGTTTTTCTGCATTCCCAGTGGCTTTAGCATTCTGGGAGGAACAAAGAATCCCCCTGGAAAAAATAAAATCTTCCCATTGCAGAGAAGACAGAGCACAGCAGTTTGGCTTTGGCATTGTTTCCAGAGGAGCCGTGTATGACCATGCCGCCTGCAGGTCTGCTTGTGTGATCTGCCCAACACCTCTCTCATCTACTGAGCAATTTAAAACACATCCAACAGAGAGGCAGAGGGCTCGCAGGGAAAAAGGGGAAAAGTCCCTGTAAGTTTCATGAAAACAGGCATGGGAAGGGCAGAGGTAACATGTAAATGCTCTCTCCAGTGCTGTCACTCTCGCAAAGTGCCTGGCACGAGCTCTCTCCTTACTAGGCACTGGAGAACCCACACAAGAGGGACACCTGGTACATCCCCCCAACCAACACAAAAGGTCTATGCACCGAGAACAAGAGCATTGGCATTGTTTGAATAAGCACACCCACCATGTAGTGCTCCGCGGTGTTCGGGGTTTCTTAGATATCCTAATTTTATAAAAGAAAGTAAAAGAAGAAAAAAGAAACAAGGTGAGAGAGAACACTATCATATTTTGTAGCAAGCAGGATACTGTGTGAAATCTTGGCCCAGTGAAGTGATAAAGGGGAAGCTTTCAGTTTGCTTAAGGGAAAACTTACAAGCAAATAGCGAAACTACCAAAATACCACATTGCAGAAAATGGGTGCATTTAGGTTCAATTAAGCTGTAAAAAGGAAAATGGCACTTTAGCTTACAAAAATGAAGGGACAGAGGGAGCTATCAGAAGTAACTTTACAAGATTTGTATGCATGAGGATGCTGCTTCACTGGACCAAGAAAACTACAGTATGGGACAGGATTTTTCTTTTATTAGACACTTTGCTAGATAGCTTTGTCGAACCTCAGAAACTGCTGCTCTGGCATTATGAAATAATCCTACATAACTTGATCTCATGAGCTTAGGAACACAGAGAAATAGCCATGCCAAATCAGATTACAGGGATCCACCTAGCCCAGTATCCTCTCTCTGACAGTGGTAACTAATGGATGCCTAGAAAAGAGTAAAATAAAAGACCAGGGAAAGCATACAGTGATAATTCTCCAAAATACTCTCCCAGACTCCAATGATTTGTGATTCAAGGACTTCTAGGACAAAGCTGATATCATGGTATTGAAGATACTCGAATCCAAATGCACAGATTGACACCCCCCTCCTCCCCTTTTTTGGATTTCTACCCCCATGAGAGTTCTACTAGTCACACAAAAAAGGTTTCACAGTTTGGTGCTGGCAAGTCCAGTGTTCTTGCCACTAACTCTGAATAAGCTAACAGCTTTCAAGCCCAATGATGTTATGTGTATAAGAGCATCCAACACGTTTTCCTACGTAAAAAAGTGACATGTGTGCTGAGGTGCTCTAAGTGTATATACTTTAGGAGATTTTATATATATATATATTTTTTTTTTTTTTTAAAATCAAGAATCTGGCTGTAAATTGATATTAACATTTTTCAGTATATGTGTAAAACACATGTTTCAGAAGAATAGAAGAGAGAAACTGTCACTCACTGGGAAGCTTTAGAGCTATCTGGCTCCCTGGGAAACTGCATGCAACTATTCTGGTGTCCAAGGGTTTGACCAGTGAGTTTCCTCTTCCTGCAAAGAATGAATGCAGAAGTAACAGAAAGTCTGAGGGGGAAGATTTTAGTAAATGGCTAAAGATACTCCTATTCTGCCCACTCCAGCAGGTAGGAAGCAGGTGGTGGTGGTGGAAGAAAAAGGGTAGGAAAGGAGAAACGCCTAACTTCCCCTCCCAGCAGCTGGCACAGGGGAAGGGCAGGAGGCTAACCTAGGAGAGACTCACACACTCACAGCTCAGCCCTCTGAAATCCCTTTGTGATGCTGCATTGATATGCAACGATGCCGACAGGTCATCGCAGTCCCAGCACTGCCACACAATGTCAGGACGTTCTGCTCTGATTATCTGGGGTCTTGCTGTGACTCCCTTTCAGGATGGAGCATGGCTCACCGGCACTTGGTGATTGAAACTTAGCACACTGGGGTGGCGTAGCTTCATTAATGCTCCTACCAGTAACATAAAAATCCCGTCTGCCCAGACAGGAACAGTGACTTCTTAAGCATCATGCTTATTTTACTATCTGCTTTTCAGGGGAGTTTTTCTGAAGTTTTAATTTTCTAATTGAATTGGTGCCTATATGCGTATTTTTTACTTCATTTATAAAAAGAATCAGTAAAAGCAAGGATCTTAAAAAAAACCAAACAACAACTTATCCTTACATTTTTGAAGGCATATTGACTTTGTAAGAATCTAAAGGCAGGAGTGATATATTAGGGAGTCCTTATAACTTTACTTAAAGCAAAAATTAGAAAGTGATCGAAAAGTTTTATAGAGAAGAGCAGAAATATAATTTTAAGCCTCTTAAAATTGCCTGAACTGTGAAATCAAGTAATGAACACTAGAAAAAGATCTGTCAGCTGGAATCAAAGCTTAGACTAGTCAGCATTTTCTTCCTAAACCTTATTATGGCAAAGATTTTTCATCTCTGCACTCTGTTCATCCCAACAAATAAACTGACTTGACCTCCACCTGTTACACAGTGAAGTCCGCTGTCATCTTTGACTAAACCCTATTCTTTCCCTTCAAAGCCCTCTGCACCACTGAGAAGGTGGGAAGACACAGCTGTGCACTGATTCAGGTTGATACCAGTTCATAACCAGACAGCATTTCACAGTACAAATTACAAGCAACAGAGGAAGGAAAAAAAAAATGTAGTGCCAATGAATTCTGGAAGGGGGCAACATTTTTCATCAATTTAACAATGAGATTTTCATAGAAAGAAGTTCTTTTTTTGTGTGATATTATGAACTAGCATTTGAGGCAAGAAACATTTTGCTTATGCCATAACAATGAACCTGTGCTAGCACCACATAGGAAGAAGTGAAGAACATAATGGAAGCTATTTGTGTTTCTTTTATATTTCATAAGTTGAATGCATTAACTGTTTCAAAGAGGTTCAGCTCCAAATGCATGTAGGTTTCTAGACTTAGAAACAAGTCACAGCTATATAATGTAACATTGCTAAATAAAAAAAAATAGTATTATGGAACATAGAACAGCAAGATATGTCATGAGGAAAACTGTATAGCTATAGCAGTCATTTCTTCAAATATATCATCACGACAAAACCACGTAAGAAGCTTTCTAATACAACGACATATCAGAAAAAGCCATTTCATATAAAGTTGGACTTCTCTGGGTGATTAATGCTACGTTCAACAAAGGAGACAGTGTCTGTCTAATTACATTAAATACTTATCTTCTAGGGATTGGCAGGGTGTTTCTGCTCAATGTCACTTTTCATGACAATGTAATGATAGATCCGTTTACTTACCAGTGCCATTAGCAAAAATTGTACTGTTTTCTCAACTGCCCTCATATCACGAAAATATTTGATTAACACACTGCAGCTTATCTAATACTCTAAGCAACATATTCTGCATAGTTTTCTCTCTATTAAAAGAACAAGATTACAGCTTGTAAAATTTTTATTGCACTCACACAAAAAAAATTGAATAATGTGTGATATAGTTCAAGTATCTTACTAGTTCACAAAACACGTTTAGTTGATTTAAAATATTAACTTGTACTTAAAATATTAAGATTTTCGGGGAAACAAACAAACAAACAAAGTCATTACTCTGAAGCACTACTTCCCATCCAGTCTTTAGTTATTATTTCCTTTTCATTTCAGCATTTCAGCACATCTTTTGAAACTTTTAATACCATAGGAAAAAAAAAAAGCTTTCATTCCTTTGCTGAAAAATAGATATGGCCATCTCCCAAGTCTTTAAAATTCACCACATCGTGAACTGACTCTTCAGAGTCATGCTACTGTGCCAACATACAAAGAACAATAAACCTCTGGAAGAATGTACACAGCGAAGGCAGTTTATATAGTAACAAGATAATTTCATAAACCTATATTGAAGAGAAAGGCTGTGATGTAACATTCTAGCAGTATATATCAGCTACCTGATATTTAGTAACAAGGTTAAACTACTATCTGTTTGTCTCAGCACTCTTCATAATTCACTTTTTAATGGATGGACAGGAAAAGTCAGCAGTGTATGGCACAGATCATTTTAGAAATAGAACAAGACAGCTTACGGCAGTATCTATTTCAAAACATGCTCCATCTTTTCATATGATCACATCAAAAGTCTATACTTAGCAACTACAATACTTCAAATCTACTCATAAATCCTTTGAGGGGTGGATTTCTATTTCTAAGTAAAACAGCAAATTTGAAAAACAAAGAATCCTGAGGAGGTGTCCCTGTCAACTGGTACCATGTATAGTGCATTAGTTCTCATCTTCTTGGTATCTTATGCCTCTGCAGGAGAAGGCACATGGGAAGCTTCCTTCAGTGAGGAGTTAGGACATCAACCCCATTTTGTTAGAGCTCCTCACACTGCCATGAAATGGCAGCAAGAACATACCCAAATTGACTCGTATTAGGCATAACTTGACACAGCAATGCAGAAACCAAAACTGTCTTTTAAAATCCCGTGCAAGTGATTCTTGCAGTGAGAGAATGACACTGCAGCCAACTGCCACATATGACTCTCCAAATTAATAATGGATTTAGGATATTCATTCCCTGAGCTGCGAGGGTTCGGGGTGTGTCTGCAATTATCTAGATATAAGTCTGACACACATTATCCTTCTATCAATGTCATTTCCCTTAGTAGCCAACAGATTATCAGCAGCTTTGTGATATTCCAGGTGTCAAAGAAGAATTAAAACCACAACAATTGCACAAACAAAGGGACAAAAGACGGGATACGTGTTTCTGAGCCCTGCATATCAATTTAATATGTGCAGCTGACAATGATGCAAATGTCCTCGGGAGAGAGGCAGCAAGATCTGTGCCCAAACATACACACACCACCGTCAGCAAGATGGCAGGGAACAGAAGCAGTAGGATTCCCAGCCCAGGACACATGCCTCAGCAGGCAAAGCAACCCAATGAAACAATCCTCTGGTTGGGGAGAATTTTGGAAGCACCTGATATGGAAAAGGGCCCTAAACAAGCCAGATGGTACTTTTAGCTGGCAGCAGAAAGTAGGAGACAGCCAAAAACATTACAGCATTTCCCCAAGAGGCCAGCAAATCGATTTTTAACCATTTTTTTTTTAAAGTGATGCTATGAATATAAAAAATAATGTTTCTATGCATTTTTAAATCGCTAATTTTATGAATAATACACTTAAGAAGGCAACAACTGGAAGAGATGAGAAAGCAATGGATTTTCACTTTCCCCGGGTGGTTGTATATTTGACATCAGGTTTCTATTCAGTCACTGCCACTGTTTACTCTACATTAAGTGCCAGTTTTTGTTCAGGGTTTTCCACATAGCATTAAAGAGAAAAATCCTGCAAAAGTAGAGAATCATAGAATCATAGAATACCAGGTTGGAAGGGACCCCAAGGATCATCTGGTCTAATCTTTCTTGGCAAAAGCAAGAGAAATAGCAGTGTAAAATCACAATAGCACAACAGTTCACAGGACACAGGAGAAATGTTGTTCGTAAGACTGCTTTGCCCTTTTAAAACCTGTCCACCCCAAATTATTGGGCTTCTAGATGATCATTTTTTAAGAGAGGGCAAACTATTTAATACTTACAAGTTCCCATTTGGCTAGGGATTTGCATAAGAAATACAGCTGGTTTGGGGATCTTTTAATTTTTAAAATCTCCAAATGGCCAGAATTTGGAATTCCACCTGGATAACAGGACTCTTTTCAGGAATCAATTTAATGTCAGATGTTGAATCTTTACTTTGACAGTCAAAAGCAGCTCCTTGCACATCACGTTTAGATTAGGTGTGGCCGAGCGGTTTTCACTCAAGGAATGGGAGATGTAGGTTGTAAGGACTGAAAGGGCAGAGCGAGGCAGAGGAGTCATGAAACAAGTGTGAATGACGATTACCCTTTGCTTCAAAGATGTACCTCACACCTATGATTGGCCAAGTCCAGAGGAAGAGTCAGGATGATGCTTTACTTTCATTTGCTGTTATTTTGGTTAACAGTAAAGGCAAGCCCTAAGACAGGGTTAAATCTGGACTACTTCCAAAGTGCTTTCTCCTGTTCAGAGCAAGGTAGTGCATTAGCCTGCTGCATCACAGATAATACTCCTGGAGACAAACGTGGGCTGCTGTAATAAAACGGGATGTTACACTGAGTACAAAGGAAGATAATCCATACATTTATATTTTTCAAATCTCATTGAGTATAAATCCTTACTTTAAAAAAAAAAAAAAAAGTATTTCCTGCCTATAGATGGAACCTAAGACTTTGCCTCCAGCCCTTGCTGATATAAAATAGTCCCGTTCTTTTCAAGATTACTGCTCTTGGACATGAGGATTGCAGGTACCATCTCACTTTGCTGGCTTTTGGGGGCTTGAAGATCTGCACGCAAATCGCAGCGAGGCAAATGAAGACTATGCACAAAACAGTAAAACAGCCTATAATTTTCCAGCTAATTTTAGCAACAGGATCTCTTATGTTATGCTTTTTGGTGTATATCACACTAAAAATAGCAGCAACCATTGATGTAAGGGAATAGCAAAAAGGATGATCTCACTAGGACTGCGGGCTGCGCAAGAGCGGTGTGGGCAAGCAGAGCTGGAGGATGCTATGGATTACCTGCTCTCCCCTGAGCAAGATACCAGTGAACTCAGACTAGAACTGTAGCCAGTATCCGCACTAGATGAAGATACTGCTGAACTTTAAGTCTTTGTGGAGCTGGAAAATGAAAGAAAATTAATAGTACTTAAACAACATCCCTTATTTAGGCTGCAGTGTCCTTATTACAGGATAATACTCCAGTGGGGCTCGGCTGTATGGGGTAGCACTGCATTCGTGCCATATGGATTATGGGTCAAGGTTACAGACTACCCACTTTGGGTGAACAACACAGCTGCTATCACAGCACACATACATTCCTGGAGGTATAGGATGGCTCTGCAGCCACTCAGCCAAATTTTACCTGAGCTAACAGGCTGCTAGACAGATTTCTCTGCTTTCCTATGCTCACTGACTGCTGCGGTCAAAGTGTTGGGGCAGCACTTAACTTGAAAGAAAGGAACCAGGGAATGATTTATTCACTACTTCTGGCAGTAAAAAAAACCACTATGGAGCATCAAGCAAAATGATCAGGCAACGGACAAAAGAAGTGGTTCTTCCTTACACAGCACTGAGTAAAACTGGAACTCGCTGCCATGGGATGTTGTGGGGGCCAAAATAAAGAAAGGGTTAAAAACATCCGAGCACATCTCTGAAAGAATGAAGGCTGTCAAACACAAAGATGCAAGCAGAGCCTCTGGCTCATGAAACCAAGCTGTTTGCTGTCAAAATCCATGAGGCTGTACTCTGAAAAGCATCACTGGATCACTGTCCTGCTGTTGTATTCTTTCCTTAAGTGTCCACACCAGCTCTTGTCAGAGACAGCATACTGGGCTAGGTGAGCCTTCAGTCTAGCTGAGAAGAGCCATTTTTTCTTCTCTGTGGGCACATCCACAGTTTTTGTAGGCTGGAATGTGCTGTACCTGGCAGCTGAGAAACAGGAAAATGAGGTATCCAGCTCAATGAAATTAAGATCTCAGGATTCCTCCTCACTTTGTGCAGAACCAGGGGAACATCGAGAGTCAGCGTGGCAGACACAGTGTGGGAAAGGAAACAAACAAAAGTGATGTAATATGGTCTGCTTCCTGTTCCCGGTCCTGTACCATCTTCTCTCTGTCCCCTAACACCTCTCATTGCACATTTTAACTTTGGGTGAAAATGTTTCCTTTAAAATAAAGCCTGTTTTCTCCTCTAAAGCAAAGATCAAAATGTGTGCACGGAGTACAGTAGCCGCACTGTGTGCTACGCAGTGGAGTGATGGTTGTACTGGGAATGTTAATAAACAGTGCCGAGAGCAGAACTTCTGCATAAAAAAGGGTGTATGTTACATCTCTCCCCCTCTCCCCTGTCTCATCCAATATTTACACAGCTGTGCTTTGTAAAATGTGTAGGGGAGTTTTTTATTATTATTTTTTGGTAATTTATTTACCTAAGATAGGCCAGCATCTGTTTTGCGGTGAGCTTCTTTCACAAAGTTTCACAGTTGCCTTGACTGATGCAAAAGGAGGTCATGGTCCTTACTCAGTGATCCTAAAACCATTTGTTTCAACCACGTTGCCATTCCATTTTGCTAATTTGTGTTCTGCTCTATGTTTTCGGTTTGTCTTCTATTTGGAAAAGTGCATCCCTTGGGGAACTGATCTGGCTAGGTGAGTATTTTAGTTATCTGTTTTATAAAATGCAGAAGTGCACAGGAATTTGCAATAATATGCATCGTTTACTGGCTCTCAATATGTACTGTATATTGGCTCTGAAGACTACTAATATTTTCCAGCTGCCTCCAAAAAAACAAGAGTTCAATGCAGTCTTTGCAGTGGGTCCCTTCTCATGACTGCCTGCACAGGTGATGAAGACTTTTCCTGTGTCCTGAAGAATTAATAAGCCTGAACATATCTGTACCAGCAGCATACCACAGGAGATAAAATATTGCTTCTGCTTCCCAAACACATTAGAAAAAGCAAGTCTGCTGATCTCAACTGCTAAGACAGCACATGAAAGGAATGCAGTCCATTTCCTAACCAAGATCTAATCTATAGAAGAGTTTATAGATCCAAGTCAACATCCTGAATTGGTCCCAGAAGCAAACAAGAAAACTAGTTCAACTTTTGGAAGACAGGTACAATACTTTCAATGTGTTTAATCTCATTTTGCAATTAAACAGTCCCATGCCACACTATCAGATGATCTTCAAGGATAACTGCATGTTTGACAGACTCCAAATCAGCAAGAAACGCACAGCCGTGTTCAAACAGAGGGTGCTTCTGTCCTTCGGAGCTCACCTCTGAAAAGATGTAGAACGTGTGTGCTTTCGTCCCAATACCAAGGAAGCTTACAGTTTTCACCTGGTGTCAAAAGTGAAGCACAAACCATATCACTGTCTTTGCTTTATGTGTATATGTTAAACAGAATGAGTGCAGAATACGGCTCAGCCAGCAAGGACATATGAAGAACGTTAGGTCCATGGACTACCAATACAGCACTCCCATCACAGGAATCCCATTGTCATCAGGAAGCACTGTGCCAGCCTTTGTCAGGGAATAGTTTTCCATGCACTAAATCTTTCCTATCACTCTGAAAAATTATTCAGATGATGCTAATTGTGTGTGGAGCCAGAAATAGCTCAGGTGATCTTACGGTTGTCACAGCACACAGAAGATCTGCTTTTAATTTGGTCATTAAAGTCAGTGAAAATAGTAGGTATGGGTGATGCTAGCACCAGGCCAGTTGAAAACACAGCTTTAATTTGATATCTGAAGTGAAACACTTTCTGCATTTTTTAACTCAGAACTCCTACAGCTCCATACCCATTTTTAAATGATGCATTTCCTGACATCTGGAATTAGATGCAGGAAGCAGAGCCACAACATTGACTGACCGACTTCTCCGGGACCATACTGAAGGGATGTTTTCCTCAGGGGATTACAGCAAAGCTGAGGCATGTGCTCTAACACTTGCATGGGATTATTAATTTTATTAAAAATGGAAAGTACAGTTTAGGCTGAATCTCAGGGCCAAGTTTCTTGTGTTGTCCAGTGTGTGGAAAAAAATGAGCCTTTGAGGGATGTGAAAACATGTAGGACTTTTCAGTCTGAACTGACTTTTCAATCAGTAGTTCTTTCCCCACCTCTAACTTCCTTCCATGATTTTGAGACAGTAACGCCAGCAGCATGGCATGTTGTCACAGGTCTCATGCTACTACGTGAATTGCCAAAGAAAAGCTGAGCTATTGATCCAGTGGTAATTTGCTGTCAAAATGACTGTCTGTTACAGCAAATGAGTAGTGTTAATCATCTGACTTGATGAATGCTATTGCAAAAGACTGACAATGCTCAAAGCACCATTATTGACCTGCTGCATTTTTCCCGGCTCACATTAAATTCTTGATCTCTGCTGGCCTTGACCAATTAGAGTTTAAGTTATCCATTAAGGTGTAGTTCTGGAAAAGTTCTGTTTAAAATAAACAAAAACTTATATTGGTGAGTAACTCATCAACTATGCAGCAGTCTGATTCTGATTGCCTGGCAGAGAAACACACACATTTTGTGCAGTATCTGATAAAAGATCTATAATGTGCTAACACAAACCTATCATGTAGCACCTGTGACTAACAGATTGTGATATCAAAGTCTTGATGCCTAAGTGCTCCTGTAAATGCATTAAACTTTTAGCGGCAGGAACTGTAGACTGCCAGTGACAAGGAGCTGATATGGTATTTCAGTAAAAGTTGATAAGTGTTATTGCTCTCAGAAGAAAAGAAAAATCTTATGTTCTTGAAAACCACTGGGCAGCTTGTGTTTTGATGGGATACTGTAATGCAGAGAGCAGGGATAAGGGAACACACGGACTCTATGAAAACAAAAAGACACTTAAGAAAAGCTCTACAGTAGCTGGAGTTCCTTGAAGTATGCTCCATTGTACGCTTGATTTCGGGCATGTACCTGTTCACCTGAAACCAACTTCTTAGGTGGCAGCATGCACATGGGGCCATGTTTAATTCCATGTACCAGTAATGGAAGCATGCAAGGTAGCACAGGCCCAAGCACGCTCTGCTTCTCGGCTGTGGCAGAACAAGGATGTTGGAAGACTCTGTAAGTGGGGAGAAATGTGGGAAACTGTATAAAGCCTTGGAGATGAGAAGAAGCATGGGTCTGAATGGGAATGGGGAAATGGGGTGAATGGGAGCAGGAGTCTTAGTCACAGTATACAGTCTAACAAAGCTCAGAAAAAGTTCTTCAGAGGAAATGAACAGTGGAAATTTGCATGAACCTGGGAGGCAACAGGTTCTGTCTGCCATACCGCTCATGGCATCTCTCCAGCTTAACGACACAAATTAGCCTGATGAAATTCTCTCTGCTGTAAACCAAAATGTTCCGGCCACCAGAGAAACATGATCTGTTTCTGACCTCCCATTCGAAGAGCCAAACTATGCCGTGGGCTGGAGGTTTGTCTGGTTGTGAAATGTTCCCACTGTCTTAAGATATTAAGTTCAATGGAGGAAAAAATGGCACTGGTGCCTGCTGATAGATGTGTCAAGGTATGTAATGAAGCTGCTGCACAAGGCAGGTACGATCTTAATGGCTATGTGAGTGTGCTGTCTGACTTTTCTTTGCACACTGAGAATTGGAGGGCAAGACAATGTCACATCTGGGAAATACTGCGTAAATATAATTGGCAGGGATCCTGGATGTAGATCTCCTCTGGTCTAAGGAAAAGGGAAGTTTCCTTGGTTTTGTCTTTCTTAAATGAGTCTATGAGTATCCAAACAGTTCACCTTAAGGAAATTAATGAAGACCATGAAATTCCTGTGTCCAGTTATGGTCCAGTGAAAACTGCCCACTACAGCAACTCACTGAAAAGTAGTGCCAGAGAATGATTTGATATTGAATACTCTAGGTCTGAAGTTGAATGTCTTCCCAGTAAAAAGGGATTATTTTTCTATTCCTTATTTTGTATAATACATGGTTCTCATGTTTTTCATCATATTTTCTACAGTCATTGGCAGTAATGTAGCACAACCATTGGAAATTTCTCTGAGCTCTGAGTTAGTGTGTGGCGTCAAGTCTTTTGATAAGCCCATAGACCTTTTGCCTGAGGACAGATCAGATGCACTCTGCATCACTGATGCTGGGACATACTATACATATTTTTATCTTCTAGGTAGTGCCAGGCAACAACTGTGTTTAGGGCATAAAGAATGCATAAAGAACACAATCTAGGATCTCCCTTATACCGCTTTCTCTGGCATTTCCAAGATATAATTCCAAACAGACTTTGAAAACAAACTCTTGTGGTCATCTGATCTATGCCTGAATGAGTATTTCTGATGTGCAAGGCATAAATAAAAGTTTCTCAGTAAATATGGAGAAGAAGTTTTCTTGCATGCTGAGAATCTGCCAAGAAGAAAGCCCATGCCAGATTTAAGAAAAGCGTTATTGAAACAAGAGTTTGGACCAGTTGCCTGCATGTGGTTGTTCCATAACCAGCAACGGGGAGAGACACGGTACAATTAAGTTAGGGGTCACTGTCACTGCAAGGGAAATACTCCAAATAGGAGCTGCAGCTCCTCAGCTGCATAGAAATTGCTCAGAAATCATTTTCAGACAGTCCCATAGATGGTGACATGAGAACAAGCAGCACTAGCCTGAGTGGCGTAGTGAGCAATCATGAGGCTGACTTTAATAGCATCTTTACTACCAAAGACGTGTCCAGCAGTCTAACAGGGAGCTCTCTAGCTTACTGCAGGTTCATATAATATTATCAACTTCATGAGCCCCTGGAACTGTAAATATGTCTTTCAGTCATGCAGTGAAATTGTTATTACTAATTTCTTAAGGTTTTTTGCACTGAAAGTCTCATTTGGTTCCTGGGGTTTTCAAGGTGAAGACACACAAGAGCCTAGCACAGCTTGACCAGCAGCAGAACAGCTGGGGTGGAGCTGGGGCAAGGGAAAGTGGATGACCACGGTATGAAAAGCCCCATCAGTCTCTCAGTGGAAGAAGGACCACAGAGCTCTACCTATTTTGCAAATGGCTGCAGTGCTGCAAGTTGGTCAAGACCACAACTGAAGCAGAACTAATTGTCCCTTCAGATATCTCAAGAAGTGCAAGGAGTACAAACATGTACCTTTCCTGGGATTACTGTCCTCTGGGGACCAAACTAACTTGTGGAAATACAAGTACCAGGAAGATCTAAGTAAAGAAACTAATAGGATGCTTTGAATTTGCATCTTAAACATTTTTTCCATGCCACGCTGTAGAAACACAACGGAAGTAAAATTGGCAAATACCATCCATATGCTATACTACAAAATGACTGACAGAGCACAATGTGAACATTACTCCTGGACTGAACCAAGAGAATGCATTAAAAAAATGCATAAGTGGAATACTGATATACATTAACTCAATCTTCTCTTATTATGGAATTAAAGAACTTATACCTGTAATTATGGCTTACCCCCATTACAAGCAGAGCTGCCACAGAACTGAACACGGGCCAGCTTTGTGCATAAGTTCAAAGCCAGTGTGATGTTGCCTTATTTTCTTACGATCATCATCTTTATCCTCCCTTGCCCTTCTTCTCAGTTAACAAGAGTTATGTACTGAAAGTGCTGAGATAAAGTAATGGTAAGGAGGATACTGCAAAAGGTATTTGAAAAGCAGAAGTAATTTACTACATGTCTGCTTTGTTTTACTTCCTAAGCCTTCCTGTTGTGAAAGGAAATTCATCTTTTCTGGCAGACTCCAGCCTTTTTAGGCCTGAGAGCTCCCCAGGAGCTTTCGAGTGCAGGTAAATGGATGCGAGACTCAAGGAGTACAGTACAAGGAACATGGAATTAATGTTGGTTTTTGCTTTGGCTGTCACGTCTGACGTATAAGGAGAGTGCTACATCCTTGCTTGCAGTAAGTATCTAGATGTAAAAAACACAAGGCTGAGTCCTCTGCTCATTACTATGGGTCTGAAATGCCACGAATGGAAAGGTCATGTTACTGGTGGGTGAAGCATGTAGGATCTACACCCAGCAAAGTCTCCACGTGAGACAGATGTCGGGGTGCTCCAAGCCCCAGGGCCCTGTGACGTAAAAGCGCAGAAGAAGGACTGTGGATGGACAATAGGTGCAGCCTGTATTCTGCACACAGCAGAGACCCCAAGAGTAGGCACAGGGGAAGCATCCACTGCCTAATCTAAATAGCACACAGAGTGGTTTTGTCCTCTTCTGTTCTCCTGCCAGTTTGCACATATGTTCTGAGTATACAGCCTGCCCTCCAAAGACCACTTACAGGGGCAATCACAGGGAAGCAAAGCAGGAAGAAAGTATCCAAAAAGGGAATTTGTTCAAGAGAAAAAAATGGAGACAGATGTAAAGCGACTAGTCACGGCTGGCGGTAAATAACCCTCTGCCTGGAGTGCTCTCTTTCTCTAAGAGGAGTTCACATATTCCATTTCATATTTCCTTTCTAGGAAGTCAAATCTTTGTTTTCCTGGCATTTGTTCTTTTTTTTCTTTCCCCATATACTTTTTCCCTTCTGTACGGTCTAAAATTGTCTCTCATTTTCCCTTTCCCTTCTACGTTGTGCTCTCTTTCAAGTGCGACATTCTCCAATCTCCCTCTGATGCAGACCTAATTTCCCTGCACTGTCCCAGGCAACACCTTTTGCTACAGCCCTCTCATTAGTCTCTGTGCCACGAGCACTTCCCTCTGTCTCTACATGTGCATAAGCATACGGGTGCTTCACACCTGCTCCTGTGTTAAGAGTCCCCACTTTTTCTCATGTGCACACCTCAGAATTAAGCAAATGCAACACACACAGACAGAATATTCATCCTCTCACTCCCATAAACCTGTCAAGGCATATAGGCCAAGAAGCTATCTCTGCATAAATCTAAATCTCCTGCGAGGAAGCAATCTACTCAAAGGCAATAAAGCCAAAGGATATATTATTATCTTTGGTGTGGATCCTACTGGGCTGGGAGGTTGGCTGCTGGCTCCTCTCTGAACTTTCCTTCCCAGCCAGAACAGCCATCCCACAGACAAGTCTAAGCTTCCTTTCCTTGGTCTGATTTCCTCCTCCTGTTGTTTGGCTGGTAACCCAAAGGACAGGGTTTAATTATGGAGTTTGGAAACCTGGCTTACGCTACTCTGCCAGCACAGGATAAAACTTCAGCCTGCCTCCTGAACCAGCATCATTCTGCACCGTTGATACCTGCATTATCCCACGCAGCATAAAATGAACCACATGGAAGAAATGCCAAGTCAAACAAAAAGACGGTTTTAGTCTTTAAACTTCTACTGCGAATTTCAGTGGGAAAAAACCAAAACACTGAAGCTCAGAGATTATTGTATGTTAAAACTGTACCATCATTTTGACTGTAGACTAAATAAACAGCCAGGCCTTTCTCTGGACAGGAGAGACATCGGAAAGGATGGATCTGAAACAGGCCCAGGTTCCAGAGCTCCCCTCTCAGAAAGGAACACTGCGGCGAGCCACCGGGTAATACGGGATGTTAACATCATTTGTACAGCTTTCAGATGACCAATATATTTTCTAGGCAGATGCCCCATCGAAGACTCATAAAACATCTTACCCTTCTGGAGATAAAGCACCCACGTCAAATACAAAGGGCCAGGCGTTAATATCAGACCCACCTGTGATTTTTAAGGTAAGGCAGGGCACTGTGCACAGACCGCAGCAGGATGTGTCCCTTGGGGGGGAGCACCTTGTGCCAGTGACATACCACTGTTGCCCTGGCATGGAAGGACATGTCAGTACTGTTTTATCCTTCACCACTGATGAGCTGTGGCTCTTCAGGTAATCTCTCTGCCAGCTGTGCTCTTGCAGTGACCCTGTTTTATAAGAAGCTGAGGCAATGAATTCAGAGGACAGGCTGCTGGAAAGCCACGGCAGAAGTATTGGGGTGGGGCTGCATAGATATAGCATAAAGATGGTTTGAAAGTGCATCCCACGCAGGCAGGATAAAGCTCTTTTTCTTCATAGCTGTGACAGTGATAGATAGCTTGGTGGATCTGAGCTATATCTAGTTGGTACCTGGCTTGAGTCCCTGATGTTGCAAGGTGATTTTCTGCCCTTTCGCAGGCAAGACTAAGCAGAATCTGGGATTTTTCTGTAGTAAGCGAGGAAGGTCATGAGGAAGGAAGAACCTTCTATTCTCTGACTTGTTCTTGCCTTTCTGAGCACCTCAGGAAGTTTGACATGGGCAGTTGCACTTCATGATGGGCACCCAGTGGTGCCAAGAGTGGCGAAGGTGCTTTGGAGGTGTAAAGCTTTAGGTGTTTCTCTTGTCCAGCTCAGCGGCTCAGTGCCACCATCTAGTCAGGACTTGGATGAGACAGAGGTAACGACCACATGTGGGGGAAACCACCAAGAGTGACAGCAAAATTAATAGCCAACCTCTGGCTGTTGCACAAATGGAGAACATTTGTCATTAACAGAGTATCCCAAAGTTTGGGGGGAGATAGCCCCCAGTCTGACAATGATGTAGAAGCAGTGATCCAGTCAGCTTTTAGCCATCTGCGTCTGCAGAGGAGGTTGTGATCTCTCCCTTTCAATGGGCGCTGAGCTTTTGTTCGTGTTTTTGCTGCTCCATGAGCAGACTAGTTTAGTACAAGGTGAAGCTCTGCCTTACATCATCTGGAGCCTGGAGCTGATGGAGGAAACAGCCCCTAGTGTCTGCTGAGCAGGACACCTCGCTGAAAACACCAGAGCCCTAGGGACGGCGGCGGCAAGGCAGTCACGGGGAGCCTGGCACTTGTCTGCCTGCAGGTCCACCCTCTCCTCCTGCCAAAGTGCCACATCTGCAGTCAATAAGGGCCCACAAGCTGGCTCCTCCTCATTAGAGGAGAGAGGGCAGCTGGCAGGGGATCCTCCAAGGGCTCCCAGGCGCAGGAATCAGTCCCCTCCCAGTCTGGAATAGCCCAAATTTGGTGACTTTCTGGGCATGCTGTAAAGGACAGCTGTTTGACAGGGTCTCCAGAGAAAGCTATGGGTATGTTTCCTACATGATGAAGGATATAGGTGGCTGGCTAAGTGCCCACAGAACTGATTTTAATGCTGTTCAGGTTGAATTTACTTTTCTGTGCTGTATAGTTCATTATACACAGTGCCCTGGACAAGCATGTGTTGTTTCAAAACAAACCCAAACCATACTATTTTAAATCCAAACAAACAAGAAAGAAAAAAAATAGGTATTGCGAAAGATCCTTTGGGCTTTTTAGAGGGCCTTCTCAGACACTGGGAGGCTGGAGATGAAAGTACTGCTTGCCTTCGTCTAACAAATAAGACTTCTGTTATTTTTATTGGCGATAAATATTTGATTATTTAGCTGTAAGCAAAACTGAGGCATTAACTTTACCTATGCATGTAGCACTGACCCAGAAAAATATTTCCAATAGAATTAAGCACCCAGATGATCTCAAGATAAGTGATCAATGGACAGTTAAGTATGTAACATAACATAACCCAAAAGATGATCAACAAGAAAGATCACACACTGAGAAGAGGCAGAAGAGCTGCTTCCTAAACCTTACAAAGTGTAACGCCCAGTAATATCTATTTTGATATGAAGCCTCCAATCACACTTCATATTATTACAGATTAATGAAACAACTCCTTCTGTAAGTCTCTTAAAAGTCATTACTAAGTGAACTCAAGTGTTGTATAATGCTTGAAAAGTCCTTCTACCTTATATAAGTTTAGGGATGTTTATTTAAACAGTACAACTGTAGGGCACAGCCCAGACAGGTACTGCTTTTTGCTAAGCGATTGTCACCGCTTTACCAGAATTGAATCTGGACATTTTGACAGAAAAAGACCGCCTATCTTTTGCTGCATTATTTAAATACTTCAGATATTTGGCCAAAATACAGAAGTGACACACTACAGAAACATTCACAGCTGCAGGAGCAATAAAACCTCTACAATATTTTCATTAGACTGACCTTTTCTAAGAAGAAGTTACAAGATGTTTAGAATTGATCACCTTCCTATACAGCATTCAGTGTATTCTGATAACAAAGCAGAGCAACTGGAGATGATGTTCTTGGGCTCCTGAAAGCTGTGGCTTACCTGGCTCCACTTCATGCCATCCACTTGACTGGCTGCCACTTCCTGGAGAGCGCCCTTGGCTTGTATAAAACGGCTCCTCACCAGGACTGTCCATCTCATCCTCCACAGACTTGAGACGTTTTGTAGAGCTGAGAAAGTAAAAACACATAATAAATACTATATGCATGCAAAGGAACAAAGGCACTTCTGTTGGGACATATCTTGCTAGCCCTGCTTGAGACTAACTTGGCTATGGAAACTATAACAGATTTGGGCTCTGAGAAGGGGAAGGTATAAGAAGTCCCGCACAGCCATCCTGTGTGCCCAACCTCTCAACATCCACTTTTTGTTTCTGATTTGCTTCGTTGCCAATGACTAAGCTTCAGTGAGATGATACAAACCAACCTCTCACAGAGTCCAGACTGAAGCCCTAAACACATATTGGTTTAACTAGAAGGCAGTTTAACATTTAGGCTTTCATAGATCAAAAAGTAGGACATTTTTCAAAGCACATAGAGGTCAATAAAAAGACAAGAATTTAATTTGTATTTCATGATTTTTGCAATTTGAATGAATATGGTAATGACACACAAGACTTATTTTAACTGTCAGATTTTTCCACATCTTATTCTGGAAGACAAATTGTTTATCAGTTCAAACTTATATTTTCAATCTTTTAACCGTAGCCATTAAATTAACCCAGAATGCAGTCCCATAAGAAGAAGCGTAGACAAGTGAATGATGGAAGAATCCATTCTTGGTTCAGATGTTCACGTTATCCTACAAGTATAAGCATTTTACTCTGCAACTGTGTGCCACCAAGCATAAAAAGCCCCCAACAGGTATCTCTGTCCAGTGCCAGTACTAAAGGAGTCCCTTGTAATATATCACACCTCCCTCACCAAAGGCTCAGGAGACAGAAGAGCCCTTTCAGTGGTCTCTGGTGGCCACTGACTCAGACTCTGGTAGTTCTGCAGGGAGAGGATCCCAAAGCCAAAGACGCTCAGCTTGGCTCTGTTTTCTATAATGAGTTGTACAGACTGCGTGGGGACATTACCGAGAATTTAACTTCTAAGTACTTTTCCAAGGCTGGGTCAGCTCACTTTTTTCACCAAATCTGTATTCTATTAAGACTTAAGGCATTCAAGAACAGGCTCTGCTGTGTAGGGGGAACATATTTAACAGACATAAAATATTCCACTGCAATTTCTATTGGTTTAAAACTTGCAGCCTCTCCACAGCTCCCCACCCGAAGCTCTGCACAGGTAGGAGCTGGCGGGTATGCAAAATCAGTTTGTGAGAAACAGGAAGAATAAGTCTTGCGGTATGCGTGGAATGCAGGTTTGGCCATTCCTTAATTTAGAGAATTGTTATGTGTCAATAGGGGAAATTGTGTGCATACAATATAATTACCGCCTGATAATTCTGCTGAGTCTGTGTATTTAAGGAATATTTTTTTTTCTGACTGGGAACAGCCTAATGAGAGGAAAACAAACATATTACCAAGTTATTAACTACCCATGCTGTTTATAATTAGCTCCTTATCAGTGGTAGCTATTTGCAGAAGAATGGGAGAGCAACAACTGAGCTCTCAAGTAACATTAATAACCTCACTTTTTTGCTTCTGGAGTCACAAGTAAATTCTACCTGAGAATGGTGCTAATGATGAGCACTGTAGGGTATGCAGTTTACACGCAAAAAAGAAAGAGCACAAAGTTTTTAATTGATGTGTAATGGGAATTGTAGTCACTGAGCTTCATAATGTGCACACTAAGTGCAAGATGTAGAATGTTCTTCCAATCACTGCAAACTGTAAGAAGTTATTGCTAAGAGCCTCTCTAAAGATTTGTTTTTTAAATAAAAACAACAGCTATATTCAAACTATAGAGACTTTTTACATGTGTACTTGCTTACTGCAAAGCTGGTGGCACGGCAGACTGAGATAAAAACGTAAAAGAAACTTGGACTGAAGTTAGACTTTCTTGTCATGTCTTTGAAATAAGTGATCTATTTTGGCTGCGGGGGGAAAAAAAAATCAATCTGGTTCCTTAATAGTGTTCAAGGCTAGTAGAGTGACTGGGCTTGTTTATAAATCTAATCTCATGGATGGTTAAAGTGAAAGGTAAAAAATAAAAAATATCCGTGTTTGATAGTTGGCATCTAAGCCAAAATCAAAATCAGACTGGGTAGTCATCTGCATTAATAATTCAGTTTTCCAAAGGATGAGTCGCAAATATCTAAATGCTATATGAAAACTAGAATGTATTCGAGGACAAGGTCCTAAACCTATGTTAGTCTCACAGATAACAATTTTTATGATACAGAATGCATACAAGTCTATCTTAAGACTTTCCTGCTAGGACAAAGTGGCACATCTCAATATGCTCCAAATTCTCCTCTGCCACAAGTGAAACTCCAACAATTCCAGTGGAACTTCTCCTGATACACTGAGATACAAGCCAGAAGTTACACAAGTCAATGCAGCATTTTTTCTTCAAAGCTTGTACATATAAAAAGAACTTTAACAGCAATCCAGTTGAACATTCAGCTCTGTGAATCTGAAACAGCTCCACACCTTGAGGCCCCCAAACAGCTTGTCAAAGAATTTAATGGTTACTTTTCCAGATGAGTAATGATGCTGGCCTGGGTTTCCAAGTAACCTGGTACTAGGCAGAGATTAAATTACCTGGTAGAGGATGTGCTAGGTAAAGACCTCCTCATTGCTCCTGGGCTCATGCTGTAGTATGAAGAACTTTCCAAATCTGAGAGGGAGAAATTAGGGCCTGTTCCTGCAGCTATCGGTGCTAGGGAAACAAAAGAGATTGCAGTCAGTAAGTCATGTGAATAAAGCATGAATTGCACTTCAAAATCACTTTCTTCTTCCTCATGAGTGTGTTTAGTTTCATGATGAGAACAGGTGGGACATGGAAATTAGGAAACGCTAACGGTAACTGGCATTGCAATCAAGAAGATACAAATTTTATCAAGAATACAGTGTTCCATGACATAGACTTTTTCTTACATTCCTCCAAAGGTATTCTTTTTAAAAAAAAAAAAAAAAAATTACAGCAAGACTTCCTTTAAGCCCTGCTTTTCTATTAATATAATTCTAACATTTAATGAAACTTGTTGCTTTTGCTTTTAGGACAACGTTGCATCTATTGGCATAGTTACAAATAGGCTGCATCATCCCGGTAGTGTGCTTGGCATAATCTATAAGCAGTATAGGCAGGGAAATACACACCTCAGGACCTTTGGTATATACATGATGTACATCCACAAGCACAGAGGTTACAAATGCTCCTTGGAGAAAGCACAGAAGCAGATGAGAAACCTGAGTTCTTTTCTGCCTGCGAACATCTGAGTTTTCCTCTGGCCTCTCCTCCAGCTAACTCAGAGCTAGAGACATATGACTCTCCAAAACTTCTATCCAGCAGTTAGCTTCCACTGTTCACCTCTCATTACCTTACCCAGCACCTAAGTTTTATTGTAAGGGAGATAAATACCTTTAATTTTCCTGTCCTAGAGCCTTTGTTTTACATTAAAACATTATGAATTCCTATACACCCTGAAGTTTGCAGGCACAAGCCTATGAACTCCATGTGCCATATTCTTCTCAGAACAGAAAAGCAACAGAGCAGTTAGTTTAATGTTAAAGTCAACCGATAATGCATTTCACAAAAAAACCCACTATACGGCAAATGGTACCATATCCACTGTTGCTGTTCCAGTGCTATTTACAGGACAATACAACTTTGGGAGCTGACAATTACAGATCATGATTTTCTCTCACATTTCAGAGACATCTGAAAAAGGCCGTACTGCACAATAAAATGCACAAGCTTGGCCTGGAACGTATTGTCTGAGAGCCCTGATTCAGAGCAACAAAGACGAAGCAGTCTCAATGCCACACAAGGATGCTGAGCCAAGTTTAATCTTTGGTCTGAGAATCTGGCCCATTTTCAAACATGAAAAAATCTTTCACTCCGACGGGGCAGGAGTGAGGAAATGAAGACAGGATAGCTCCTATCACCCAGCTAACATGTCTGGGCTGAAACACAGGCTTCTGGGAGTGCTGCCATTGACTGTAATGGGGCCAGTATTTCACCCCAAGTCTTAAGGAGCTCACAATGTCAGATTTGACAGAGGAATAATGTAACTTTGCAGCTGCCTCATCATCCCCACAAGACAATTAGTTGTTGCTTGGCAAGGATCTTTTAAGAACGTCATTGAGATGGAAAGGGAACAGCCTGGATAGCGACGGACTTTTAAAAGCATGGGACGGAAAATACACAACACCATTAAAACTTGAGAAAATCTGGAATGATCATTAAAAGGAATGAAGTTGGGAAGTAATTTATGACGAGAACACTCAAATCCTTTGTTATCTTTTCTTAACTATCATATGCTTCCTGCACACTGGTATATAAGAGGGTGTGTTAACAGAGAGAAAGAAAAATTAAGCATAGTAAAATTAACTTGTTTTATCAATTCGTGCTTTCTGCAACAGTTTCCTGACAGCAGCTACAAGAGGCTGTAAAACTGATGAATTTGCATGGAAAAAGAAACCGGTGTAAGTAATTTGTGTAAAAGGTAACACGGACATGGACTGCTATAATTCAGACACCCTGCAGATAGCAGACTGCTGCAGCGTGAGCAGTTATGGGTTAGAAAAATGACCACACTGCAGTCAGTCTGACTTGAATGGAAATCAATCATAAAGGTACTCTCTGCAGCATCTACTCCACAGTTTTCAGCAACTTCCTTGCCAAACAGATTTGTGCTCTGTAAACCCTTTGCTGATCAATTCCTCTGCACCCTCTACCTCCCAAAGCCTAACTTACAGTTTAAGCATACTATTTTCCAAACAGGAACATAAAAAGGCAAGCACTAAATTAAAGCACAGTTTCTTTCTGAGGCACTGTGAATTTCCTAGGCATTGCAAGATTTATGAAACAGTTTTATTCCAAACAGATATGGAAGAAAAGCTGGTATGTGGATAACGCTTCTCTTCTTTCTCTCACCCCCCCCTCTGTTTATCACTCTCTCCCCAAATCCTGGACATTCCTGTTCCAACCCTTGGATTGGCCCTATAGGAAAATGAAATGTATCTCCAGAGCAGGGATGAGGTAGGAACAACATATTGCTAACGCTGTGTAAACTCAGCACAAAGTAGAAAGGGCTAATCACACAGTAATTTCCACCATAGCAAATGTGAAGGATGCTTTGTTTGTCACAGGCCAAACCACCTTGCCACACTCAAGAGCCTGTTTGCAACCCGAGGGTTAAAGAACAAAACTCACCTCTAATAGACACTAACAGATCTAAGCAGCAGAGGTTAAAGTGCCTGGCTGGCCTATGGTGGCGAGTACCTGACACAGGAGCCACGATCCTGCCCCAACCAGCTCAAGGTCTCTGGCCCTAGAAGTGCTGTGGCAAACGTTGCACAGGGCTAAGCTGTTCTGAAATCCCTTCTCCTGCCTGCCTGACAGGCACGTATTTGGTGCCTGTCTTTCAGCAAAGGGTATTTGTACCTTTGCTTGCAGTTACCCCATTTACTATCATAAACCACAGCAATGTGCCGACGTGCAGAGCCCACACTGAGACTCTCAGGAAGAGGTTAATGTTTTTCATCCGCATGGCAGAAGGTCGCTTCCTCTTCCCGGCTGGAATTTGGTTGAAGCCCTGTGTGCTTTCTGTCTCTGCTTCAGCCTCAGCGGAGCTGAGCCAAAGCTTACACCTCCTGCGATGGGCTTCGTCTGCGGGAAGCTCGCTGCCCCACATCCGCCTCCTCTAGTCACCCTTGCGTTTTGCAGTGCAACATGCCACGAGAGTGGGCACAGCGCAGCTAGCCCAGCCAGGAGGCATCCAAGACCACTCCAAATGGCTTTTCATGCTGCCTTTGTGGACTGTCCGCCTTGCATGGGCCCAGAAAGCTGATGGGAAGGGAACACTTGCATTTATTTGCAGGATTCCCTGCAAAGGCTGCAGCTCTGAAAAGTAAGCAAAGGGATCAAAGTGGTGCAAACTGTGCCCAAGCTCTATCTAAATTAAACCTCTTCATTGTGGCATCTGACAATCCACCATGCAACCTCCCTAAACCCCTGTTCCTATGCCCCGGGAACACGCTCTGTCCCCGCATGAAGCAGCAGCATGGTTGGGCAGTTCCACTCCAGCACAGCCAGCTGTTACACGCTGCAGCCTGCAGAAACTCCAGGCAACGACATTAAAAACATGCCATTTCCCCCCTAAGAAATGCTCTGCAGCAAAAAGTGACCTTCTGATAGCTCAGGAACGTCTCCCAAACAGGAAAGGATGTCAGAAATTGCAGTTGTGAGTCAAAACAATAGTCTCCACCTACGTGCTGGCATCAAGATGTCATCTGGCCCAGGGCTCCGACCTGGCAGGGGGTGAGAAGGAAGGACCCCTCTTCCCCTAACACCCAGCCTGCTAATGTGCGCAGGCTTTCTAAGCAAACAGATGCCGCCCTCAGCTCCCATTCCAGCTGCTGGCATCACAAAAAAACCCCCTGTGCAGATGAGACACGTCCTGCTTGCTCTGAGGGGCAGGAGGAGCTAGTTTGCCCAAGAGGAGGAGGAGGAGGATGGTGGGTGCCTCTGCCTGAGCACCAGCCCTGTGCTACTCCCGGGGACATGGGGCAGCATCGCCCCTGCTGCCAGCCTGCTCCCTCCGCTGCCAGCTTGTTAGCTCAGATCTTCACCCGAAATGTCAAGAAAAATAACAGAGAAATTAACGAAAAGCCCTCTGACTTAACCCAATTGGAATATTTATTTTGAAAAATTTATTGAATTACAGAACAGGAAACCCACTAAATAAAACCAGCCAGGCTGGCATTTGTCTTCCTTGGAATACAGCACTCTCTTTTAGTCATGTTAATATTTAGTTTCTCTTTTTTCCATTTTTATGTATTTATTTTTACAAAGGGGCTGGGATGTGACTAAGATCATTACATGTGTAACACTGCAGCAAAGTGATAATGTGTTTAAGGTTAAATGGGAGAAACATGACATTTGACTAATAAACTTTTTCCTGAGTTGTGACTCCATAAACAAAGGGAAACACACTGCGCTGCTGCTGCCGAGAGGAAAGGGGAGCTGGGTGGTTTTTTTTTTGCAAGGCCTTTGTTTTCTACACACTGTATCGTTAGATTCAAAGAGGTTTTGCCGAATACAACAGATATGAAATGTGTGATGTTCATTTTAAAATTACAAGTACAGCCTGCTATTGACCATCTAATTATGTTGAGTTCCATTTATAAACATAGCTAACCACTAAGTTTATAGAGACTTTTTGTGCTGCTTTAATAGGATATTGATCGAGAGCAAGGTTTGAGTGGACTGCCATTGAATTGTGTAATGGCATACAAAAGGCAAGGTCACGGCAACTGTTCACTCTATGCCTGCAGTCTATTTTTTATTATAATCTTTTTTTCTTCCTCTCATACCCAAGCCCACACAGTGTGTTTTGGATAGCAGTGCTTTGCTAAGGAATATAGAGTATCTTTTTAAATGTTAATTTTCATGCTGCTGACTTTAACTACCTTCACTACTGTAATGCTTAGTATAGCAGAAAACATACAGGCTGCTGTTTAGAGAGAGCTGTTTTATTATACCGTGGCTTTCACACACGTGCTCTGCGTGGAGGAGAGCCTCTTCTCCCCTCCTGGGCTACAAGAAGGCAGCAGCATCCTCCCTGCCCCTTGCAGCCACTTGCCTGGCCCAGACCCACGACAACGAGCCGGGCCACCCCACACCTTGCCATAGGCGTCCAGTACACGCTGGGCTTCGTAGGACTTTCCCTGCCGTTTGTTTCAGCTGTAGCTGGCCAGTGGATGAAAGGCACGAGGAAGCTGCATTTCCTCTGTCACATCCATGCTCCATGCCTGGAGCAGCGGCAATTACTTTCATTTCTAGCACTTGTCCGCCTGCCTCATGGCAAGGACGGTTTCAGCTCCTGCCTCCATTGCTAAAGGTGCCGCTAACCAAGTCTAGCACCCGCTGCATCCAGCAGCCTCGGTGTTGCAGGATCCTGAGCTTTCCAAAATGCCTTGGCCACAAAAGCACCTCTTACCTGTGGAATTAGTGTAACTGTTTCAGGGATAATTAGCTGGACTGTTTCTGTGTTTATACAGGAGCACTAAGCAACTGTATGTATGCTTGTGTGCTTGTGGTTTCACTGGCTCATTAGAAGGATTAAAAGTCACCCCACTTGCTCCGTACAGCTCCTTACTCCACACAGCTAACATCTTAAAACTCAAAGCGTGGCATTTTCAGTCCAGGGCGCAGTCAGAATTCCCTTGTTTATCAGCATGAAGAATGATGTCATTTTGACAAATAACACAGCACAAAACAAATATGTTTGATTTGGCTCTAGCGAATGTTCATAAATCCTACATCTTTCTTCACATCCTGGGCAGTGCAGTTTATCTGGCTGCTTGAAGGACCTCCAGGGGAGGAGATCTTCCCAGCAGCTCTCTGCACAAGAGCACATGGTGCAGACTCAAAGCCAAGAGGGGAACAGCGTTCCCCATGCCTTTCTCCCTGCTCTAGCCTGCCACGGCCTCCCAGCCTCTGCCAAGTGAACGGGACTGTACACTTGGCTGTGGCTTGGCACCACAGCCACCCCTCTGCCGGCACCTTTTGCAGAGGGTATTCTCCAGTGCCCTGCAGATAGCTGCACACAGTGAGTGGAATATTTTCCTAACAAGGGTAGAGAGGGAGAAAGTTTTGCTTGGCCAACGGCTGGCTGTCAGTTCACAAAACCCGTACATCCCCAACGCTTCTGCTTTTGAGCCTTTTGTTGTCAGCCCAAACCTCTCTAGGGATGGAAGAATGAAGTCTCTGTTATCTGAAGGGGTCTCCCCAGTATCTGGGGTGACAGACAACACGTAGAAAGGAGCTCACACCCTTTGCCTGCTAATAATGTAGGAAAACTGACAGCATGGTCTGCAACATTCACATCAGATGGGGTGGAGAGGGGTCTATCTGTTTTTCAGATGAACATTTATGATCTGCTTTCTCTATTTTACTAGGCTCTGCAAGATTCAGTAGCTCGGTAGCATTTCAAAAGAAGATCTGCATCTATAGGACTGAAGAAAGCAAGTTTCTATTACCAAAACAGTCTAGACTTGTTCAATAGCTCACAGAAACTGTGATGATCAGCACTGATAGGTAAGATAGATAATGGTTAACAGCTGACCTTTCATTTGATTAATTCATGCCCCAAATTTGCATGACGGAGACAACTGCCTATTACTTGAGATTCCTTGTCATGTGGACCTCTGGGAACTTTACTAAATAAACCTGGCACATAATTGCTACCAACAATATTTTGTAAGATTAATTTTAGATAACAGCAGCCACAGGCCAGTTAAAACTGTGGGAAATCACTTATTTCTATCATCATTTTATCAAAAGCAAGCAAGGAAAGAAAAATGACAATGGGCATACACAAAGATAACCTCTTTGTAAAGCAAACACAGACCACTCTCAGGAAGAGAGCAGACACTAACCATGAGGGCCCACTATGGACAGGCAGGCTTGTTCCTTCCCTAGCCATGGTGGCTTCTGAAGGAGCAATGACTTTTTAGAAAGTAAAAACAGGAGAATGGAGTGAGGACATTTTGATTATTCAAGCTACAGACTGTTAATAACTGCCACTGAGTCTGGATGATGGCTGGTCATAAGCTGAGCTCCCCAGCATGAAAATAACTCACGGACTGGTCTCAAATCAAGACACAGGAACCTGTAGACAACCCAGCAAGGGTTATATTGAAAAGCACACTCTTTAAAAGATCTTGCCTGCCAATTAGGCAAATATGCAGCAATTACTTTGTTGCTCTATTATGTTAAATAATTCTTTGAATATGAGCATGCGAATTCATACTGACTTCACCGGGAATTTGATGCTAGACTCTACACTAAACATATCCTACTGGGTAGCCACGGCATGTCAGGCTGTGGGCTTCTCAGACCTCATAAAGTAAACAAGGTTACGGCTGGTCAGTACATGTCTGGGGCATCTCCAAGGAAAATCCAGGGTGCTATCAAAAGCAGCGTAGCTAAATCAGTTGCTGGCACTCTTCCCTCTGAGTCAGTTCTGAAGTGATATCCCGATAGGCTTTGGGGACACTATTTTTGGTAGAGGTGCTGGCTTGTAGACAGGATATAAAACTGAGGTCTTGACCTCCCAGGATTATTAAAGAGCCCATGAAAAAGAGTGCATACTCCTGTGTCTGGAACAGATAAAAGCTGAATCTTTTTATTTTGCCCACCAACACGTTCTTTCTTATTTCCGATAGAGTTCATGCCTGTCCTGCTCTTCCTGCGTGCAGGTGCCCCTTCCTTGGAGGAGGTGCACTTCAATGGCAAGCAGAGGGAACATCTCAGACACACTACATAGTTTGCAAAACATGCTGAATGCTAGGCTTTCTGATACACAATGTTTTAGTTTAGTTACAATAAAATATCATGGAAAATTAATAAGCATGAAACATGATGCTCGTGAGGTCAATGCCAAACTCTCAGGGAGGCTGGGACTGGGGCTGGCTGTGAAGGCTCAAGCCCTGAACAGGGGCAGTTTTCTAGCAGCCCTGTCCTGTGCGCACATGAAGCACGGCTGACAGAGTCCAGAGGCAGTTCTGCTGTGTAGGGCTCCTACAGCGAAGATAAGATTGTGGTGAAGTGGGATGCCTTGCAGAGGGGGAGGGTGAATCCTTTGGGCTTCAAAAGCCTTACGCTGTCACACTGAAATAAAGTGACATAACACGGAGACATTCAAAGACTGGTGATAACTTGGTTTTGTCCACCATGGCTGCAGGTACCAGCAAGTTAGTGTACACAGTACAGTGAGTTAGATGTCAAAGTCCCTATTTAAGCACTTCAGTAAGTGAACTGATTTGCAAATGTGCTGAGCACTCAGCAGCTACTCTTGACTTCTAAGTCCTCTTAACTTTGTCCTTTTCACAAAATTCCCACCAGTTGTCAGGGAAGAAAACTCAGGAGAAATGTCTGCCTCAAACTTTTTCTCTCTGTCTCTCCCTCCAGCACATATAACTCTGGCAGTCATGTATCTCCCACTTGTCATGCTTTCCTTGTAGCATCCTATTTTTGAATATAAAGCCAATTTACTAGCTAGTGCAAGTCTTTCCAAAAGAGGAAATAAACCAGGAAAATCCTTACAGAAACTCTGTGTTCTGACTCAAACCCACAGATTCTCTGCTAGGTTTGTGCCAGTTAGATTCCAGCCCCGGAAGGACTTAAACTACATGCTCAGAGCCAGTACACAAACAAATATTCCTGCTGTCTAGGAGGAGAACCATTTTTATCACTGTCTGTGCTAGAGAGATTGGTTACAAACCCTAAGGTTTTAAAGAGGAACCTAGTTGCGTAGTTGAGTGGTTCACCTGGAGCAGTGGCAATTGGTGACAATGTGATGTTACTGCACAACTCTACACCAGCTGCAGAAAAGATCCCCAAAGGACTGGTACCTATGGCCCTGGCTTACCAGCAGTCTCTCTGCAAGAAACTGTCCATACTCTCTCCTTGGACTATCTGGATTATGTCATAGCAAAATACAATCAATGCACCTTTGATCAATGGAACAGGGTGGTGACAGGTACTCTTAATTCAGAGTTGTTAGTGAGTATTGACAAGCCTGTAATGATCATGCTGCAGTGTGTCATTCATGCTGGGGGCATTAGCATTCTTTAAAGGTCAAAAACCAAATCCCTCTAGAAGACAGAATTCCATACAGTTAATGGAAAATGCAGGCCTTGCGAAGTCAAGATGTATGCCTCTGCACAAGTCTTGGAGCGAGTCCAGAGGAGGGCCACAAAGATGATCAGGGGGCTGGAGCACCTCTCCTATGAAGACAGGCTGAGAGGAGAGTTGGGATTGTTCAGCCTGGAGAAGAGAAGGTTCTGGGAAGACCTTAGGGCAACCTTCCACTACCTAAAGGGGGCCTACAAGAAAGCTAGAGAGGGACTTTTTACAAGGGCATGTAGTGATAGGACAAGGGGTAATGGCTTTAAACTGAGAGAGGTTAGATTTAAATTAGATATAAAGAAGAAGTTCTTCACTGTGAGGGTGGTGAGGCACTGGAACAGGTTGCCCAGAGAGGCTGCGGATGCCCCATCCCTGGAAGTGTTCAAGGGCAGGTTGGATGGGGCTTTGAGCAACCTGGTCTAGCAGAAAGTGTCCCTGCCCATGGCAGGGGGGTTGGAACTAGACGATCTTTAAGGTCCCTTCCAACCCAAACCATTTTATGATTCTATGATTCTATGAACTGAGGTTATCAGAGCCGAAGTTGGTACAGTTGTTGGCATTATTAATCAGTTCATCAATTTGCAGGTGTAGAAACACATGTACGCATGCCATGGATGAACACTGCAATTCTTACATAAAAGTGGCGTAAGAAAATTTCCAGGTTTTTGTGCACAGATCATGTCATTTCCAGAGGTATGGTTAAAGTACAGTCCTTGGATCCTGCAAGGGATCCACTGGATAAGCTGACCTCTGTAGGCTTTTATCTGCACTCTGACACAGAGTCTGCCCACTTTCAGCTGGGTACCAGACAAGCTTATCAACTTGCACATGCAAGTTTGCAGATTAAGATTTTTTCATTTACTTTAAAAAATTATGCTATTTTATTTTCCGATGTTAAAAGATGTGGCACACAAACACTGCCCACTGATGAGAAGTGGGGAGAAGAGACTCTCAATTTTCAAGACACTGTTTCTGAATTGGGGAAGGGGCACGATAAGAATCAAAGAAAAAAACTGGGATTGCAGAAACCACATAAACCGGCCACAAAATGGTACTTACTTTGTGAGACTCTTACTAGCTCAGTCACACTGAAAACACCTGATGTGACAAAACTGTCCTGGAAGCCCAAATGTCCTACAAAACAAACAGAGTGAGAGAACTGCGATTAGCTTTAAGCATTTAATGACAGTATTCTCAAGTACTTTACTTTCATTTAGACTTAAAATGTGACATCTAATTTCCCACTTAGCAGTAATTATTGTTTATGTAGGTGGGTAACTAGTCATACAGCTATGTAGGCTGCTTTGTGGTTTCTATCTAGAGGTTAGGAAAGCTAACATGACACATCAGCAGGGAGATTTTTACATGTTAAAGCATCTCAACAGGAAATCTGAAACAAAAGAGGACTATTTTAATAAACGGTTACCTTGGATGACCCCTAATGACTTCACAATTGAAATGAAAATACTGTACCTAGGAAACAGACAGGACAGCTAAGTTCCATAATCGTTTTAAACATTATTCTCTAAAGAAACATCTGATCAGGATTATCTACCCATTCATTCAAACAAAACAAGATTTAAAGATGTACTCTTCATTTTTCTAAGGTTACATTAGGGAAATCTTAAAATAGCAGCTGGTTAAAAAAAATTAAATGAATGTCTTTCCCACAAAAAAAAAAAAAAGAATTCTAACATTTAAAACTAGCTTTTGAAAAGAAAAATAAATTTCTGCATAAGAAAAGTATTAACTTTGAGCTTTAGACTGTCTTTAGGAACCAAGGCATACGCTTCCACGCTGGCCTCCCTTGTGCAAGGAATGCCTCTACACTTGGTATCAAAATGTTATTGCACTTTACATAACAGTATTTTCCTTCTTCTCTGAAAACATGCCTACCACCAAATGTTCATTTAATTTTCACGGGTATGATCAATTACAAAAGGAGCAGCTTTCGGGCTGCAACCCAGTGTAAGTGTGTGGAGTGGGATACAGCAGTTCACGCGGGACATAACTGGACTTCAATTAGAGGTCTGCAGTTAGTCGGCCAGACTGACATCCTGCTTTTGAAATCAGGGTCAAAGGAGAAATCTCAGGATAAAGAGATTATTAAAAGAACTGTAAAGTCCTACTTGTCCACAGGATAAGTGGCATACCTTTTTAGGTTGTCCTACTTAGAGTCACTGATTCCAACGCACGCACACGTATATTATTGAATGTTTTGCAGGGGCACCATCTGCTCCGTTGTTAATTGTTTGTCAGATTCAGTACAATTTCCCTACGTTCGGTATATGGCACTGTACCCCACACTCATCCCGGCAGTACCTGTGCACCTTCCTCTAATGACCAGAGCAATAGGACTAATGCAAGCTGCATATTTGTTCTCCTGGCTTTCTTTTGGGGTTGTTATAAAAACCCCAACATATCCCATGGCCATTTCCACCTGCAGAATGGGAAGTAAAAGAAATACATCTTGTGTGCAGGACTACAGAGGGTGACATGTCAGGGAAGGTGTCAGGGAAAGGTTTGGGAGAGATCTGGAGGGAGGTCAGCCATTCATCTCCAGCCAAGATCTCAGCGAATTCTGCTCCTGCACAGAAGAACTTCCCTGCTTCTGTGAGGCTCCTACAATGCCAGATGAACGCAGTTGCTAAGCTAACAGACTTGAGACAAGTTTCTACATCAGGCATGTTTTTATACTTCAGCAATAATGATGAGTTTTCAAACTGTGTATATGTATATCTTTGGGCATCCTTGTGTATGTGTGTATACATATGTATTATGTACACAAACATATAAATATACACAAATCTGTCATACTCCAGCTGTAGATAAATGTACTATAAAATATTGAAATTGATGCTGAAATTCAACACAAACAAATTCCTCAATCTGCAAACAAGGTTTTTATTTACATCAAGAGAATAAATTTTTCTCTACTTCAAATGAAAAAATGTTCTTACAAGCTTTTATTTTTCCTTATTTTCAACTTAGAAATAGCTCTCAGATAATTGTAAATGCTTTTGCCTGATCTGCTTTGTATTTTACCATAATAAAGGTGATGACTACATCATTCTGCTTTTTAGAAATGGTTGCTGGCCATACACAACGTTTGTTCATTGACAATTTCCCAAGTATTTTTAATATGAAGATCTACTTTTCATATGCTGCAGCAGACCTGCCTATTGAATTAAATGATCTGTGAATTAAAAATAATTCTCTTAGGTCTTCACTGAAACCACTCATGTGCCTAAAATTAAGCATATGCTTAAGTGCCTTGCTGGATCAGGGCCAGGACGCTTACTACTCCGCAGAGCCCTTCGTAGGGAAGCCAGTCTATGCTATATAACTTCTCATACTGTGCTCATCATGGCAGTATCTGAGCAACTTCCAGAAGTGCATTCAGCAATGCTATGAACATCTGTCACGTGTTGTTTTTTCACAGTGCACCATACTGGCTCTGCTCTGGTGTCCACTTCCACCTGCATTTCTCAGGCAGGTTCCTATCGCACTAAGAGTGAAGGTGAAATTTAAATATTGAAGTAAAAAACAAATCACAGCTATGGTAGGATATCGGGTTGATTTTTTAAGGGAAAGTCTACAGGCCTTTGTAATCATCCAATAAAAACATGATTGTCGCACGGCTAACCATGTTACCTTAGCCTAGCAAACACAGATAAAACCAGAAAAGAAAATGCCGTAGAATGGTTTTAAATACATTCTAGCTTTCAGGGTCCCGCAGGGCATGAGAATAGTTGAATAAGTTATTTCTTTAAGTGCTAATAAGTGCTAATTTCTTTATTCTTATTTTGCTGGGTATACTTGAAATGTCCACTTACTTCTGTAGGAACATTTCTTATGCGTGTACATGTAATAGTAATCATTAAACAACAGCACGTCAATGAGAGTGATTAGATTTTCATCCTTCAAGACTGAAAATAAACATTTCACAAATGAAAGGTGAATTTCACAATTCTCCAATTTGTTATTTACTTATAAACATTAGGAAATCAGGGGCTCGTCTCGCCAATCATTAATAATATCTTGATACCCATAAAAGCAATGCCCTTGGCTTAGAGTTGTATCTTGAACTCATTTCGATGCATGGTTGGTCTGTGAATTTGCAGTTCAGTAGAACTCTGTGAAAGTTTAAAGGTTTGCCTGCATGGTTCAGATTGTAAAATCCAGGCCTAAGACTGTAGCTTTTGCTGAGCTGTGATAACCATGCAACAAGAAAATGAGAGAAATAGGACAAAGAAGCTAGACATGTAAAAGAAGAGCGACTGGGAAATACCAGGATTGACAAAATACGTGAAGTAAACATTTTGTGCCTATTAACAGGGGTCAAAATGCAAAAATATATCAATTTGGCTGTTCCACTTAATTCTGAATGAGAAAAAAAATAGGTAAAGTCAAGCAATTACATATGCAGATGTTGGCATTAACAAGCTCCTTTACTGAAAAGATGATTAAACATCTTGAAAGCTTGCAAGATTTACTTTTCATACGGCACTTTACTGAAATACGTGCACTGTGATCCTTTTGCTAAATATCCCAAAGACAGGACACTAAAACTGCTGTATATGATTGGGTTATCTCCACAGCTTTGTGCGACAGTCACATTTTGGTAGTAAAGCAGGTGTTCAAAATGAGGATGAGAGAATTTTTACTCACTTTATAAAAAACTAACAGAGCTCATTCACTGAAATTCTGGGTATAAATTAAGACACCTGGCTAGCCAAGGCAGGTCCTGACTCAGCAAAGCAGTTGGAGCACGTGCTTAATTTTAATCACATGCTTGACTAAAGCACATGCTTATTTGCCCTGCCAAATAAAGATGGGCTGACAAAGTTAAGCAGGCATTTAAATATATTGTTGAATCATTTCTTCAACCCAAGTCTAGGTTCAGCTAGGAGTTAGCTCATTACACAAGACCTCACTTTGGCTCATGAGGATGATGGTTTTTCCCCCAGGGGGAAAAAAACCCCAGGCTAATCAGACCAAATTGAATAAAGCAGATCAGGATACTAACTAATAAATAATATGCCATTACCCAATCACACATTTGGTATAGCATACAAAT
This sequence comes from Haliaeetus leucocephalus, assembly GCF_000737465.1. NCBI lineage: Eukaryota > Metazoa > Chordata > Aves > Accipitriformes > Accipitridae > Haliaeetus > Haliaeetus leucocephalus. The sequence continues at coordinate 1,212,535 of NW_010973284.1, forward strand.
GCGATGCAACACTACCGTAACCAAGTACCACATGAAAAACATCTTTCCATAACTTGATGACTGCTTTAATTGGGGAGAAAATTCATAATGCCATTTACATATTCTTCTTTTAGATCCCAGTAAAGAAGCCAGAAGAAAAGGCTTGAATGCTGGAGCCTAATTCTGATCTCAAAGAAGTTTTAAACAAGTCTTTCTACACTGATCAAACAGAGTTTCACCTAATTTTCTCCTAATTTACACTGGCAGAGGAGAAATCAGGATTAGGACTTGTTGTCTAATGCTATTTGTTTTGAATTATTAAGCAAACATTCCTATTTCAATGAGTAAACGTGTACAAAGGCAACTAACCTTCGTCCTAAAATCTAGTTTACAGGGAGAGTATTGTCTGCTTTCCCAATTAATGCTGTAAAAAGGAGTCTCAGACGTTGAGCTACCAATCAAGAGCTTGTGTTGTAGCTTGAGAAAATCATGACTGATGCAATTACTTTTATGTAGAAAGTCTGAATATGGTCTATAGGTTAAAGTTCATCGGGTTGTTGTTCCTTAATTGAATATCAGAAGATGTTTTCAAGGTGCTCAAGGTATTATTGTTATTTAATTAGCAGGCTTCCTTGTGTAATCCAACAGTATTATTTTTATTATAAAATAGTTAGATTGCATCATAAATATACAAGGTATTTTCTAAACAGAGATACAGCTGGTTTCCTGAAATCCAAGCTTAAATAAAACCGGGAAAGAGTTACTCCTTTGAAGGTGAAAAATTCCAAACCCAGTTATTTCTCTTCCACTGCAGTCTGAGTGACAATGTATTAAGCTTTGGAAAACAGCTTTTTGGGAGACACTGATTCCTTTTCAGTGTTTTGAAATTACACAAGTCCCCCGAAGCTGGCACTGAAGCCATTTCTAAAGCCTTTTTCATGTTCAGCATCTCACTATACATAGTCATCTTAAAACCTTAAAATAGTAATAATCAATTAGGGTCTCAAGCCTATTATCTTAACCAAATGCCCGATTAAAAGAAAAGCCCTCTCTGCTCAAAGTGCAACTTGATTCCTTCTGGTTTTATCCTCTATCTAGATAATCCCATGTTTCACAAACAATGTGGAGCAATAATATTGATTAGAAAATTAATGTCTATATCACACAGCACATGGAGGCCTTGAGAGAGGGGATGCTATCAGAGGGAACCCGGATCACCCCGAGGACTCCCAAAAGATTAGCTATTCCACGTCTGCACTGGCTGAGGAGGATGGGAGTGACAGAGTTGGTCCTAATCTGCGTTATCCAGCAAAACGGAAAGGACAGAATATGCACGCTTCAGTCAAGACCTTCGTAACACTTACACTCTGCGTAATTGGAAGGTGAGTTTATTAAGCCTGGGCTGACCCAGCTGAGGCAGCCCACGACTGCACACCCTTCCAGAAGCACATCCCTCTGCAGAGACACGTGGTCCTGCAGGCAAGCCTGGCACAGCGGCCGTGTGCCATGTGCACGGACGGGGAGGAAGGTGCACCTCACTTCTGGGAAGCGTCCACCTCCAGGGCAAGTGTGGGTGACCGCGGGGAGCTCCCCGGGCTGAGACCAACCACTGCCCAAGCGCTTGACCAACCCTGCCCGGGGCAACAGCAGTAGGTCTCTCCTGCCCAGAGATGCTTGGTCACTATCCCACGCTGGAAATGGAAAGCTAGATCCGTGGGGCCAAACCGCATACGCTAACTTTGTGTCTAAAAAAAATTGTGGAGATTGAAGAGACGATCTATCCCAGCCACAATACTCTGTCCAAGTGAATGTCTCTCCTATTCCGATGGAAGACAGCACAAGGGAGCCGTACACAGGCCTGAATATTGCACATAGCTGTAACGAAATCTGCATTTACCAACAGACCCCAAATACCGATCTCCAGAGCTGGCACAATGGCCTCATTTTAATTGCTTTGTACAAAATGCATTCCTCAAATTTGTAAATTATAAACCTTCAATGGTAAACTAGACCGCATTTTTAATTCACGGACTTCTTATGGAAGACTTAAGGAAGATATTATACATTAAAGGTGATACAGAACCCTCTCTTGTTCTCTGACAAATGCTCCCACTTCTATTTCAGCTTGTTATTTCCAATTTAATTTTAATGCCACAGCAATAGCTCACCTTGGACAAATTACACATTTTCTTATGAAATAACTGCTGTGCCGCACGTCACATACGCTGTTATTCTCTCCGGCTCGCCTACCTGCCTTTGGCTGAGGTTTTAAGAAGCACCAGAACTTTCTTTGTGGCCCATAGCAGGATGGATTAGACCGTCCAGGGCATGTCGTGTTAGTACAATAGAGAAACACTTTTAAGACTTTAAAGTCATGTAATACAATTCTAGGCTGGATCTTTCTTGTTAAAAAAAGTAGAATGGGAGTGATTGAAAGAGAAAAGGGCCAATATTTGACAACAGAAATCAGCATAACCTCCTAACAGCGGCAGTCATGGATGACTGCCCTTTGACCCGGGGAGATTATGTGGGATTTCAATGACAACAGCTGGAAGTGAGCATGTGAGAATAGAGAACACAGATCTGAGGCCTCCTACAAAAGACTGCACAATCCCTGCCCAGATCTGAGTGTTGATTAGAAATTGTTTCCTGGTCCTGGCTTAATAGAGTGTGATAATGAAAGTTTTGTTAACCCTTCACAATATGCAAAACCATTGGTAAATGATTTGCCATTTTGGTTTTTAGCTAAAAAGCCTGCATCTAGCAGACGGTAAAATTGTGAAGTGCTGCTAGTTTTCGTGGGTGCGCTTCTGATAGCAGTGCTCAAGGTCAGCTCCGTTTCCATACAGTTTGTATATTCTCGGTGGGCATCGGGAATCAACATCTGAAGGTGCTGGGAGGTGGCTGGGAGAAAGGACTCTCACACCGTCACTAGGGAATCCACCCGACCCGCCACGATGGGCTTTCTCCAGAGGTGAATCAGAACAGAAATACACATGTAATGTCTCACCGCGCATTGCCTTTCATGCTCACGGCATTTTAGAATCTAATAATAACAATGCCTAATTATTATTTCAATATGTATCATATTGATCTCCAGAGTCTGGGTTGCAAATTAACAAACACGGAGAAGAGCAAAGGTGGTATCAGGCTGTCTGTGTCACCAACAGTCTGATCCTGCATGGATCCACAGCAGCTTCAGCTCTTAGGAGATTCAGCTCATTTTGTATTTAAGTGCAGAGATAGTGGAATTAATGGCAACTTATTACCGCTAATGAACTGATCATAGATTGGAATCAATCATGTCAGGTTTTGTCCAAGTGGAGGGCACAAGGATAGTTCCTTTCTCTTGAAGACAAAGGTCTTCGTGAAACACTGAAAGCCCTTCAAGTTCATGTCAAGGACCTTGTGCAATGGAAACCATTCCAAGACCTAAGATGTGCGGTGTGGTTTTTAATTTCTGATGACTCCTAATATTTTAGGGTACTTTTTGGTACTCACGTGCGTGAGAAATCAGTTAAATACAGTTTTTTGATATAATGATAAAAATTCAGAATCTCCCTTTCTACCATATACCCATTTTGATAAATAAATACATTAATACCGACAGGGGCCTATAGCTTGAAAAACAACAGATGTCTTAAATTAGCATATTTCTGTTTCAGGTCCTCAATCCAAAAAGCAAATATTAAAGAAAAGAAGAAAAATCATTATAAATGGTCATACTCATTTGGCAGCTTATAAAATAATGTGCCTCCTCAAAAGCCTTTCGAAGTAAATGAGATGAAATCTACCTTGGGATAATAATTCTGGAATATTTATGGCATCCAACAATAAAAAGAGTAATAAAAAGAAAAGCCTGCCTCCCTGAAAATAATAATATGAAGGAGTTATTTATCTTCATATTTTCATATCAACCCTGGTTACAAGAGCAATGACAGCTGTGATCTCCAAGGTCTGCGGTGATACTGCCAGTTCGGCTTCACAGTTCAAAGCATGAGTCGGTGTCCAAATGAGCCCAGAGAAACCACCCGGTTTCCCTCAGCCTCCCAGGGATGCTGGTGGCATGTGCTGCTGCAGGGCGCTCCCCGGGCTGCCAGCCACGGGCACCCACCCACCCTCTCACGCTTGCAGGCGAATGATAAATACAGGCACTGGAGGGGGAGATACGAGAAGTTGGGTACTGCCGTCCCTGCTCCTTTCCCCCTGCAAGGGCTTTTTAAAATGAAAGCCCCAATGTCACGAGCTAGGCATCGCATTAACCTCAGGACCCCCCAAGAGAGCTGAAAAACCTCCTAGAGAGAACAATGTAAGGATAATTTCTTTTTAGCTGGTCATTTTTTGATGCCAGCATCATATTTCTGGTACAGCCTGAAAACATCGCTTTCTACAACTCGTTTGTCTGGAACAGATCACACACGCTCCATCAACTGTCCTTGCTCCTCTTACTCCTCCTCCTCAAGTATCAACTGAAATTTTGCCTCCTGAATTTTGTCCACTGACTTCTAGGAAGCTGCTGGCAGACGTAAGGGCTTGTAGGAGCCAATGCCGGGGCTGCATGCCCTAAGCGTGACATGTAGCCACGTTGTGGTCTTCACACCAATGGAGCATGCCTCGGTACACACGGAGTTTACTTGGGTTTACACCACTTCAATTTAGAATTTAGCTACAGTATTAATGCCGTAAATATTATTGTTGATACTGTGTGAAGAACATCAGTGTGAAAATAAATGTAAGGATATTTAAAAACTGGTGTGGAATACTTAGGTATTCAGACTAATCATGGACTGAAATAAGCACATTTGTTTCAAATCCTGTTTATAGCACTGCAGCCCCTCCCTCCTTTAAATCTTCCTCTTAACCATAGTGATGTTTATTGAATACCTGTCATTTCTCCAGCAGCATGTGCCAACAGCGGCTCACCAGTGCCAGGCTGCATGAAAACCCTTCTGTCTCCTATTCTCCAAGGGGCTCCCTTAGATCAACTACTCACCATACCCAATACACTGAAACCCATAAATTTGCAGATACTGCAGTCAAAATTCTTAACAGGAAAGTGCACCCATTTTGCCCAGTGTAGCATACTGAAATATCACATGGTGAGAAGCATTTCTCACCATGTGTAAACTGTCAATTTGATTTGAAATTAAAATTTTTGATTAACATGAGCATTTCTGAGCCTCCCGCTGGCAGCAGCCCTATTGCTGAAAAGTGACATGATTTGTGACACACATGCTGTACAGAAGCCCCATGCCAGCAATTGTTAAACCCATTTTCATTCTGCTTTAATACGGTATGACACTCAGGAAAATAATTTTAATATTTAGGAGAAAGAGGGTAAGGGCTTAAGGACTGAAGTCCTTTATGGGTGTAAAGCAGGATTAGAGCAGCACGAAAAAACGGCACGGAGGTCTCCCCGTCTCACAAGTCATGTCTCTTTTCAGCAAAAGGAACCATCTGCAGGAGGCTAAGAAAGGTCCATGGTGAAGCACAAAGCCTTCTTTTAAATCCAGTTGATATTTCAAACACAGCATGAGGTACTTTCCACCTATGAATGCCGAGATGCTTGTGCATGGGGAAATGCTTGCAACTTCAATAATTAAACCCTCTCATACGGAAGGCAGGATTTTTTGGTTTCCACAGTGGTCTGTTATTTTTCCATGTTTATCATTTCCCCAGAAGTATCAGTGGTCACTGGAGATACTAATATTTATACAGTAAATTACTTATGAAAGAGGAAAGTTTTGTGACTATTAAGACTTTTAAGCCCAGGAATCTACCTCTTCATCAGGGTGGTGGGAAGATTTTTGTTAGTTTAAACAGCTACCAAGTGAACACAAGAAACGGGACACTTTTGTGGCGACAGATTTTAAGGCTATGATATACGCACGCAGAAGACAAAAGTTCAGTGGGGATTTTTATAAACGTAAGCCTGTGTCACTGTTGCAAGCTGCTGACTCAACTGTGTCACCTGCGTATTTCTCAGAGTGGATCATTTTTTTTCCAGTAACATCATGTTCTGAGGAAGTTTATCGTGAAACAAGTATCACGAACAGTCATTCTGAGCAGCAGAACAGCTTTGATAAGTGTCGACACGCATCTGACTTTTCTTTGAGCTCCTAACGCTATTCATCACGTTAAACACTCAGCTCTGCTGGACTCTCTGTTCCTAGTAAACACAGAGAGATTTCTAATTGCCATAATACAGCAAGTTAAAAAAATGTAGTATTTTAAAAATAATTTTAGATAGTGAAATGAAACACCAGGATGATTCAGATGCCCTGGAAGTATTCAGTCCTGAACATAAAGCCGTGGGCTCATTTATGTTAATAACAGCGCTCGAGAATTCAATCTGCATGAAAAACACAGTCCTCAATAAAGCCATGATATATAGTTATTATAAGTATGCAGGTTCTTTTAAATAAGTCTTAAGTTTAAATAAGCGTTGTGTGTAAATATCTAGTTTTAATTAGTATATTGCCAAGAAATTATACAACTAGACTCAGCAATGCTGTAATTATTTTAGGATCAATAAACCCTCCCTCAGCTGGTCGTAGCTAAGTGTACCCTCCAAGGTTACTCTGCAGACATGCTCGGAGCTGAACCAAGGGAGTCTGAAGCCCCGTGGACACAGAATTAGGGGGCTATAAAAAGAGGTGTTGTTTTTTTTGTTTTATTTGCACATTAGTTTATAGTTATAGGAATAATCCATGTATTCAGAGTATATGGCAGGATTCTCTAGAAAAGCCCAGTGTCCAGGAGGAGCCAGAGGGGCCAGGGTCAGGTGAGGGTGGGCAGCTCTCCTGCTCCGCTTTGCTGGGCGATACGGACACAAACCCTGGTGACTTCATCAGTGATTTCCTCTCATCCTCCCTTCCTAGCGGTGCTCTCTTTTCACACTGAGACACTTTTAAAAGTCTGTGGCTGGACACCACAATAATGGAAGCTGTAGAAATATCTGCTGAAGATTAGAGAGCATAAATGTGACGCGAAAATAAGGGTGCTGGGTGTGGAAGCTAAGTCACAAGGATCAGCCAGCTCCACCTTTCCCCACGGGTTTTCCTCTCCCTTCAGAGTTGCTTCTTACACCTCCTCTGCTGACACCACTGGTGGGCAAACTTTAATTCACAATAAACCCCATGCAAATCATGTTATTCTATTTACCTATTGTCCTTTCCATTGTATTGCTTGGAGTTTTCTCTCCAGAAGACTGTTACTCCTCTATTCTTTGTACAGAACAATAATCTCCTAACATTGACAAATTTTAGTCCCAAGTAGGCTGACTAGGTTTACATGTTAGTTATCCTTGTGGCTGGGGAGGGAAGAGACTTTCCACTAGTCACGGCATGACAACACACGTACAGTCTGTCCTTAACTGTCCACATTACCAGGCTCATGAAGTTCAGTCGGGGCCACCCTTGGAGATCCCTGCATGGAAGATGGGGGACTACCTCATGAGCTTTTCTCCAGCAGTGCCTGGGCTGTCTCACCTTGGGCAGCAGGGTACCAAGGCAAGTCTCTGGAATAAAGCTTTGATATACTGGTTGCAGAGAAGACAGAAAGGGACAGGTCTGGAAGCACGGTAATGCTTTTCTAGGGACATGTCAAGCTTGCACAAGACCTAGAGCACAAAACTCGATGCTTATGGATGCAGGTTAGGCCACTGTAGGCAAACACCACGTGTCCAACTTACAACTCCTGTCCAGATGGCAAAGTGACACCCAGTGCAGCATCACCCTCTCCATAGAGGCACTGCATACTGAGGGCTGGGGACTGAAGGGATTGTCCTCATTGCCTGCTAGCAGTGAACAAAGTGCCTCCACTGAGCACAGAATCTCTGGGTGGCCACCAAGGTCTGCACCAACTTCCCCTGAGTTATGTAGGACATGTCCAGAGAAGAACAAAAGGGTGGAGTGACTAGCAAAGGCACCGGTGAGTCTCCACAAGGAACATCTCACCCCGTCATCTGCCTCTGACTGACTCCACTGGGAGTGTGAAGATGCACGGGCAAAGTCCTGCACACCCCTATAAGAAACACAACCCTCCCACCGGGTGATCCAGGCTCTCCTGTCTCATAGCCCAGGCTCTGCCAGGTCTCTGCCTCCTCCAGGTATTGAGGAGGAAGCCCCACAGTCTTATCGGCTGACTTCCCAAGGACTGATGCACTTGGGGTTAAGCAGGCAACTACGCTTACAGACAGCGGTGGAGAACCCACGGTGTATTAGTGGATAATTCCCCCACCCAAGTCCCAAACTAGCAACGTAAGTCCAGTGGGTAGAGACTGCTGGATGTGGAGACCAGCAGCAGACCTCTGCATGATGACTGAGACTCTCTTTCTGTTTTATTCTAAGTTTGTGTTTTGTAGGGCAGGATGCCCTGTCTACATTCCTTTACAGACTAAGAATGGACATTTATTAACAAGTACTTGGGCGGACAGCCCAAAACTCTAGACTCCTGGCCTGGGACTGTACGATAGAGAGGGCCAGTGACCCCTGTTTGTGTTTACTGTACTTCTACAGACACATGTTGGTGTGATAGGGGCATTCACTTTCTCAGGTTCAGGCCAAGGTCAGGCCAGAGCATGGACCGAATTTATTTTCTCTGTGTAATCTGCTCAGACTGTAGCCCAAAGAGGGCCTCCGAGTTCACTAATTGTGAGTGTATTGTGAGGGATTCAAGATTAACAAAGTAAACAGAAGGGCCAGACAGGGACCTTCTTAGTCCTTATCTAATTTCATGTGCTTATCCCATGTGTGGCAGATATGGTGGTTCCAGGGGACGTGCCTCAAGGAATTGAGATGACAACGGTGGGATGTCTCACCCCAGGAGGCTGCCTCCAGCAACCTGAACATAGTCCTGGTATAGTGGTAAGGACCTGAGATGAATCTGTTGCTAGAGGTTGGGTCAGCTGAGCCTGTGCAGTCCTCTTCCCGTGGTAGAAGGCTTGCGTCTCTAGACCCTCTTACTCCTCCCCAGCAGTCACTCTTGTGTGGCATAGTGCGATACACAGAGACGCAGAAATGTGGCTGTGGGGTAGAGTCTCTATGTCAAATGCCCTATCTGCATATATTTAGGACAATCTGAAGATACCACAGGGGCTAGAACTTCAAATTTGGACCATGCTTAGCAGCCTGGCTCACCTGACCCGTGACAGCCATCAGGCTTGTTCTAACAGTACTCTGCATTGTAAACTATGAGACTTCGTACTGTGACTGACTTTACATGAAAGGCAGATCTTTCGCTGATGAGCAGCAGTCAAGCAGGCAGAAAGAATGAAAATGGAAAAGGAATTCCACTCACAGGCCCCTTTACATTAAACTAAAGCAACTCAGGTAAAAAGGAAACCTATCCATTATGGTTTATAACGCATAAACATCCATTTCTTCTCTGTTCCTTCTTTGCTTGCATTACTGAAATACAGAAAGAAAGGAGAAAATAATGATGGATGGATTTTGGAAGACTCAGAGTTCAACTCAGGATGGATGTGATCCCAACATTTCAGATTCTTATCTCATCATAATAGGAATAGCTGAACCTCTCTTGTCTGCAAAATTAGGCAAGACATCCTGTGAGAATGCGCTCTTTTCACAGCAGTTCAGTCCCTAGACGCATAAAAGAATGAAAACAAGAAATGGAACAGAACATTTTTACTTTTGAATAACGGCTTCATTTGGGCAGTTTAGAACAAAACTTCACTGGAAGAGTTGAGGAGGAAGTTCTTGTTGCCAGTATGCCCATCCCTAGACACATTCTTCCACAGAGAACATAAACACTTCTGTAAAATGATAATTTATCTAAGAAACCCCCATTTTGTAGAAGTCGGGAGAAAAATAGAAAGGGAAGAAAGTACACGTGGGCAGTAGATACACTGTCCACTCTTCTACCCTGAAAAAATCATTCAACCAAGTCAACATGCCCTGCTAGATCCACCTTTGCTCTTGCAGCAAAGTCTTTCTTTGCCTACTCTGGCTTTTCAGGATGAGCAGGAGGAGGGTGGGTGACTTCCTCTAGCAGCAGAATCTCAGGTCCAGACCAGCTGCAGCATTAACCTGAAACATACTGGTTTTAAACCTCCTTGAGGTTCAACAGAGAGAGATGAATTCCCAGAAGACCCAGTACCTCCACTGATTACAGAGGGAGAGTGAGGATTTTAGGTTCATAGCTGGTGCCTCATTTTAATGCCTAGTGTTAGGTGGGATGAAATCCAAGCCTTAGTCCATTTACCATGTTAGCATAGAGCTGAAAGAAAACTTGCTTTCCTCTCCATATCTTGCCACAGGCAATCTCTCTTGACATGCCATGCTTCTCTATCCTTACATTTATATCCAGCTACTTTTTTTGCTTGTTTGTTTGTTTTTTTAAATTCAGAAGACTGTAAAATACAAGTATTGCTGAGTTATCCTTGTGTTCCTGTCCTTCATCTGGTTCATTTGCAGGAGGGAATAATGATCTGTCTCCAAGGTAAATTCATTACCCGGCAGATAATGCCACAGTGTTTCTGCTGCCCATTTCACAGTAAGACATTCTTTTTCAATGATGTTGCATCTCCGTTCTCGTGGGAACAGTTTACGGCTGACATAGCAATAGTAGTAATAACAACTTACATTTATATTGTACACGGGATGATCTTTACTTCTTTCTCCTTCTAACAGTGGACGGCTCCCAGTACTACTGCAAATGCATCCTTCATGGCCATGCCAGACAGAAATCTGGATTCACTAATACTGGGCTGCCTCATTCCTCAGCTGTTTGCTCAGGTCGTCATATCCTTTCCAGCCCCTTTTATTATTGCTTTAAATTGAGCTGTGGGCCACTACCATACCACTGCTCTGAGCCTTCCCTCACAAAAATCTGTGGGGTTCCCCTCCTGCCTCAAAACCACAGCCACCTCAGTCCATCAAGCTGCTGTCCATCCTCTCCTGCTTCCCACCTCTTCCCTTCCTCCTGCAGCTCAAGCTATGGCATGCTCTGCTGTACGATAAAATTGGCTCCCCTCTGTATGGCGTGGGGGACACAGCTAGCTCGCTGCATTCTGCTATTGGAAACTTCCTGAAAGCGAATTCCCTGATTTTTAAGGACTTTGAGATATAACATGTGGGAAAATTGCAGGTGGTCTGCACTGCAAAGCTGGTCAGGTGGGGACACCCTCCCAAACACCAGCAGGTTTTCAGATGGGGATGCAGCTGTCAAAGAGCCTTCTGTTACAGATAAGATTTTAAGAGTAAGGAACTGAAGTAGAAAAATAACAGGGACAGAGGTCTGGATTCTCTGTGAGTGAGTGTTACAAGCTACATAAGTATTCCTCCTTTATGATCGTAGGAGAAGAAATGCCAGCAAAGGGTTAGCCCACCGCGGTCTGAAAGATGGTCTTGACATCCCTGTGCCTGACTAGTAGGAAACTGCTGGCCCGTACCCTGGCTCACTGCACCACCAAAAGCACCGCTTCTCCCTCTGCCACCCAGTGCTCCAGTGGACTGGGGCAGGGGGGGACTGCTGGGGGGTGACGTGGCAGTGAGCCCACGGGACGGCACACCGCAGCCAGGGGTTGGGGTGCCAGCCATGTGTTCTGCAAAGGCCAGAGAGAGAGAAGAAACCTATCCGAATCCCCGGTAGCAGCCCTATCATTTTCTTGTGCCTCCTTTTGCCAGTGACAGGAGCGAGGTGCCGGCTCCTCATCCGAGAGTGTGGCTTGCAGCGGATCCCCTTGCTTCAAGTACGAGTGAGGGAGGGTGGGAGGTAATGATTAGAGACACTCTAAAATGATTACATTAATTGAATCTTATGAAAATGGAAAACAATGGCAGCGTGTAATAATAAAAACCCACTATAACCACATACATCTCTTGTTTACTAGTAAGTGCTTCACCGACTACAGATTTACTCTGGGGCACAGCAGGAAACTTTTCTCCTTTAAATTTAATCAGCTCTTTTTTGCCCTCACCCCCCCCCTTTCAGAGAAAAATACCAGCTATCAGATCAGTGTTTCCCATCCACTCCTAAGACTCCTCAGTGCAGTGCCTGGAGGTGATAGTGTGAACTCACTCAAGAATGTGAAGGCATTTTATAAATCATTTGGTTTCAGCAGGAGGGGGAGAAAGGGAGAAGGCAGAGGGATGATATAGTTTACAGCACATAACTCGGCAGTAACTCCCCACTGTCAAACTTCAGCATTTTCTTCAGTTGCAACAGTGGTTAACAAAAAAATGTTAAGACAGCAGACATGAAATGCACATAGTAAGCAGCACATTTAATCAACTGGCACCTTTCTACCACCCCACCACCAAAATCTATCTGGACACTATCACAACCCAGAAAAAAAGTTGTATAGCTGAAGATACGGCACTGACGGGAGAAAAAGGAGCAGAAACGAATAGCATGAACTGCTGTAAACAACTTGCGGCGCCTTTTGTGTGCAAAATAACAATAGCAGAGTTAAAAGAGTATGTTTACAAGTGTGGCTCGCTCGCCTCACCTTCCTCCTGCCCCCTTTTGCCATGCTCACTAAGTTGCTCCTGGGAAAATATTTGTGAACCATTGCAAATAGTCTCCTTCTCACTTTCCAAGAAACAGATCTAGTATTTTTCCATTTCAGTCACACTAGGGCCAGGCTTCAGAGGGGATTTTATTCTCGCAGCTCTGTGAGAGTCACCCTAAACTTTCTTTCCATTTCCTATCTAGCAACTTTTGCAATTAAAAAGTAGTATTTGCAATTAAAAAATAGTATCTGATTAGCTACAGAAGTGATGAGGCTTTTTCTGGGAGCCTGGTCTCCCCGAAGTGCCCTCCCTTGACAACAGCAATGGTCCAGCATACAGCTTTCAGGAGCTGTGCCTTGTTCTTCATGTGCCTCTCTTTGCTTATGTACGCAACTTCAGATTTACAAAATTAAGGCTACTTGGAAAGCACCTGATTAACCCATGAATCTGCAGCATACACAGATATATAGATTTCTTCTGAATGTACAAGCCGAATATGAGTATGAAGGTTGGAATACATTTGAATGAAAATCACCTTGTACCTGTAAAACCAGGTATGATTCATCCAGGCACAATACCACACACAGAAACCAGAGGAAGGTGTGAACTAACAACATACATTTTCGTAGGGTATATATGTATATTTGGAAAGGCCTAGAGTCAACAGAATACCTCCTGCGTTGGTCAGGAAGTCAGAACAAAAGAACACATGAGCGCGAGTGAGAAAGCACGATCCCTTATCGCAGCTCTCAGCAGTGGCCCCGTGCTACACTGACATTCACGGCCGAATGAACCGAGCTCTGCCCGAAGCAGCAGAGGTTTAGGTGCCGACGGTCCCAAATACGGTGAAGGGTAAGCGAGTACGTAGGAGGAAAAATACGGTTTGTTACGAAGGTCCAGGCTGGCTGCGACTCGAATCGTGGGGGACCTCTGATGCTCTGGGTGGACTTGTTGAGCATCAGAAAGACGTTCCCCCTCGGCTGCCGGAGACAGGCAGTCTGCCACCCGCCAACACGCCGCCGCCTCCACCTCAAGCGGGAGAGAAGGACGCTGCGGCCAGCCGGCAAACGCTGCCTTCAGCCCCTTCTGTCTCCCGCAGCTTGCGCAGGGAGAGAGCCAGCGCTTCACCAGCTCATCTGCAGAGCACAGCTCCCGGCACACATTTTTAACTTCCAGTGGTTTGACCACAGAGGGCAAAATTCTGGCCGGGGAGTGCTTCCGATCACATGAGAGCAGCGGCGAGTCAGGCTGGATTTTGCTGTTGCGATCTCTGAGTGGAAGGCTCCCACTCACTTCAACAGCCGACTGGCACTGCTGCAAAGAGACACTACCTAAATAGATGTGAAGTAATGAATACTTCGGATAAGCGACTGATTTCAGAGTGTGCTTTTATCCACAGGCCCTGTATTTATAGTTCAAGTCTTTTCAATTAATACGCACACCCTAAAAGAATTAAACTACTAATTATCACATTTTACCGTGGTTCACAGAACTTTCATCAGATCTAGTAAATGAAATCACGAGTTCAGCAGAAGAAGCTTTACTGCGCCAAATTATGTCAAGGGTATATCATGTTGATAATAAAAGATCACTTGGTTGGAAGCCTAACCTAGAAGGTTGGGGAGGCGTAAAAAGTTCACATTTTGGATCATGCAGCTCTGGTGTGGGCGTTTTGTATTTTTTTTCTTGGTTATTGTGGAAGGCAATTTTCCTGCAAGTAAAATTTTCCCTTTGTCTTACATTACAGGCATTAGGAAATTCTTACATCGAAAGACAAATAGATAGGTTTGGGGTTTTGTTTTGCAAGTTAGGCCTTGGCATCGCATTCTCTTCCCACTAATAAACTCCCCTCTCTACTGGACAGAAAATTAAAACGATGCCCACACCACAAATAAACATCTTTCCCTAAGTGCCCAGCTTCTTGGTGGGCAAGCATGGTATTCAAAAGCATCCTTCAGCCTGTGGTCTGCTCAGGCAGTAGCAATTACTCTGATGCAACTCAACTCTCAGCTGTTAATTAAACAGCAAGTCTCTCAAGAAGACATACGAAGAAAAAACGGTTGTAGCGAAAATTGGAGATTGCTCACAGCTCCAGCAGTCCTTCCCAGGACCCCAGGAGGACTGGCTAAAGTTAGCACCGAGGCACCTCTCAACATGCAAAGGTGGGACATGGGTAGAAGGGGCCGGCATGGGGTCAGTACCCTGCCATGGCTGCCTGCCCCCAGCCCCGTGCTGCAGCAGAGGAGGGGACAGCAACCTGACACTGCTGCGGGGCAAAAAAGAAAAGCCTTGGCCCTGCAGATCGAGGGAGGGAAACTCACCTCACTGAGGCACGGGAGCTTCCTAGGAGGGGGCTCCTGGCCAGCCCATTTCCAAGCTGCCCTCTAGATGGCCCTTGCTGTTATCTTGCAGATAAATGTATGTGGAAAGGAATGGAACGGAGCAACAGAATAAAAATATATTTTGAAATGACTTAGAATAATCGCAGCTGTATTTATGCACCTTATCCACTGGGAAGGTTCATTGCCTTTTTCCTGTACACACATATGGAGAAATAAAAATATATACTCTAGCCACATTTTTATTTCTCCTTTCCTTTGCAGCATTCAGCCACTCCAAGCGTAATGAACGTTTCATGTCTTTCAAGCACTGCTTTGTCATGCTATAAGCATTCATTTCATGCTTTGAATATTTCCTGTCATACTCGCCTTGGATGAATTTTTTGTGGGAATGCTTTGCTTGTGAAGGTTAATGGTTAGCAGCAGTGAAAACTGAAGTCCTCTGTCAATCCTCAAGTCTCAAACGCTGCAGGTCACTGATGAGAAAGGCTCTCCACTCGGCCAGAGCAGAGGCTGCAGAACTGACCCTGATTGACGACTGCGTATCTTGCCCAATTGACAGTCAACACCCTTCGCTGTTGCCATCACAGGGTCCCCTCAAGAGAGTGCCAGCTACTGATAAGCAGGCTAAATCCTGAGCCTAGCAGAGGACCTGCTAAATCCTGGAAATGTTGTAACCGTGCCTCACAATCTGGACCACAAAATCTTTTGACTTTGAGCGCGAATCTCAATGAAAATATGGTAATATAGGAAAAAACGGTGTTTTCTTTCCTAATTATTCAGATGCTTCTTCATGACAATCATGAAACTGGCTGGGAAATACAGCTGGATGCTGCAAAGTTTCAGTTCTAGACTATTATGATTAAAATACTGTATTTCTAGTTCTTGTTGGAATCTATCTGTAATGAAATAAGATGAAAAAAATGCAAGACTAAATCACACACAAGTTAAATTTATAACCAGACATATCTGCTTTTGTTTCCTTGGGAAACGCTGGCTCTCAGAACTGCCTACATGCACTCTCCCTCAGGGGGTGATGAAACACAGGTTGGACCTCATCAGACCTTCGTCAGCTGATGGGTCCTGTTAGGGTCAACAGCCGATTCTGTCCAGCCCGGAGGAAGGCAGAAGAAACCAGCCCCACAAGGGCTCCCCTGCTCTGTCAGAGCTTTCAAGCCCGGACAAAGTTGCCCATTGCTGTTCCCGGCAGACAACATGATCCATAAGGGTGCAAATCCATTCAGAATTTGGTCCTGGCGAGTTACAAAGGTGCAAACAAGCTGACATCACCAGGAGCTTTGACTTCAGCGCCAGCTATGAGATTCCTTATTGAAAATGCTAAGGGCTTTTTTTTTAAAGCTTTTTCTGAAGCAAAGTTAATTTTAGATTAGTCCCTCAGGCTGTGATAACTCCTCAGTGTTGCTCTGTAAACAAGAGAGGAGAGTCTTCTTGCATTTATAAGATTCTGATGCAAATGATCCCATGAACAAGAACACTAATAAAAGCTGCTGTTACTGCATTGCCCTGTTTGCAGCTGTAACTGATAGAAAACTTTCTCTGCAAGGCTTGGTTATCTGCTGCAAATGAGGTGTTTCAGGAATGTCAGTCATTTGAGACGGTGTCCTTTCTAACAGTACCAGTTTCAGCATTGTGTGTTCAGAGAACTGCTCATGCCTGTGCACTCCTCAGGAGGGAATTAAGGGGCCTATCCAAGGACAGCTGATCCTCCAGACACCTCAAGTGCTGCAGCACCTCCTTGGTGAGTAAGTGTAAAGCTGGTTGGCATCAAGTTCAGTCACAACAGAGACCCACAAGGCAGCTGGACTCCACCTGAACTAGTGGAGATGGGAGGTTAGCTGTGGCCTGAGAAGAAGGGATGGCCTCGGAAGGCAGTACATGCCTACTAGTTAAAAATTTGGCTGTTGAAGGGATCGGAGGTCTCTCAGCTACCATTTAACTTACAACGTAGTTGAGTGGTGGGGATAACCACAAAGAACAACTACATTTTCTGCCCCTCTCAGCTTGCACAGTGAACTCCGCATTCGAGAAGAGTGCCTAACCCTCGGGCCAGGCGGGCACCACTTCCACTGGCTGAAGCTACCCCACTGCATGGAACAAGAATGCCAGGTTTGGGGACCAGACAGAAAGCATACAAAAGGGAGCTGGACTCTGCAGCCTGTTAGTTAAGGCAGAGAGGTCTTTCCACAAGCTGCTTTTGCATTTTACCAGGTTGCGCATAATCCCCTCCTTCCTTGCAGCCAAAGCTGCATTACGCCTGCCATGACCAGCCTTGCCTAGAGAAGAAGAAAAGGAAACTTTTCTTTGCATATGTTCCCACTATTGCCTTCTCTTTCCCGCACAGCTTGAGGACCAGAATTTCTTCCTTTATGTTTTTAGGCATGGAAAAGTAAGCATATACTTACACATTTTTTTAAGGTTTAATACGCAAGTCCAGCCCTACTTAAGCAAAGAATTCACAGATGATATTTACAAGTCCAGTGTAATTACTGCAGGGTTGAAAAACGAGTTCTGTGAGTTACGGTACATCATTGTTTTTCTTTTTTCTTTTTTTTTAATGTTACAAAGAACAATGTGCCTTTCATTTCCTGCAGTGCTGTTAAGGTACTTGCAGCTCAAAGCAGCAAGAATACATTAAAACTAAAAAGCATTTGGTTTGGGCATTAAACATTTTTATTTTTTAGATAAATGCCTCTCCCTCTACAGAAATTGTTTGAGCAATGAATTTGGCACACATTTGTAATCAGCTGTAATAATGAATGTTGTCTTGCTTACTTGAAATGGGAGAATTTACCAACTTCTTTAAAAAGAATTAGCTAATCTACAATTAAAGTGGTGTGCTACCAACTTTGAATTATCAAATCACAATACCACATGCTCGAGAGACATCAGTTGTCTGTAGAAAATGACACAGCATTCTTCTGCTTTACACAGCACATTTCATGTGTACCTTTACGCTGCAGTTATTAATTCTCCAGGACTACCACATCAAACACAAACATTGCCTGGTGGATGTCTGACATCCATTTACTGACAGCAGTAAGACAGCACTGTACCACAATTATTAACCAGTTTGTGCTACACCCTCCTTGCCTTTCTCCAGAGTTAAACTGCTGGAGCAGAGCAGGATTTGACTTTTAATATTCAATGAATCTCTGAAAGCTAGAATCACAAATATCCCCACTTTGCAGACAAAAAGACTGAAAAGTTTTCCTACAAAAGTTTAAAATAATCCTACTTACAAAAAGAAAATCTCTCCAATAGCCGTTTCCACGACTGAAAGAGAGAATAAAAGCCCTAGAGAGAGTCCACGGCAGTGCTGAGCTGGGAATTCAGTTGTTCCTGATCCCCAGGCATGCAGTCACTTCACTACATCAGACTAGCCATTTTGTCATCCTCAGTTCACTGAAAACTAGTTTGTTTATAAAATACAACACCAAACCAGTGCATTTAACAAGCTTTTAAAATCAATAACCTTTTTTTTTGATTGGGTGAATTGCAAAATCTCTTTGCGGTGCCAACTGAAATGAAGCTTTTACATACCATTAGGCAACTACAAAAGTGGGGAATTTTCCACACGGGTGTTCCACCCAGCTGGTCAGAAAAAAACCTCATTTGAGCAAAATATCAGGACATCGGAACATGTTCCTGCCTTTCAAAAGAAGTTGCTGGTCTCTTTCATCATCCCTCCTGCAAATTTCCTCACCCACATAACAAACAAATTCCGGGTTTGCTTCCTCTCCTCGAGAAGCTCTTTCCCATGCTAATGGACCTGAGAGACAGCAGCACCGTGCACACCATTCGGTTACATGTTAGCTTTACCCCTCGTTCCAGGACAAGACATCTGGACCTTGGACCATGGATGCACAAACGAGCCCTGTCTCGCCTGCATGTTCGCTTTTCGTGACCATTATGCTGGATCTCTCTCTCTCTCTAGAAAAAATAAAATTGCTGTAAATTTTTGCAGTAGTGATCAGGTAAGTGACTGCCTGAAAACTACTGCAGTCTAATGAAGGCTGAAGAAAAGGCTAGAGATGGTGTTAAAGCCACCACTGAGAGCAGAAGATGTCACCATCTTCTCTCTCTGTGATGATTCTGCTCCAGAAAATGCAACTGTAAAGCCCACTAGAAAAAAGGAGTGGCTCTAAAAAATAAAAGCTTTTTTTCCCATGAACTTCACTTTAATGAAGGTTAGACATAGAGGCTTTCCAAAATAACACATACAATTTAGAATGATAAATTAAAATCTGTAGTAGGAGGCCTTCTTTTTCAGGGCTGTATAGTTGACCCTTTTGAACCTACATTACTCAAGGTATGCAAAATATATGTGTATAATAAATAGCTCTAGAATTTATGGAGTGGAACAGAAAGGATATTAACAGGCAAGTAGAGAGGCTGTATAACCCTCACAAGGCTTTTAAAGATTTATTTTTTTTAAATGAAGGAATGCATGCATGTAAAAGGTAGTACTTAATCGATACACTCCTTTGTGCCTTTCAGAAACACGCAAAATTATCCCAAATCTGCCCTCAATCTGGTCATTCTGCTGTTAGCATCAGTGGGAATAAGATTATTCACAATACTATTTTTCTTTGATTTCAGAAAAAAATTTCACTCTGTGTGGGTTCATTCCCACTCTCAGTAAAATCAATTACGAGACTCCCATTGACTCTGGAGGGATTTGGATCAGGCCCTGTGGAAGTGGGTCTACAGCAAGTGTAGAACAACGCAGTTAATATGATTTATTGTGTCCGTTTCTGTGCGTGCAGTTTTTCATTTTCTAAAGCCTGCAGTTTTGCTTTCATCCTCACGTTCAGTAGATAAGAGCTGCAGATCTGTGTTGATCTACACACTGGGTACACTGCAAGCTGGGGGTTGTGTGTGCTGAGAATGAGCTCAGCGTCTGCCCAGGGGGAGCAACCCCTTTAGGGCCAACAGACTGCATTAGATGCATTTGTAAAGAAAATCTCCCACACAGGCACAGCAAAAGGTGTGTAATCAGTTAGGAGGCTTCTGCTGTGGTGGGGAAAAATACCCTTTAGTAAAACCGAGAAAAAGAAAAATCCTTTTCCTGTTTATTAAAAAAAAGTACCTTTTGCAGGTCACCAGTAAAGTTCCAAGAATTCACTAAAAGCTTGTTTTACAAGGAAGACTTAGGCCCCAAATCAGAGATATTTAATTTCACTAGGCTCTTACAGATTTTACATTATTAAACACCAACATTGCTGCTTTTCGGGGCGGTTGTTGAGTAACAGGCTTCCTTAAGACTAAGAAACTGCAGGGTAAGAAGAACTGTGGTTTAATAGCTGTGAAAGAATATTATCCAAACACGAAATAATAACATGCTTGGTGCCTAATACATTCTAAATTAAAATATGATTTAATAAACATAGGCAACATATTCCCCACAAAAAAAAAAAAATAGCAGAATTGGCAGAACAAAAATCACAGTTTAGTCATTTCTTCTCTTAACCTCGCCATCCTTTGGCTACAGATTAGAATTTCTGTGAACAGGTTTGATAAGGGAAATTAGGCACTGTCTTTCAGAAACAACAGAAATGTTTTAGGATGGTATGTTTAGAGATGAGCAGCACAAAATCTATCAAAATATGAAACCTTTCATACTTCAATGGGAAGGAGATACAGGAACCCCAAAAGCCAAAATCTTCCCAGCCCAATGAGCCCCATGTTCTATGTCCTATGATATATGCTAGTATCTTAAAGTTTTTTTATGTACCTAAACGTCTTCTTCTTCCCTTAATTCTATCTGCTGTTTAAACCCTGATCCAAATGCAGTCCGGATGTGAATGCAGCCCTTCAACCTCACTCCCACTTGCAGCTTCTTTGGTTGCTAATAAAGTCCCTGAAACACACACTGAACATATATACAGCTCCAGGGATTTGAGGCAAAAGCAGTTAGTTGCTCTGTGAAAGGGCAATCACAGTTGTATTATTTTAGATACAATATTTCTACATGAGATAGATTTGCGTATCCCCCAAATGGTGACAGGTTTTAGAGACATAAGTCCTCCACACAAATTCTTTTCTGCGTATGCACAGTAGACCCCAGTACAGTGGATCCCCCATCAACATTTAGGTCTTATAAAAAAAAAAATCTGGTTATGGATAAAAAAAGTCAAGAAAAACTGTTAATAATAATCACTTTCACTTTTGGAGACAGTATTTCTAAGTCCTAAATATAAGCAGTAAAACAAAACTCAGTTGCTGATGGGCCAACAAAAATTGTTGAGGTCTACCTTACTTAAACATAAAAAGGAACAGAAGCTGTTCCCTCACACACATACTTAGGCTTTCACATACAGTCCCTACAGAAATTCACTATTATTGAACAAATTTTTTTCAGGCTGCTTTACAAAGCAAGCCATTGGTTCAGTAGAAGCTATTGCTTCTACTTTAAAACTATCCCAGTTCAAAGAGTATTAGTGTTCCCAAAAGTCACAGTCCTGCTGCTACTTCCACATAAGCTCAAGCCGCTGCCACCTGAAACAATGATATTGCGAACATACAGAGAAGAAGGAGCAACAAGCTCTAGCTGAGCCTCCCTGACCTGCTTACCCATAGTATCTACAACCTTTAAAGCACGCCAGTGAAAAAATACAGACAACGCCAGTAGCACCTGTATCAGTCCCGCAGTGGGTACCTGCCGGAGTAGCCAGTACGTTTATAGGTGTGCGGTCCTGCCCTGAAATGGCAATGTTTAGGAGTGTTGTTGCTCAGTTTTGCTTAGCAGATTTTTGCAGTAGAGAACGGGTCGGCAGAAACATATTTCAAAGCAACCATTTTGTTTCGCGGGACTATCTGAGATCCTGCACTCTAAAATGATGGCTGGCTACATACCGAAAGTTAGGTACTTCAGTGTGTCATGTGAGAGCATCAATAAACAAAATGAAGTTAAAAGCACATAGATAAAACTGAAAGCGATGAAGCACACACCCCTAGGGGGTCATGACTCACGGCCCAGGGATTGAAAGCCTTTGCTACGGTGGAATAAGGATAAGGGTTGCATACAGCAGGCTCTTTAATGGCATCTCCCTAATTAAAATAATTTTTAAAGGAAAAAAATATCTCTCTGCAGGACTGGAGAAACAAATGCTACCTTAGATTAGTGAAACAGTAGCATTTTAACTATGAGGAGAGTACACAACCTATTTGTAGGTATCCCATGTCAATTATTCTGAATAATCTTTTTAATTAGACATAGGAAAAAAATCTTTATAAATATGGGCTGTTTTAATATCCCAAAGCAGGAGCAGCAGGTAAGAACTTACCATTTTCTGGCTGGTCCTTAATATCAGCTTCACTTGGCTGGCTGGGACTTTCAGATTGACTTGAATCTGAAAAACATAAAATACAGCCAAAAATTACAGGGTCTGCTGTGGAAAATAGATCAGAGGCGCCAGACTTCCTCAAAAGGCTGAGAGTACAAACTAAGGACAGGAGTGTTGCACTAGGACATGATAATGCAAAAGTCCTGTGCCTAGGTAATATTTTTGCTAGAAAAAAAAAGGGAATCTTGTTTACGGCACTACACAGAGTGCTTGGTGTGTGTGTGTTAGCATAAATTAAGCTTTGAGAATCCTTCTTTTTAGAGAAGGCATATTTAAACTACTCTCCTACATGTTTTTTATAATGCAGCCTCTATGTTGTATACAAACCAGAGCCTTAATCCAACACATAGTAAAGTCTCAAAACATATTTTCAAGCAGGCTTATAAAGGTAACTAAGCAACACTACAAAGTCGTGGAGATTGTTGTCTACACATTTCTGGAACGAAATATGCAAAACTGATAGAAGAGCTGATTTTCATCATAACTTTCACAGTGGTTACAGTACTATGAGATCACTGAAATGTATGGCGTTGTCCCTGATTTGCAGTGGTATAAATGAGACCAGATACTGGATGAACTGCTTTAGAACTTGTGCAAATAACGGGTCCTACAAACTCCCAGCTAACACTCTCCAAAGAACACAATTTATTTGCCTAAAATAATAAAATGACCTATAAAAGGATATGTGTAAATATAATTTTTTTCATTTTTTACACATTATTAACTCTAGTTTATGTGAAGATGATCACTCTTTCGTTCAAAAATTATTCTTAGTAGAAGCTTTAGTCAAATAGCATTTTCCTTCTTAATTATTTCTATCACTATGAATTGGGAAAAAAAGGTCCCTTTTTACCTGTGTGGAAAAATATTTTTTAAAAAAATCCCTCAAATTACTTTTTTTGCAATAAATACAAATAGAAAAAGATTTCTTCCCCCCTCCCCCCCCGAAATTGTTCTGTAACTTATTGATCCCATTAAAAAAAGTTTTTGCTGTGAAACAAAACTTAGGAAATGAAACCACTTGCCACTGCATCAAAACCACCCCCAATCGTGGCAAACCTATTTTCTGACTTCACCTTGACTTTGCAGAGTTTAGAATTAGCTGTCTGAAATTTGACCACATTTCAGAGAGAAGTCAATGCAAGATCAAAAGGTCATGACACTTAACTGTGATTAAATTGAAAATCTTACTTCTATTGCAACAGAGTGATAACACCACCCCTTCTTTTTCTTTGAGGTATTAATAGCGCTGGAAGAAGCAGTACTACTAGTGACCTTGGGTCAAGCAATGCTAATTTATTGCTTTAAAAAGGTTCCTTGCTTTTAAGCAAATGAAGATTTTAATTACCGCAGAGCACTATAAAGAAAATGCCTATTTTAAATATTCAAATTTTTTTTTACCTGCTGACTGTATGCATTAGGTATCATTCAGAAGCTTAGAGGACAATCTTGTATAAATTAAAAACTACAAGTAAAAAAATGTGCTCACAAAACAAATTTGGATATATTTCAGAATATAAACATTCAGAATATTTAGCAAAGAAACCTTCAGTCCAGATACTTGTATTTAAAATCAGTGAAATTCTCCTAAAAAGTGATATGTTTCCCAGTGTGTCCAGAATCCATTTTCTCTCTTTTGTATTTATTATTTTTAACAATTTCTCCAGTGAAGCTCAGTGAAAAAAATTATTCTCACTTCTGCAATTTTGTTTTAAATATTGATCTTCTGAGTTATCTTTAACTGAAGCTCAAATCAGTGACAGCAGATAGACTACCGGGTAATATGCACAGTGCTGTTATATTCTGGACACTAGATTTTGGCAAGAGGTTTCACGTTTCCAATACCGCAAAGGTAGCAACAAAGGTAAAATATTAGGAATGTAAAATATTTAGTTAACATTCAAAGTCAACATTCAACGGATTTCATTTTACAGGGGAGGCATTAGGCTTTTGCTTTTCCTCCAGCAAGCCATAGTTCAATCAGCATTTGGGCTTTATGTTTAAAGTAGGGTCAGAATTCCACAAGAACTTATATATTTGAAAAAGTTACTGCAGAAATATGGGACTCAAAGCATGTTTTCCTTGCAAAATTTTAAACGATCCAGCGAAGCAGCGAGAGGGACGAGGGCTCAGTGGCAGCCGCAGGAGCTGGGCTCGGTGCTGGCGCTTTCAGCCCCCAGCCTGGCACCTTCGCTCCCCAGCACAGCCCTGCAGCCGGTGGGCAGCACACAGAGCGGGAGCTGCTCCTGGATTTTGAGAAACAAAGTACTTTTGTTTGTGTCGAGTGCTGTTTTTCCAATGCCAAAGCTAGTGGCACAAGAGAGACTCTACTGGCTGTAGGACATTTGTTTGAATACGGAATCTTAACTTTCTTCTTTTATTACTCTGGCTACTGCGATAACATTTTTCCTAATTCTGTTTTCCTGTAACCCACCCCTTCTGCTGAAATTAAATATTAATTTCTAAAATAGACAACAAAGGCTTGAAGCACTATTCTTCATGGAGAGGCATGGGGCAATAAAATGCAGGATGAGGTAGAATTAAAACCAATCTATACAGCGGTAGAGATCACGGGAGGCTACTGAAAACACGTACTGGGCAAGCGTATGCTCAGCATTGTTATGCAAGGTGGCATCTTGTGGAAACCCCAGATAAGAAGACTGAGTTAAGGCACTTAGCCAAAATGTTTATATGCAGAATTTTGCTTCCCTGATTTTATTCAGATGCCGCAGATGATCCGGTACATATAAATGTGCCGCCACATGGTTAAGGGATTGGCAAAATCAGAGCCGTTGTATTTTACAGTCTTGCCTAGGACAAGAGAGTCTTGCTCAGCCTCCACCACTCGCTCTCTGCTTTTTCAGCAGTTGGCAGTAACTCCTGTCGGGGCTTTTTTTGTTGTTTTGCACATGGAAACTTTAAAATTCCAGTTTTCTGAATGTTTAGTGTTTTGCGGGCTCGGCTACAACGGGAGGGGGAATGTCTGTCCTGCTGAGTCAGTTAGCCAAACAGGTGACCGGAGGAATAAATTAATTTTTGCCCATACATAATTGATATAAATGGAAGATCGTTTTCATAAGCATTTGCATTAAATCAATAAAATCACTTACTATAGAGCAGTTTAACAATTCATTTGATTTTCTCTTTTCTATATATTTGATAGCCACTCTGCAAAACAGTATACACTTTATGCCTATTTTCTTTAGCAACAACACTGCCAGTTAAATTCTACCACCTGCAATAATTAGAGCCATTGGAAAACATACAAAACAAAATATACAGTAGATGTGAGCCCCTCTTGAATCCACGGCCCCCTGCGGCAACGAGTTTCATTGGTGCCTTAAGCTAAGGCTGGTAGGAAGCCAAAGAATCTGTATATTACAATAAAGTGCATGTTATTAAGGGGAGGATTTAAATGATTTCAGATGGAGTTGGAAATATTATAGTGAGGAACCACTATTAAGCTTGCTGATTTAAAAAAAAAAAATCACCAAGGAATCTAGTTTTATATTTAAGGAAGCTTAACCTTGAACAGCACAATGGGTTTTATTTGGGGGCTTTTTTAGCTAAAGAAAAGTTAGTGGTTGGAATTTTTAACCCTGAACTAGCTGGAGTTAGCGTATGTACACTGGAGTCAAGGTTACTGGACAAGAGAAGTTCAAGGGGATCTGTTATCAACAATAATCATGGGGAAACAGGATAAAAAGCATGTCGAAGCTATTTTACTCTCTACTTCCAAGAATCAACTATGATTAAGGGATAAAGAAAAAAACCCAACAAAACAGGCTAGTTTTTCCAAAGTAGCATTTCCTACTATGTCTCTATTCTCTGTTCCTCTTTGGATCTGTTTCTTAAGCATATGCTACCCCTGTGCGACCGAGGTGGTTACGCCTGAGACCCAGGTCTGCCTGATCTCAAAGCATAAGTGGGCAGGGACCTTCAGCTCCAGGACAGAAGCTCTGGACTTTTCAATATGCAATTTTCCTTTTCAGCTGCAGCAGGAGCACAGCTCCAGCCGGGCTGCACTATGGCTGCGTGGAAGCAGGGCTCGCGGCGCTGGAAGGCAGCGCTCCATTGTTTGGAAAGAATAAAACCTTCCCAGGAAAGTCTGGCCCGTGGACAGGACCAATGTCAACAGACTGACAATGTTGTTCTTTTTTGTAGACCGTGACAGAGACGGTGAAGAGTTGTTACGCTCCTCCACCAAAAAAGCCTGCTTCGTGTGTCATGGCACTTGCCAGTGCTAAACCACTTCATGGCTACCTGACCAGAAAATGGGATGTTTTCTTGGGCACTCGCACTTTCTCGACACGCCGTGTTTTCCAGAGCATGCTGAATCCAGCCTGGGGTGGCAGTGACCAACAGGGACCGGCCTTACTGTCTCCTGGTCTGCACAAACTGAATTAATGGGTGTCAAGATTATTTTTTACCTACGTAGAGCCAGCTCCCACCAGAAACTGAGCGCTTGCTAGCAGCCAGTGTGCTAACTCAGGTGCAGATGCATCTATCCTCTAAACAGTAAAGGTGATCCCCACATAGCGGAGAAAAAAAATTACCAGCGATGCCAGATGAGCAAGGCTGTGCTGCCACTGCCCATGCTGAGCCCGCTCTGCAGCTAAATAAAGCGGGCTCCCTCTCCTCCGCTGCCAGCCCGGCACCTCACAGAAGCACCGCAGAAGTGCACAAGTTAAATTTTCCATTCATATCATGTTTTAGGGGGGGGAAATATTGTATAATAAACTGACATATTTTATTCAAGTTTCAGAGTCCTATTTGTAATAAAAAATTTATATGGCTGGGTTGTGTTCATGCAATAAATTTTTCATCTATAATTTTGGGCATGGATTCTACCAAAGATTTATATACGTAAAAAAAAAAATATCTAAATCATGCTCCTTTGTATACAGTCTTACATGGTGAGCTTAAGGGATTTACAAACAGAAACCAGCACCAGGACTGAGGCTTTTTTACACCCACTTTCCCTTCATTATACGTTATAATATAAACACATAGGGATTGCTCCATATATGCTACAATTATTATTTACGGCTATTTTGGTGGCTACTACTATTTCTTTTAAGGAAGGCCTGGCTCTCTGTTTAACTCCAGCCATCGCTTTCAAGTCAGCTTTTATAGGGAGTTCAAAGTGCTTCATTATCATACACCTCACCGTCACACATGTACATATCCATACCAGATTTCCAGTTTTATTTTATACCCCCCTGTACAGTACACCCCATCCCCACAGCTCTCGAATAAGGTTCTGCAGTGGTAAAATCCCTGCGGTGCCAGCCTGTTTTTTTTTATAAGGCGAGGACTCTTAATTCCTGTACACTGGGAAAGAGATTATCTTTGATAATGGAAATGTAAATCAAAGCTTGCTGTTGTTTATTCCAGACAGACATTTGTGTGTTAAGTCTGTTTATCAGGCAACACTTTGTCTAAGCCAGGAAGTAGTCAGCCTTTGTAACAAGATGTATGCAAATGATTTTCCCATGAGCCCTTGCCACAAAACTTTTGTGGCAAAAACCCTCCTTGTTACTTCACCAGTAAGACGCTACTAAGCTACCCCGTAAGTAGACTAGCAACAAAACAGCTAGCTAGACTATGCTGATGAGTTTGAATGAGACCAAAACATGTGCCCACAGTCTGTTGCTCGGTATTGTAAGCAGACTTTGTGTATTACATCTGTTTATCAGGCAACACTCTGTCTGCTGGGGCGGCTTTGTACCAAGGTAGATGCAAACAAAGATTTCCACAACTCCCCAGCTAACTTTTTTTGGACGCTGAAATTCCCGATTACTTTCCTCGTCGTAGGAAACAAGAACGTGAAACTTCACCGTGAGGCTGCGAGACCCGAAAGCTGTATCAAAATGGTTTCATTTTAAATCAACTTTCTTTGTTCTCACAAGCCCATAAATGATTTACTGCTATCGTGTGATAGCCTAGAATGTGGGGAATCTGTGTATTCCCATATTTGTTCCTTGATATTACAAACAAGTATTTGATTCACTTCTAAATGTTTGTTTTTAAAACAGTTTACAGCCTTTGATTCCTGCTTACTGATTCATTTCTGGAACATTTTCTATTTATTTCTTTGCAGTAGCAAACGTTAATTTTGACTTAATTCAAATTGTCATCAAAGGCTTCCTTAAGAAATCCCACAGCACAGATTTTATTTGTTATAATAAAATATTCTTAAAGTAAACATCATGCGACTGTGTTTTTTTAATTCCAAGAGATACAAAAATCCGTTACCCAAAGGATTCAAACTGGTTCAGCCCTTTTTCCTAGACAAAATAAACACTTTAGGACTTTACTTGTTTGTATTCTCCTCAGTGGTGCTGTATGCATCACCAGCTAAAAACAAAGAAACTTTTAGCTGCTCAGACAAAATGCAGAAGCTCCCCAAACAACGAAGCGGGGGGGTGGGGAAGCATTCAGAAAGTCTGACAGTCCATTCAATATAGGGATGATGGCCATAATGCATCCAGGGTCCCCTTGCTAATTAAATATGCATTGGCACAGTTTTGATCGATGCAAGCCATGGATCAGATGACACACCTGCAAAATCTTGAGCCCAGAGCTCCCAGGAAAAGGAAAATACAGGCTGTCTCCTTATCTTTGTTTTCAAAGGCTCTCAATTTCTGTGCTTAGATATCTAATTTAATTCTCTCACCCCTCAGCAAACTGGATTAGGAAAGTCAATACTGCCATTGTGCATCGACAGGAACACACAGCTTTCCTTTTATTCAATTTAGCCATGACCTTTAGACAAAGATAATGACAACTGTCTAAAAGTAAGGTAAGGCCTGAAGGAAGACCCTGCAGAGGGGCCCCCCTTGCTTTCCGACACTCCTCCACCCGGGAAGAGCCCACCAGACATGGAGCAAATTCAGAAATAAATTTTCTCCCCAGACTGCAATGACTAGCTTGGCGGAGCGGCACCCTTGGCCACGAAGGGCTCTATCCCACCCCGAGGAGCTGGGACACCTGGCTGCCGGCACGGGACGGCGGCCGGACCCTCACGAGCTGTTTGCCAAGAGATGGCAATGTCTCTGGAGGAAGCGCTCATGTCAACACCAAGAGCCGAGCATTTGCACGAAGAGGGACTGCGCTGTCCTATTTTTTCTGTGGCTGTTAGGGAAACAGTGAAATGGAAGGGTCAGGCACTAATTTCTAATTTCTGGCTCCGATACTTGGGAGGAATTGTAATCCTAGAGCTAAGTGCACGGTGCAGAGAGCCGCACACAACCGTGCTTCGCTGCGGCAGAAAGAGGAACCGGCACGCGGATTTTCCTGGAGCTGAGCTGAAGCCAATGGAAATGACATTACTTTCCGATAGGTCTCGCATCAATATCTTTACCAGCCTTCCTACATTAGATAGCATCTTTCTAATACATCTGTAAGGAAAGTACAGAGAACATGCTCTAAGCTAACGAACAGCTATCAGACAGTAATCCACTTTGGTACCTACAGATACAGGTTGTACCTGAATCAGTGATTTAGGCATATAAAAATTCATATTCATTGAGTAGCCTAGCTCCACAAAATGTTAGCTTCCATGCTGCACAATGTTTTAATTCTGCAGTATTTTTTTAGCTGCATTTAAAAATATACTTGGCATTTCTAGCTGTGGACCAATATTTTTCTCATGTCTTTTTATACAGATTTGGAGGGAAAGATATTTGTAATGGAAAAAAATATGTGCAAAGTTGGATTGCTAAGTTTCTGTAATCTTGGGAAATAAAAAAAAGCAGCCTATGTAAGAGCTACAAGAAACCATATGGATCAACAAGAGCTGCCCTCATATCCCTGGGAAATATAAATTAACCTACATTTCATCATCATAAACCCCAAAATAAAAAATCTAATTAGAGTCTCTACCCTCAGATTCACTTCTAGAAAATTTGCTTATCCCCCTCACAAAATGATTTACAGTACTTATATCCATTTCTTCAGAGTGATTTAAATTTATTGAATCATTTCAATTTTTAGAGAGCTTCCATTTGGATCTGTATGGGTTTCTAGACATATGCGGTGCTCAGTTATTTAAAATTAATTGCAGTACAATAATTTTAAATTGCTTCACACTATACGAATCTCAAGTGCTTTGAAATATTTGAACCATTCTATTTAGAAGCCATCAAACTTCTGAGCACATGCATCAAAGAGTTGTTTTAAAAGCCGAAGGGCCGTACTGATGATCCCAAAGTGCAGGTGAGCACGGCTTTGGGCATGCTCTGTGCACACGGATCTGAATTTATAGAACAATTCAACAAATTTTGCCCGAATGTCAATCTTTAATTAACAAAAACGGATTCTGTAATAATTTCAAACCACTAAAAAATTTCTAAAACTAGAAAAGCACTGTTATAAAATAATGGCATACATTAAAACCATTATTACTTCTAATGTATATTTATAGAACATCCTTTTATCCTGGAAATTAAAACATCTTATTAACATTAAACTAAGCTTTACAATACCTCTGTGGGAAAGGTGAGCATAACTATGCCCACTTTACGCAGGGATGAAGGAGGCACATAGAGGTTAAGTGATTTACCTTCAGAGGCACAGTTACTAAAAGGAGTAAAAAGCACGGGGCTGAGCTCTCAAGCCGCTGCTCTAGATAATAAAGTATCATTCCCACCAATACAGCCATTATAATGGCAACGGCAGTATCTGCTTAGGAAGACTTCAACTACATTATGTAGAAAATTACTTGGTAGAGTGGATCCAAAGTCACCTAGAAGGGATATGTCCAGTCCTCTCAGCTTCTGTTTTGCTTGCCTTTTTTTTTCTTATTAGGTATTTTGAAAAACAAGAAATAATTTCTGCATTTCTCTCCAGAGGATTTTCTAACTCACTCTAACACTAACAACCATAGTATTTAGGGTCACTAAATAGCTGGTTTTGCAATGCTTGACTTCATGTATAAAGGCAAGTGAAGATGAAACTGTGTGATGAGCAGATCTGGAAGCTTTGGTCAAAGTCTCCAGGTCTGCTTCTGTGCAATTTTACACTGGTGAGTAAACCAACATCAGCAAAGCAGGATTATGTCCACCATATGGTGAGACTCCATTGGCGGTAGTACAGTCACCCAATTAATCTCTATCCCCCACCATCCCCTTGTTATTTATTTATTGTGACAAACTCATCCTTATGGGACCCAAGGCAGGGAGCTGCATATTCCCAGGCTATTCTCGTCAGTGCCCATCCTCATTCTTTATCTGCGCTGCCCAAGCAGTAGCTGGCGGTCTGGTACCTCTCCTCTGGCCAAGACGCACGGTGCTACAAGGTCACAACCAAGGAGGCTCTCTAGATTTTCCGTAGCAGACAGGAATAAAGAATCTTTCGAACCTGCCCTCCGTCAAAAAGCCAAATAAACCCCATTCCCTGACAATAAGCACAGCCTTGTTAAACTGCTTTCCAAAGCTTGCCTTTCTAACATCACACGAATAACCTAGCTGTTTCTGGAGACCATCAGAGTGTTCATATATATTTCAGTCTGTGCCTCTTGCTAAGGTCTCTCTGCAGCCGGAGCCATTCAGGACTTTGTCAGCCAGCAAAAACAAAGCAAAACCTTCACCAAATCAACAAACTGGGCAAAAGCCCTCACCTCCTCCTTTTTCAACATCTCCTGCTTCTTTCTCCTAAAGGACAGGTGTAAAATTTTCCTATGATTAACCAAAAAGTCAGGTAGGAATCTATACATCAAACAGAATAAAGAATACTTACAAAGAATTACTATCTCAAAGAATGGGCCTATTTTCCCTATTAAGGATTATTCTATTTCAGCCAGGGAAAAACAATGTTGATAATAAAAATATGTGTGATTATTTAAGGAATAAACAAAAGGTGAACTAATATTCCGTGGAGTTTTTGTCAGTAACAGATTAACATCAAGTCACAGATGGGGCAATCTGAACAAAGTTTAGGTACTATTTTTTTATTATGGATCTACACTAGCAGCCCCATTTTCACAACTCTCTCTCATTTTGATGTACCTGACACTTTTCCTCTTGGCTCCCATTTCAGCCCCTGTTAAGTACATACTTGGTTATAGTGGCCAAATTTTTTTAATTTTTTTTTTTTTTTCTGGCAGATGTCTTTTCCTTGTTCTGTGCACTCTGAGGAGTTCAACGTGGCATGTGAAAAATTTCCATTTCAGGTTTTCTTAAGCTTTATGTAAAATCAAACTGCTGGCAAAAATATATACATATATAAAATTCTAGAGCCAAAAAAGCTGCTTGATAGTTCCCTTTCCTCCCTCCCTACCTTCCTCTCTCTTGCCTTTTTTTCTGAAAATAATTACAGAAATATTGCCATCAGCCCAAAGCCTTTCCCAAACTGAAAAGTCAGAGGATTTTGCCCACAAAGAATTGCCACTGATTGCCGCTCCGTGGATATGTTTCTACTCTCACAATATTGTAGACTGCAAAGAAGAACAGAGAATTACCATAAAAATCAGGACGTGTTTTGTTGCATCAGTATCATGTTGGCATCAACAACATAGACTCGAGCAGAAAAAAAAGCAGCCTTTTGGTAGGCAGCCTACTTGTTCTGTGTTTCTGCTGTGTTTGTAAGCCACGCAAGTGGAAGATAAAGTTAAAACTCGGAGAGAAGTAACATCCTGCAGGCTCGGTACAGAGCCACCACACTGAGTTACAGCAAAATCTAAGGTACGATTGCCATAAATCATGGAGAAATGGAACTGTAGCTACGTCTCAAAGGACAGTGGATCATTACAAGTACATGAAAGAGTTGGGCATATATATATATATATATGCCCACATATATATGATAGGATTCCCTTCCCCACACACACATTGAAAAAGATTAAGCTTAATATGTTGACTCTGAAAATACAACCAAAAATCCATTTTCACTTGGTCCAGTGCTGCAAAACTAAATTTTGAGATAAAAATTAAAAATAGAAAAGTCCAGAGCTCTCAAAACCCATAGCTACACCGTGTAGACAAAATTTTAATCAAACTTTTAAAGCCATGGTTATGATCTGATGAACAGACAGCTTGACTTGATTACATTTTTAAGTTTCAGTTTCTATTTCTGTTTTAAGATGAAAAAGATCATAGAGTGTCAGAAATTTGAATACTGAATAGCAAAAGCTCTTGCAGGTTTAGAAAGCATATAGAAAAGCTGGCAAAAGAAAACGCTATTCCATCGCCACCATCTGCTTTCTGGCATATTGAAGAAACTTTACTAACAGCAACATTTTCTTGCATTAGAATATCTGCTAATTAGTTTTGTTGTATTTTTTTTTTTTAAATTACCTTTTACACAGAAGGCAAATAGCCAGTTTTTTTGGCTGGCTACACCTTACACCATGTCTGATAACATTTCACATTAAGTTCAGTTTACCTCACATTTTTCTACCAAAATCCTATCTTTAGCATAGTCAAAGCCTGCAAAAACTTTGCCTTGCTGAGACTAAAGAAAAAAACATCAAACATACGAAGTGTTAAAAATCGCTGAATAACTCAAAGGAAAAAAGATAATTTTGAAGGCGTTTTGGCTGAAATCTATTTTCCTTTGAATTGCATGAGTGTTTTAAAATGTTAAAAACACTACAGAGTGACTAATGAATGTAAAAGAATGATAAAGAGTATGGGTCCAGTTATCAGTGATGTGCCTAAAACAAAATAATTTTGGACAGTCTGCCATGCAAATATTGACTAAAATGTCATAAATAATGTCTGCAACAAAGGGGATCCTGCAAAGGAATATTCTGTTGTACTTAATGCATTGTAGAGTGTGCCTTTTAGCAAGCAGTACGTTACAGAGCCTGAAAACTTCAGTTGGACAAAAAAAGCTAAAATTTCCCAGATAAAAATACTACTAATGTTTTTTTCCAGAAACAGACCTCCAAAAGTTAGGGGTACAGCATTACATTTGGAAAATGGTTCACTTAGAACCTGACTTTTCAAAAGAAACGAGTTGTCCAAAAATTAAAAATAGACCAAATGTATCCACCTCATTGACTTCTGACTATTTCCTCTGCCATTTTTAACAGTATTTTCACCCATTTATTTGCTGGCAGGGCAGAGCCTGTTTGCAGGTCTTTATCATACTGTACTGAAATAAAATGCAAAGACATTAAGTCTACCACTGCCCTGGGCCAGAACTGAGACATGGCAAAGATTCTGTTCAAGAACTTCTTAGGACCTAATTGTGTCTCAGTTGCAGAGTCCAGCTGCACTCTGCATGTAGGGTTAGAAATAAAAATGCAGTCCTGCCAGAATGATTGCAACACACAATTTTGCATCAGAGAAAGTACGCAGGAAGGGCTCAGAAACTACTTTCAAAATCTCAGCATTTTAGTAATTTTATTACTTTTTTAATAGCATTAAAATATGAAGTAAAAATGAGGAATGACATAGGAAGTTGCATTAACAACTCCAGATTACTTGCACCTACACTGACATATCGTGCTATGTGTAATCACAAACAACCCAGTCACTTTTTCTGAAAGTCTGCTAAAAAAATTAAACAATCAGGGCTACACTGAAACATTCTGCATGTGTTTTCAAAAATTTAATTTCTGAGAAAAATTTCACAGCCACAGAGATGACAAATAACAAAGATATTTTACATTTCTAAAGCATCTTTCATCCAAGATCAAAGAACTTCATCAACATTAATTCTCAAAATACTCCTTTGAAATAGGAGTACTATTAAACCTATTTTATCTTTGTCTAACTTGATCTATTTTCTTTATAAAATCCTAGTTACTGTAGTATCTCTCTAGGCGGAGCACGACTATAGGTTAAGTAACTTGACTAGAAATACTTATTACATCAGTCACAGAACTGATGATCATTTTCAGAAGTCAAGAATCCTAAACCCTTCCTCCTTCCTAGGCTGATTAAAAACATATATACACAAACTGAGTCAAGGAGGACAAAAAAAACCCCTCTATTGTCATGGGATTGAGATGCCACCAAAATAAGTGAAGTATCTGGAAACAGCAGGCACATAAAACAGCTGGTAGGAAATGGTGTTGTAGTGTAGGGTAGATGGACAGATCGACAGGTATGTGAGGGTAACAAATTATGTATGAAGAGAACAAGCATGCATTTGCTATTTTCAAAACCTTTTGGAAAAAATGAAGTCAAACTTTCCTAACAAATACGAAAAGTCTCCTCGCTGAAACATGCACAGCCCAGTGAGAAAGGGAAACGCCGGCAGACAGAAGTGCTGCCTGCTCTCCCCTGGAGGCTGTCACTGCGGAGGGCTGACGCCCTGAGCTTGGAAAGAGCAAGGGTTTATCAGCTGCAGCGTGGGTCACCCACAAAAAGACTGGTGGGGTATGGGGCAGGGTCTGAGGCTGAAGAATTTTTTTTAACACTAAACTTTCGATTATTTAAAAATAAATTACAGGCTGTGTTACAAACAATATAATTCAGTCTTTGGGCCAAGCTTATTCTTGACATAACCCAACTGGAATTACACTGGGGATAAATTTAGCACAGTATTTTCATAAGTCTCCTTTTCTTATCATTCCTGCAATCAGGTTGTATGTGTCTAGAAAAGATATTCTTATGTCTGCTTTGTAACATGGATGAAATGTTATCGACTATGTTCTGCCGCATCAGAAAACAACGTATGCTCTGTGAATGTGCGCAGTACCTACTTCTGATAAAAGCAGCCCCCGTTTTGAGAGGTGTGTTTTATAATCCTTTGTGGTTTTGCAGCAGAGGAACTGTTGGACAATGAAGAAAAACATTTCAGCTCCCCTGAAAGTTTGACTGTTCCTTTTCAAACAATACAACACAAGATTTGGGACATACTGCTGACACAGCAACATCAGTGCCTCAAAGAAACTGTGGGAAATGTCAAATTTATGGTCCTATGGGTGATTGGTGGAAGGATTTTTTCCCCCCCTTCAGCAAGCCTCTGTCAAAAACAGAGCCTCTAGAAAGTTTTTGGCTACGTCCCAGCAAAGCAGAAGGAAGCTGTATCCCACACTTCCCTTGGGACTTAATGAAATATACAGCCTCTGGGCTTCTTTCAATTTGGTCTTTCAGATTGCTAAACCAGTGAAAGAAGGATCCTAGCTGTCACAAACGTCACATGTTTGGGGTCACCTGCTGCTCGGGGGTTCTCATGCCAGTTGTTGACATAATAAGCACCCCTTACACTTTAATTACAATTCACAGTGTGCAAACTCTGCAATCTGCTTTAAGGCAGACAGTCTTTTAAATCAACACTAAATTCTACTACTGTTTGAGCAGAAATGGGAGGAAAAAGATGTCCAGCTGACTGAATAATTGTATTCAAATATTTGTGATCCCAAAGAAAAGTAAGCACTATCCAGTGAAAAGAGCAACTGTATTGCCTGTAACACTTCAGAAAGTGTAGCTAAAACTAGACTCGCTTCTCACAGTCACGCAGACGACGCACGTGAGACGTTTTCATTTGATGAGCTCCTACCATCGGCAGCTCTTTCCGAAGCTCCTGTGACTGCAAACCTGAGCACCCAGCTGTGTTTGTCCCCGAGCGTGAAGTGGGCTGGACACAATGCCGGACACTGGGATCGTCTATGGGAGGGAAATTCTCAAGCCCTCTCAGTATGAATTTCAACAGGACTTGGGCAATGAAAGCCTAAATGGGAAGATGTGTTTGTTTTATTCGGGAATGCTTTATTTAGTCCGGTACAAGAAACATTGGGTCTACTTAAAAATACTTATTATTTTGAGAAAGAGATGAGAGTCCTTCAGTTTCCTTGACTGCTACCTCTTTTTTAACTGTTACTCTTACTCCTAATAAAGCTATATCAAGACCACCAAACTTAAATAAATTATACCATCCGGAGAGGAATAAAAAACTCCTCTCCTTATATGTTAGAGAAAATCCATTTCAGCATTCATGCATCTAAAAATGCCTCCAGTCAATTATATTATTTACAATGCCTTGGTTGAATCCATCTTTTCCCATGGAAATAAAAAGAGCATGAGAGTGGACGCACGCTCCGGGAGTACTTCGAGAAGATTTTCTATGTCCTCTCTGTTAGAAACGCTGTTAACTTGTGGGCCGGCGGTTATGGATCACACTGTCCACACAGGAAAGTATTCCAGCTTCCCGGTGGCAGCACAACCTCCAGCAGCTGCGCTCCACACGCATTCACCCTACACGCTCTCAGAGAAACAAAGGAGAAGTCAATAGCGCGATACGAGGGCCTATTCCTATTTAAATCAACAGGAGCGACTTTGGCCATAGGAGAAGGCTGCTGTTGTCCAACTGACTTCTTAGAGAAAAAACCCGATGGGTTTTCACCATATTCAATAGGCAAATGCTGGCAAGCTGCTCTTTTCCCCTCGGCCGAAAGGGACACAACCTCCTCCTGCCGCCTTCCCTGTCGCCTCTCTCCCTCCTTGCTCACTGGATCAGCGACCTCAGATAAACTCAAAACGTTTTGAAATTATCATCAGACTGTGAAGCACTTCGATGAAAATCTATAAAACAAATTTATAGTGTGCATTCGTATGTATTATATATACACTTAGAACAGGATTTATCATTTAGCTGACCTTTGAAGCACTGATATTTTTAGATCCAAAAAATGTGTGTTGATTGTACTTCAACCCAGTCCCCTTACAATGTACCAACTCCTTGATATCTTACTACAGGAAAGATAATTGCAATGAATTTTTATATTTCAGCACATGGGAAGATAAGATTAGACAGTAGGGACATAAAAGCAAACTGCACCACATAAAAGATAAGTTTCTGAAAGTTACAATTTACACCAAATGTTACAGATGAAAATGTTCAAAGCTATTTATAGGGCCTCACGCTGGTCCCATTATAGACCATGGGAAGACTGCAGAGAACCAGCACTACCTTTTACTTAAAACACTTCTTCCCATACCTATAAACCCTTTGGAACACAGAAATTATTAATGATATTAAGACTATTACTAATTCCCATTACCACCCAGATACCTCAGTAACATGGCTGCAAGGCAGTATGTGTTGCACAGACCTTACCATCCAAGAGGATTGTTCCTACTTAATGGGATTATCTACAATCTGAGCAACTCATCCCAAAAGGTAAATAAGCATTTGATTTCCCCCTGCCTCCTCTTTATGGCCCTATTTGCCTCTGTCCACTGAGTGTCTTACCATATTTTTTTAATGGGATATTTTTCTTCTTTCTTCCCTACCATGAAGTCGCCACTAACCATAGTTTGTCCAGTGCAAGAAATGAGGAATTAACAGCAAGATAGATACGTTTACTTGCATACAAGGTATAAAAAATTAAAGCTAAAGAGCAAATTAAAAGTAGGGAAATATACTTAGAGAGCCAC
Organism: Haliaeetus leucocephalus; assembly: GCF_000737465.1. Lineage (NCBI taxonomy): Eukaryota > Metazoa > Chordata > Aves > Accipitriformes > Accipitridae > Haliaeetus > Haliaeetus leucocephalus. The sequence goes on from NW_010973284.1 coordinate 1,251,030, forward strand.
ACAAAGTGCCATATGATTCATCTACATGCAGCAGACAACAGACACAGCCATTGCCCACTGAAGGGCACAGGTGCAACAGCAGAAAAATACCCCAGTGCAAAGCAAACTTTCTACCACTGTGGCCAATAAACGACACCCTTTGGAAAGCTGTCCTGACAGCAGCCAGCACAGAGCATCCACCCTGTCCGGGTGAGCCCTCGGACTGGTTCTCAGTGCTACAAAAACAAAGAATGCTATCAGTATAAGGCAAGGCTCCTACAAACATGCTTAGAAGTGATTTTTCAATCACAGCTTAACCGTATTTTCTATTTTCTTTCTCAAACTTAACCTTCTCTGAGGACTATTTCTATGAATAGTCTCAAATTTCAGCCACTTCTGATGAAGCCCTTTACAAAAAAAGTGTTGCTAGAAATGTCTGACAAGGGAAAAGTGATTTTTTCCCTACTATACAATTACTAAAAACATATGGTGGAAGAGATTCTGTGCAAACCTGGAGTGTGGTCTGTTTTCCACAAAGATGAGGGAGGGAAAGTTGCAGCCCCAACCATAGGATTGGTAAAAGAAGGAGCTACGATGGAAACTATTTTGAAAACTTAACTCTGTCAGCCAATGCAATAAAGAGTAAGCTCCATACACAAAATTACACGTAGACTGAATAAACTCCGCTCTCAGTATTTGTGGGTGTGAGCTGTATATACAGTGTTTGGTGAAGCCCAATTCATGTTCAAAAGAAAATTAAACCAAAGAATAAGTTATTAAAAGGACCCTTTGAAGCAAAAAGCAATGATGTGTGAAAGACAGAACCAGAAGAGTTTATTTAAACACACAGCACAGAAAACAGGGAAAACAGAAATTAGGAAATTAGAAGAACAGTCATGAAGGCACCCAGCAGCCTTTTCCTGGTACCAGAAGTTCTTATATCTATGAATATTTTATCCAGATTCAACTATCTTTTTCAAGTCCTTCCTATCAAAATTCCAGACATTTTCTTCAATAAAATCAGAAAAGTGATTCAAAATGTATTGGTAGAAGATATAAAATGAGCTGTGTGTGGATATTACAAAGGATCTGGGAACCTTACACCCTTTAGATCTGCTTATTTAACTATTTAGCAGCACAATTTAAAATTTGCATATGACTGGTTTGATGCCAAACCATAAGAATAAAGCAGGAATGTCTCTCTCCTATGAATTTCAAACTCAGGTTTTTTCAACTTACTCCTCAAATGTGAAGCGTGTTCCCTTCCTAAAATTACTATGTAGCCCATGATCTAGTTAGAAAAGTATACGTAAGACTTTAAAATAATCTGCTTTTTTGTTCCCTTAAACTTCCTATCAAAAGTAAATCGTTTTGTGAACATGCTCAGAAATCAGATATTTCATGCTGGTTCCAAAAGAGGAATTTCTCCATTTAGCAAACCCAAGTCTAAAAATAAGTGTCTAAAACTGAAAAAAGTTAGTTATAAAACCCAGTTCCTCATTGCACTGCAGTGCCCGACAACGCTCAATGACTAGAAGAATCTGGCCCATCCTCTTACAACAGTTTTCTCATCCTGAAGAAGCTGCGAAAATAATCTCTGTGATAAAATCAATCCATGCAAGTACAGATCCTTCCTCCAAATGTCTCCTAACTTCTCCCTCTGTCACTTCGTTTTGGTATCGCTAAGGCATTATGGATGTGCCATGCCCATCCCAGTGAGTAAGGTGGGAGTGCTTATCCTATTGACTAACCAAGGTACCTGCAGTCCTAAGTCAGCACACGACTGCAGAGCTCTTGTTTGCCTAGTCTCTGCTAGTTACTGATTTTATTATGGCAGGCTAAATAAAACAGGAATAGCGGGGGAGAGTAGGGAAGGGTGGCAGAGGGAAGGCAGCCAGAGATATTACAGAAGTTTACACAGTCGTGTTTTTATATACATGCCCTGAAACTCAAACTTCTGGGCAGAAGTGATGGTGCCATGTAACCCCAACTATGGCATATGCATGTGGCGCTGGACTTTGTCCCTGAAGTCCCCCTTCATTTCACACACCAAAAATCTATCCTGGAGAAAAGAAGAATGTCTTTCTTACTAGCTATGTGGTTTTGTCCAAATTGAAGGAAGAAGCTGAAGAAAAAAAGTCAGTTTAAGTGTCACAGCTCAGTTAACAGGGGCTGAATCCATTAGTCACGACAGGCAAGCCTGCAATAAATTATGACTGTCTTACGCTCCCCCACTAGGCAAAATCCTTTTCTGATTTTTCTCCACTCCTTATTCAAAAGCAATACCCAGTATGTATTCCAGGACAATTTGCTGTGTGCTGTTGAGATCAAGAAGCAAGGCCACTGGAGGGGTGAGTACACCAAATAATCTGACTTTGCAGGTTTATCAACCTTACACAGGTACCATAATCCAAGCAGAAACTCTTCCCATATCTGAGGCTGTCGAAACACCTACGGACTGCCCCTGCTTCACATGATCTAGGAAAGGGCTCTTATCCTTTCACCCTGTACAGAGACCTCAGTGCCAAGTCCAAATACCACTAATTATCAGGACTGCACCTAGGACTGCCACCCTGCAGATCCCCATTTTGCTAAGCGCTGTATAAGCAAAGAACAAAGAGAGAGCCCTTACCTCAAAGAGCTTACGATTTACTAGGCCTACCAGGAGAGCAGGACAAGCACAGCATCTTACTCGGCTGCCAAGTGTAAATCTTGAGAGCGCTGGCTCCAACCGGCCATAAATAAAAATGGGAAAATGTATAAAGTAATTCCATTCACTTTGTTTCATTTCAAACCCAAGAAGGAAGGAATATATTATATGCATCTAAGTCCTTTAATAAATATGATTTATTTATTATCATATTATCAGAAAGATATCATTTAGACTTAAAATACCACCTCAGCTCTAACTACAGTGTCAATAATGCAGTATGATAAGAAATGTAGTGTCTTGGCCCCCTGTTTTAGGCATAGATAATGGAGCACATCTAAGAAGTGCCTAAAACTAATGCTGAGTGTGAAGAACAGCAAAAAGAATAATTGCTGGCTGAGTATTTATGTACTCAGGACCGACTGGGTCGAAACTCACAGCTTGGTTAAGCCTTTCTTTTTCTACAGAGTTCCCCTAACTGATGCTCACACACTTTGGATCACAAGCTGTGGCAACCTCAGCCGGAGATCTCATTTTTATGCTCCTGGTCAAAGCTGCCCTCCCTGACTGGCCACGTGCGTGTATCCCGCCAGGTCAAAGAGCGTCAGGCATGAAGAGGAAGGACAACCTCAGAGCCGTGATGGGCCACGCGGACTAGAGGGTGCGCCAGTCCTTGGGGCTCAGCTTCTCTGAAGAGTACAGAAAACAGTATGTCCTGTGAGCATCAGCAGGCTTTAGTGCACACACAGACTTGCAGACAAAGGATCAGCCTTTACAAATATTTTCTAACTGATCCAACCATGATGTTGAAGATGGAATTTTATTTCCCTTTTTTTGTGGTTAATTTCTTTATCTATTATGCACTTGAGGAGACTTCATTGTCCAACTATTTTATTATTTGCTACACAAAAAAATATATTTGTGAATGGCTCCATTATTTCAGCAGTTAGCCTTCTGGTGCACAGAAAGTTTCCCTTCTGAACAGGCACTCATTCATTCTGCTGCACCATTGTACATTTTATGGCTTGCTATACCAAAAAAAAAAAAAAATCTTTTCTTTATTTCTTTCAGTGCTCCTATTATTATAATAGTTTAAAAAGTGGCTTCCACTTTATTTATACCACATCACTTGGGTAAAGGATAGCTACCCACAGTAAATCTAGTTATTTTCCAAAGTAGATTGCTCATTAAATATTGTATATAAAAGAGCCCTCTGAGATTCAGAATAATCCACAAAATGTTTTTTAGATATCTCTTTCTACTTAAATAAATAATTGTAATCATGATTGTGAACCAAGTACTGTGCTTATAAGGTTGAATTAATAAAAACTGAACTTTATATAAGCCTCGGCTACAGAACATTACGCTGGTGAAGAATTTCAGGTGCAAATAATCAGAGATTACTACACACGAGGGAATTCACCAGTGGTCATGAATACCCTCAATCTACTTCTGTGAGGTAAGCAATATATTCTCTAATATGATATAGTGCAGGCTCTGTTATTGTGTTTTGCAAGTTTTTACTGAACTGTAAGTTTTCTTCCTGTTCTACTCATAATGCTACTTATCTATAGGTAAAGCAATCATTTCTTTAACTAGTGCATTTACAGGATGGAGAATATACCACATGCTCTTAAAATTTTTCTGTTTCTTAGCTTCTATACATTTGAATTAGAGCTACAGTATTCAGCAAACGCTTTAAAGACAGTATGAGGGGAAAAGGGAATAAATATATATGGTGTCTCTGCATCTTCCACGGTCTGGCTGACTCACTCAGTCTAGCTGCTGCTAACAAATACAGATCAGCGAGTGAAAAATCCTAATTTAACTCTATGGCATAGTGGGTTTTTGCCTCTTAATTATCATAGGTTCTCCCAGTGATAACTATGCACTAGGTCCCAGAATTTACTTAAACTCTCCTAAACTGTAGTGGTAATTTAAAATGTGGAGTGCTGTGTTACAGATCAGATCCGCAGCTAGATCTGGAATAATTCCATTAAAACCAGTGGAACTACAGAGATTTCTATCAGTTGTGGTATCACTATAAACCTCTTGTAAATAAAGCCTGCATTGTTAATGCTGTCACTGGTGAAGCAAATTCCATAGCCCATGGCACACAGATAGCCTAGGCAAGCTGCTGCTGAACTATACAAATAATCTCTTAACTTTTACTTAAAATTGAATTCAGTCACAATCACCCAGACTCCATACAAAGTTGAATCGTTACCTGAATAAAGAACATCACATATTCTCTGAAGAAAAAAGGACACTACTCTCAAAAGAAAATTAAGATTACTAGATTCATTAAAAGCAAGAAGGTGTCTGATACAGGGAACGGCAGAAAACGTGTTCCTGATACTGTGCCCAAGGACAGGGATACAATCTGTCCCTGGAAATCTCCTTAAGTCACAGACCTTTTCTTTTTTTCTCTTTCCTTTTCCCTTCCCTTTTCCTTTTCTCCCCTTGCCCTTTCCCTATCGTTCCCTTCTGGAGAACATCTAGTCCAACTAGATTACTCAGGACACAAGACCTGTAGCTATCTTCTGGTGTTGAGTAACACGGAAAAGTGAACGGCCTAATCCATTTACCGTTAGTTTAATTTGGATTGTAAAACAAAGAGCGGTCTCCTTTCTCCAATTGCAACTTCAATTTGAAATCTGCAAACCCAAACCCAATCCTAAGAAACTCTCGTCAGGTGTAGCCAGGTTATCCCAGGAGGGACCTGGGCTCACAGTCTCCAAAGGATGTACAATCTTAACACTTGCGCTCTAACTGCAGATTGCAAGTGACCCAACCCGAACATTCACTACTAACTGGGAATGACAAATGGCTTGGGTTAATAAAGTGCTTCCAGGCAGAGGAATTTTATCTGCGCAGACTCCCGCTAAGTGAACTTCACCAGGACTCATCATTTTTGCCAGTTTCACTCTTTTGAAGACACTTCAGGTAAAGCAAGACACAATGATTTGCTGTCCAGTGCCTGGAGAACAAACTATCAAAAATAAAAGGGGAGAAAGGCTTTGAAATGTACAGCACATATACAGACAGTCACAACAAATGAAAACAGGCAGTTGGCACGTGGATATATGAAGCAAATCAAGGAGCAATGAAGAAGGAGACAAGAAGAGAGGGGAAGAAACAGTAAGAAAGAAAAAACCCAAGCAAGTTGGAGAGATGTGAGGATGAAGGCTAAAGTGTTTCCTTGTATGGAGGGGATATGAGATCTATGCATTGTTAAGGACACAGAAAATTCCTGGGATTAAATAAAGTTCACCCCAAACCAGACTGCCAGGCAAAGACTTGCATCATTTACAGGCTTGAACAGGAGCGAGGGCTGCGCAGCCTTTGTGCTGATCTCCAAAGACATGGAAAAGGCAATCAAGAAAGAGTGAAACAGATAGCAAAAGACACTGAAAAGGATGGATGAAAACATTTCTCCTGATTTGGCTCTGTTCCATAACTATACAAAGGACGACGCTGTCTGGTAACGTTCGTATGTTTTTAATGTTAAAAAATACGCGCTTAGAATAATTTTGCTTGATAGCAAAAAATGAGGAGCAACTCTAAGCTCCCACATAGATCTCTACTGGACAAACAGGTGTGACACTCAAAATCCTGCAAGATCACCTCTATATGCACCTCTGTGTACATATAGTCACTTAAGGGCATGATTTGGGGGAACACAGTGACTAATTCTTTAGGCCCTTTAAAACCGAGGTTCATACATCGGTACTGAACTATCCAGCTGCCTACCTTGTAGCATAGCACTTTATTGATGAGGAACAGAAAATCTGTTTGAAAAGCTAATACTGCTGTTACTCTTTAGAGTACCATGTGTTTTTTCCACCCTAATTTTGCTTAACAGTTAACTGAAATCCCCATATTGCTTTCCTCATTCATACCAAAACCTCACAGCACTAAGAAAACCACAGATACTGTAATAAGTCATGACTCATATCATCCAACATCACCCGAGTAGGAATTACACATTTTACTGTAAGGATATCTAGGCCATCTCTACATCTAAGATTTTATCTAGAATAAGGCCAAAACATATCACTTTCAGTACAGCGGGAAAAAGGAAGTTTTTGTGGTTAAAGCAAAGGCCAATGAGTCAGATGATGTGGGTTCTGTTTCCAGGCCTCACGCAGACTTCCTATGTGACTTCGACTGAATCACTTCACTTCTCTGTGCCTCAGTTTTCACATCTGTATGAAGGATGTCAGAATGTCAGATCCATTCATCTTGGTTTCTTAAATTTTTTGAGACATCTGGGTGGGACATGCAAAGTGTTATGATAACTACCATGCATCTGTTCTTCTGCTGTGAACAGAACAATTATCTGCTTCTGGATGGAGAAGAAAGTTAGTAGAAAGGCCAGCCTCAGACAAAAAAAAAAAAAAAAAAAAAAAAAAAGTTTTTTTCTAGAGGAGCAACTAATCTCTGATTTGACCAGCCCAATCACAAGTAAAATAATTCAAAGGATGCAGTAGTACAGAGCCTTGGAGAAGTAAACACTGACAGACCTCTGAAATCCCTTGACCTTACTCTAGGTTATTGCACTGTGCTGTATCAGATGCAGCAGTCTTTTTTTTATTTATAATTCATAGGCATATAATTAAATCTTGCACATTCATTTTGAGAAAGCACAATAGCTAAACCACTAACCCTTAAGCATAGTCTAGCAGTGGCATTTGTAGAGTCAGCCACACTCTCTCACCTATGCTGGCAAACACATTACTCTGGCTGTGAAGGAAACCACAATGTGGGAAGGAAAGCCTACAAAAGAATGAAAACAGAAAGTGTCTAAGGCCTTGGCAGAAGGACACTAAATAAAATAGAGAGTGGTGACTCATTTTGGCAGTGAATCCACCTCAACCCCTTCAAAGGCTTTGGCAAGAGTCCTCGGAGGAGACCCCAGGCTTTTGCCAAGCCACAAAACACCACAATTATTATCGCAGCAGTCATCAACAAAACAGATTTTGTAAACTGACTTGTTGGCACATAGATTAAAGAAGCTATAAAAAGGAATAACAGCTGTTTGGGTTGCCCTATGCAGAAAGTTACTATATAAAAAGTACTTTTACACATATCATATATACGTACACACAGACACACACAGATGCACATGATGTGTACATGAAGAATACACAAACAAGCAAAAGTGCCAAAAGCTTCTGAAGGATTTCATTTCTGTTCATGGGAGATAAATTTGCAGGTCTGAAAAGTTGTAAACTAAAGACCTGGTCCTCTTCTCAGTCCTACCCATTTCACAATATTCACTCCACATTTTCATTAGTTTCAATGGAGTTGTTTCCATTATGTAAGAGTATAACGACACCAGAATCTAGAACTAATAATGGCTACTTAAAGCAAAGTACCATAGACCAAATTCTCATCCTGCTTACTGGTGCGTAAATCAAAAGAAAATTTTTACATGCAGGCATCGCACTAATATAATGGGATAAAATGGCCCAGAGATAATTTAGTACAAGCTACAAGACAGAACTGTCCTAATGGCTCCCAAATTTTTCACATTCAAAGGTTATGTTCACTTTTCATAAACTAGGCATGTTTGAATATTTATGTAAATAAACAGTCAACTTCAGTAATTTAAAATTAGCTTTGCAGCAGATGATGAGGGTTTGTCTACCTAGACCTCAAACACAAAGGCAAGAATCATACAGCAGAATAAACTCCCAGATTCAATCAAAAAGTGGTGATGCACAATTTTTATGCTGGTGTGTACACTGTAGCTAGGTTTGGAATATCCTAAATGCTGCGCTTTTTTTATTTAAAGCAGGTGAAATATTGTCCTTTAACTTCATAGTTTTTGACTGAAGTGGCAGAAAGAAAGAAAGAGAGATGAAATTGAGAATATGACACTAGTACCCTACTCTAATCTTTCCTTAAAAGTCTTCACTAAAGACAGCACTGTTCACTTCTAGTTTCCACAACGATTTTTTTTTTATCACATTGATAAGAAAGACTTTTCTTGATTTTTTTTCTTGAATTTGAAGTGCTCTAAATTTTGGTAATGCATAATATTAAAATATCCTGAAAACAAGTTTCAGAGAATCTGGTATATAACTCAATAACTGCATCTGTCTCAATTAAACTCCATGTGCCCTGACCGGTATCCAATACTTTTTTTAGAGGCTGTGTGTCTTAATCTCATCTTTTTACCACAGAATCAAGAGTTCAAACTACATCATTAAAAATAATACCCTGTTCTACGGAAGTACTATGGATACATAGGTTGCCAGTGAAGGAGGGTGAATCTGAACTAAAGGGATGTTTATAACCTCTACAAAGACATAAAGGCATAGGTTATGGGAGAAATGTGGATATAAACAGCAAATATCGCTGCAAAAGACATGGGCATCCTCGTCAATTTCCTCAAGCAAATGGATAAGGGCAAAGTACATTTCAGGGTCCTTGCCATTCCTGCAGAAGAAATGATGTGGCCTATTGACCCAGCACTAGCAGAGGATATGCAATAGCAGAGATGAAGCATTTGGACTTAGGTGTCGATCATGTTGCTGGTTTAATACCTTCCAAATGACTAACTGAGGGAAACTGTCGCATCACCCCTGGTTGATAATGCTTGCTTTTCCGTTGTTTCCTTAAACAGTGAAAATATACACAGGTAATTTGACACACTGAAAAATCCTAAGAGATGAAAATTGACAAGTTGTGGGATGAGAGTGAAACTTCTGAGAAATTGAGTTTTTACCAATATAATCCACCTGAATATAGGTATTTGCACTGAAAGAAAGACTCTACCATTCTGTTACTTTAACTACAAATATCTTCCAGCTGCATAAAGAACCATTTAGTATTTTCAAAATTACTTGTCCTTAGGCAATCTGTTTATTTTCAAGTGCAATCCAAAAATTAGCTAGGACTATATTTACCACTTGTATGCACAGGCAAGCATTTAGCACGGGATGGTCAGAATATAAATAGAAATCCATACATTTAAAGTTCTTAGATAGAACTGTTTGCCTTTTATTCTTATCCTTTGCTTTTTTCCCTTTTTTTTTTATGGCCACCTTGGACTACATAATGCATTATACAGACACCAAATTAGCTAGCACGCCAGCAGAAGCAGTAAGTTTCACCTATCCAAGTATTTAAAAAGCTTGCAAGCACACACTGTCTCCTGTGCAGCCCGGAGATCCCTGTTGAGTCTATGCCAAGTCCCTGAAAAGTTGGACACTGCATCCGGTATTTACACTAAGCTAAAATTCTAATCAGCACTAACAGCAGTGTGTTTTAATTCACCCTTATGATTTTATTTCAATCTGCTAAGTAGCACAACTGCCAGAAAGAAACTGCTATAAACTCCAGTAAACAAATGCAGGGGGAAAAAAAAAAAAAATTCTTAAACCTGTTGGAGATAAAGTTTGCACCACTTTAGACACACAGCCCAAAAGGAAAGTCTGAAGCTTTGGTCAAAGCTGCTCTCTTCTGATTTGTTTTCAAATATCCTACCTTCCACTTTTTTTTTTTACCTTTTTTTTCCCCCAACGTGTTTGGTACTTTTTAGCCAAGGAAGGAAAACGCTAATGTTATTTTACACCGGCTATTTCACCTCACGTCCTCCCCTATACAGCTTTCTGCCAAGTGCTGTGAAACAAGAACACAGTAACTACTTGAATCTCTGGATGACACTATAAATCGTAGTGCCAAGAGGCTGGTGCCAAGTCCGGCATCTTCCTTATTTTGGGAAGGAAAAAAAAAAAAGAAAAAAATCGGCAGGAAAATTCTGAGAAGTTGGTCACCATTTTGGACCTGTTCAGTGCAGTCAGACCTTGGCAGCCATCTTACAGCTTGGCAACCATTTTGAGAATGTGCCTGGCAAGCTCTCAGAGCTCGCCGACACTGTTTCAACACAGCGCTGGTTAAATATAGTCCAAATTAAACAATACCGTGTAATATCAGGTAAACTCACCCTTCATAAATCCACCCAGCACGACGGTTTACAAGTACATCTTTAAAGAGTGAGGGACATTGTGCTTTCCGTGGAGGCCGCACGGGTGCCTTAACCCTTTCCCAGGCAAAGTGCTGGCACAGCCCTGCCAGGGCCCCCCAGCACCAAGGCCCCCATGAAGCCCCGACGGAGGGAACGCTCCCCTCGGGGCCGGCAGCGAAACAGGGAGACTGTGGACGGCAGGACGCTGAAGACATGTTGCCTTTCATCGCTGTTTAACGAGGCCCCGGAAACCCCACTGGGGAGCGAAGGCCCCTCCGGAGAAGGAAATGCTGCGTCCGGGGATGACAGGGAGACTGTACACAACAACACGTAAACCTGCAGCTGTCGTGTATGAAAAACTACTTTCACAGCTTTAATTTCCTGATGAACTTTTCCGTGTGCTCCTCTGCCAGAGACAAAGAGAAAAGTTTGAGGAGAGAAAGTCACCCCAGCAGCCAGACATCTTAACGAAGCCTGGTTTATTAAGAGAGCCCAATGCCGGTGCGAGTTGTAAACAAACACTTCCCTTCTTCTCCCCACCCCACAAGATCAGCGTGTTTTTGGACCAAGCGCTTTTCACTCCAACAGTGCCAAAATCCCAAGGAGGACTTTGTGCCAGTTGAAGAAAGGCACGGTTGTTAGAAACCGTTTTGGCCCAGGAGTAGGAAAAGCGTTTTGCAGATAGACGCTCGGGTCGTGAGGAGGACGGAGGAGCTGGGGGAAGCGCCTCGGTACCGCTCCTCAGGGCCAGGGGGTACAGCAAGGTATTCCGGCCATATTTCTTCCAGTATTTTAAACAATCCCCGCGCTGAAGAAGTTCATTTTTCATATTTAATGTAGTGTAAACACATTTAATAACTTCAGGAGGAATGCGGGGTGAGTGTTTTTGCAGAACAAACAGTGCTATCTCCAGGACTGCTCCACTAAAGTTTAGTCTACACGAGCTCTAACTCTGTCAGCCTATTTGAATAAAACTTAAAAAGATAATATATGGGTAAAATTCAACACTTAGAAAACAGAGTGTGTAAAAAGGCAAATATTGAAGATACTAAACAGTATCCGAGTATTAAAATGACATTTTGGGGAAGTATTTAATAGCTGAAGACAAATGTCTATTGGAAATGCTTACTACACACGTTATATTCTGCTTCTTATCTTGAAATAATTTAGAGTGGAACAGAAAAGATCAAGTTTATGCTCTATTAGCATAAAGTTTAAAATGTAAGGGTTTTTTGACCTTGAAGTCTGAATTAAATAATGTCTAGGATTTTTATTCTCCCTCTTTTTTTTTCCCTTTTGAAATTTTAATTTGGGGGAAAAAAAAATTAAAAGCCAACTAATTAAGTGTAATTTCATAGTGAATGAAATAAATTAATTAAACCATAATTGAAATGACAATATTAAATATGAAAATATTATGCTGGAGTAGATCAGAATAAAGTCTTGACACTGCTGGATATCTTTTATATTGAAGGACAGTATCTGCAGCTGCATGACGTCAGCCGTGCTGGAATAGTTGGGAATGCATTGATAAATTGCTCCATCGATTCTGTTCTGCTTCACTTACCATAATTATAGCACAGTAATGGATGACATGAGTGATATATTTTTACTTTAGAGAAAAGCCAAGAGTTTGCCTGTTTCTTTATGAGATTAGACCAAATCCTTTCAATTAATACAGCATGATTGATATCTAAAAGTGTACTGGGGTAAGATACTTGCTTCATGTGCACATCTTTAAATGTTATTGGTTAAATATTGAAATAGAATTCAAAGAGCAGTTTCAGTGCTTTAAATAACAGTGTCATTTTGGTAATATGAAAGATGGATCATCACAATTTTCAAAGACTTTTCTAGGCCCACTTTAAGCATTTTGATTTTCTTAGATCTAAAAATCGCATTTGCAATTAATATTCGTGTAAGGCAGGACAACTTAAAACATCTTCCTTGAAATCTATGGACACTTTACAGGATCAGGCACCCTCACTGAAGTCCCTGCCAAGGCTACCAACAGTTAAGTTGGGAGAAAGGCCGGGAGGACTGGATTATGCTTTTCAAATATATATGGTGCAGGCTCAGTTTTCAGCTGCTCTCCATTGAAGTCAACTCCCACTGAAGCCAACTGATGAGGTCCACGTGTAGACCCAAGGTCATAACTTCCTTCTGACTGCTTGTGTCCAATCCTGCAAACAGCTATTCTTAAGGCCAAAGGTGTGAACAAAGAATAAGTAGAAGATGATGTAAAGAGGAGTCTGTAATGTCTTATTGTTGCAGAGGAACTGCTACGTGGTGCACAGCCATCTATCCCTTCTCCAAATCTGCCATCAGTACAAGAAAGACAGTAGCAACCTGCATGATTCCCCAACAACGAGATGTAGAGGCATCAGCACTCCCCTGCTCACGTTTAAGCTCCCTTCCAGCATTCTGTTACCATAACTTACTGTACTTGTGGGTAGTCATCCATACAAATAATAATCCTCTTTTTAAACTTTTTAGGGTATGCCGCTGAAGAAAATGCACCCTAACCCTAGCGCTTTAGGAATAAATAACTGAGTCACCTCAAGAAGCAAGAGAGGGAATTTATTCCTGCAGAGGAGATGTGACAGAAGATGAGAGCAGCTGAGGCAGAGAGATGTCAAACCACTGTCACGAAAGACAAATCCGTATTACAGAGATGCACAGGAGACGACTCTGGTACCAATGCTGGTAATACTGTCTCATTAAATGCAGAAAAGACCTGCACATTTCTCACAACTCAAGCTTCCCTCATGGATAAAGGTCCTTCACATGAACAGAGAAAACATATGCTGTAAAATACCATATATGCAATATTCTTACTATTTTAGCTGCTCCGGTTATGGAAGTGCTAAAAAAGAACCCTGAATGGGTGCTTTTTAATGAATAAAAAGTTTTTTCAGCCTGTCCATTGTACCTTCATGCTGAATAATTTCCACATAGAGATGAGCAAAAAACCCCAACACTCATGGAGTTTTGAATGAAGCCAGAACTATCTGTGGGGAAAAAATGATGCTACCAAAATGCTGCTCTATCTCACACAGCATTTTTTTCAGCGTATAGTTCAAAAAAAGCCCATCATAAATTTCTCTAAAAATTTTAACCTGTCCCCTCCCCCCAAGCAGTAAGCATATAAGATTGATCTGTACTTATATCTGTTGAATTCATTTCCTTCTCATGTTACAAAGGCTGTCACTGGAAATAAAGTGTAACTTGGGATGGCTGTGGCAGCTATCAAACCTCCTCTGACACATTAGAGCGTCTGAAACCCAGACACCCAAGGTTTACATCAGAAAACTCCAGCATGTAGTGAACAACTCAAAACCAACTATCGACCATCCTATTGATTCCTAGTGGGGAAACCAAGACAGGAAAAGCACCAGAAGAGATAGGATTTCTTTTCCTCTCCTCATTGCTAACTTAGTGGCTGCCAAACTCAGGTCTTCTCAGGCTTAAGCCATCAGAGGTTTGTGTTGCAGCTAGCCAGGATGTCTGCCTAAGATAATTCAAGCTGAAAGCAGACAATGTGCAGTGGGAGCTGATTAGCCACTGACTTCCAACGTGACCTGTCTCGGTCCCAAAAGAAGCTTCTTGACAGTAAGATATGGAGGCTACAGCACAGCTGAAAAAAAATATGGTTATCTTTTCAGATGGTATATGAGGACATCTGACTTTCATACTTAGGCAATTAAGAGAGGTGCTTTTTGCAACTGGCAAGTCCCAACCTTGGCCTTTAAAATATTTGATCATATACTGCAACAACAGGTTTAAAAGAGATTATTTTCAAAAACTCTCTGCAGCCAATATGAAATATAGTAAGGATTAAATAAACCTTAAAATAATTCACAGTATGGAAAGAAGGTGTTAAAAAGGCCATGTATTTTTCATCTCTTTTTCTTCGTCAACAAAATCAGTCTGCTGTGTGTTTCAGTAACTTTGCTGAAAGTATTCCAGATTTGCATCCATGTAGCTGAAGGCACTTTTGACCTTATGTGGAGACTGGGAAAATAATAACTATAGGTGTGATTTTGATCATTCATAATTTAAAAGGAAATATCTCATGTTTGCTGCGGATCATCTGTTTCACTCATTATATTCATATCTTAGCTAGTATTTTTGTGTTTAATTCGGAGATTGCATGGCCCCAGTTCAAAATGAAAGCTTGGTTCTGAATCCCATGGATTTTGCAGCTGAATCTCAGCCACAGGAACACCCTTTTCCAATTATAAACTGTATGGTTAGGGTGTAAATCCTAGTGCATATTTTACACTGAAAGTCACAACGTTAGCAAAGCACTCAAGAAACCTCTGAAGATCTTCTGTAAAAACCTGATGAGTTTGTTGTAAAAAATCAGAAACATTTTCTGCCTTTAAAAATGCAACTGTGCTACAGTATCAGAGTAAGACCATCATCTGTTATTTTTAATTTGTTACGTTAATGGGCTGCAAGGTCCAAAGTATTTGACATATATGAACTCTTCTGCTGCTCCCCTTTGTAAAGCTCCAGCATTTTTTACACAGCTCTGCAGGAACACAGACCATAATGTCTGGAATGTTTTGATCTTATCTTAAGTTTTTAATAACTTTCTTTTTTATATACTACATATTTTACATTTTTTATTGCAAAACTCACTTTGCAGCTGTTTATTTCCTCCTAACTTTAGAGTGTTCTGCTCATCTCTAGGTCCCCGAAGGACAGAAATTGAGGTCCTGGCTCCCAGCAGCAGCCATCCTGCCCCAAGGGGGTGCTGCCGAAGTGCAAGGCACCCCCAGCTTCCTCCCCAGAGGAAGAGGAGGCAGAGCCACGGGGCTGCGGCGAGGCCATGGCCAGGACACCCGGGAAGCAGCTGCTCGCTGGGCAGCCCTGCAGACACTTTACAGCTGCTTTCTTCATGGCATTCTCAAGAAAGTGATGTGACTCTCCCCAGGCGATGAATCCACCTTCTGAGATACAGGGATCAAATTGCACTGCACTTGAACAGCCAGGCTGAATCAAGTCCTTGGGACTTTTTTTTTTTTTTTCCACAGAAAGGAGAAAATACGAGTGCGCGCATTTATAAAGCCACACCAAACTATTATGTAAATACTGCATGTTGGAGTGGGTATTTTAGTTTTACGGTGGGACAGCAGGAATAAGCTTATAAATCTAAGGCCCGGGGTCAATGCTTAAGAAGAGATTACCTCTAAGCTTTACTTACACATTCTATTTTGGCCCAACAATTTACAATGTATTTCTGGAAAAGAGAATAGTCCCTGCTCATTCCTGCTGGCACAGGGCACGTGGTAAGATGCACCTTCCTGAGATGCTGGGGGCTAGCACCTAAGAAGGGACGGTAAATTCCCGTCAAAGCAGTAGAGAAGGCAATCTGACTTGAGCTGCAGTGGGGATAAAATAAATCTGCTCAGCTTCAGGCCGTCACTTTTTCTGGCTCATGACACAGGCTTTCATGCAGTCTCATCGCCTATCGCACAGCTTGTCATGACCCTCACCCTAACAGCTTCGCCTCAAGCCAAGATCCATGAGGGCTCCTTCCAAAACAAACCAAGACAAAGTTTCTCTGAAGCAATGTTTTTCTGAACTGAGCAAGATGCGACTCCACTTCCACCCACGTAGTAACCTATGCACATGCCCAGAGACCTGTGACCAAAGCACAAGAAAATGCATGCACCAAGTACTCCAGTTGCCAAAAGGGAGTCCAAAAGCTTAGATCAAGAAAGAAAAATTGTGCAGAAATTTCAAAGACGTCTCAATACAACTAGCAAACCACATCTGCAAATCTGCACACCCCTGTTTTTTTGAGGACATAAGCTACAGGTGCCATCATAGTGGCCGCTGTCTGAAACGGGGCCCGTATGCTTTCAGCTGTATCACCCAGCTCACAAAATGAGGTTGTAAAATAAGAATAACCTTATAACAATACAGTGTTACTTGAGGAATGAGATTCTTAGTACACAGACGGTATCAGAAGGGATCATCAAAACATTATGATAGATACTAAACTGGAATTCCTGTTAAGATGTTAACTTACATTTATACATAAAAGCAGCATATTTAAAGTGTGCTTGTTAACACTGGCAGTTATTTTACTGACAGGCATTCGGAGAGCATTGTAAGGAAGTTACATTGGTAACAAAGCAGCTATTTTAAATAATACTAAATGCAGTATTTAATAGAAGTTAACAGTAGAGATTAAGAAGCAGTACACGTGGATTGTTTGATTTTGTACTCTAGTGGCAAAGGAAGATATAACAGTGTGTTTGGACAGAAGAATCTTAAATGTTTGAAGTCTCCAGCTGCAGAGTTTCAGGGCTGAGTTACTGAGCACAGGCCAGAGATTACCCTAACTCGGTTAACCGAAAAAACCTGCCAGAAGGAGATTTCCATCCTGCCTTGCAGGGTTTGCTGGGACATACTCTCAGTCTCGCACGAATAGCAAGGAACTCCCTGTGATAGAGATGGTAAGTGTTAGGCTAACCCCCTTTTCTAGCACGTAAGAAGCATGCTTTCTAACTCTGCAAACTCCAGACCACTTCCTAAAGGGAAAGAAAGTAAAAAAGCTTATGTCAGGAAACCATTCCTCATCATACCCATGTAAAAAGGAGAGTGAATGCATACATAAAAAGGAGAGTGGATACATTTATTTGCTCTTTTTTCTCCTTGGACTGAGAGGCACATGACAGAAAACAGAGCGGGATCAAGTCCAAAGAACTATCCTCTTTAAGGATACACTACGTGGTATCATCAGCGAGTCTCAGCCAATATTGGCTAACAGTCGCTGTCTGTTTGCCAAGCAGAAGTTTGCCATGTTAAACTGTCACTATAATGCCACCTTGAAGAGGCGTTATCATCACTCTTGCGATGATACACGGCAACCGTGAACGGAAACCGAGGCCGGAGCTCACACATCTGAGTAACAGACAATCCTGGTGCCATGGATAAGTAACCCAACAGACAGCGCTGCCTGCTTATCACTGCCACGATCCAGGAGCCCTCTTCAAATGGACATTTCCTGCAGTAAAATTTATACTGGCTTATGACTTTATAACGTGCCAATTACTGAATTTTATTTAAAATACTGAGAATACAGAAACCCATTTTATTATTTCTCTAAATCTACTGCTTCCCTGCTCTGAATACAGTATAAAAGCACAATGGAAAGCCACAAAATCACTTACACATCTCATGGAATTGATACTGACCTAAAACATGGACAAAAACTCATTCCCAAGGCATCTTGCCTTAAGACCTTCACAGGTAAAGGACAGAGAGACAGCCAGCACAGCAGCCACAAGGCAAGGGCTAGATTTCCCCTTTCACTAGACTTCTCTTGATATTGAATTAGGCATATAAAACCTGGGGAAAGGAGAGCATTACACCAGACAAAAGCGCTATATGCTGCTGCAGACAAGGCTCACCATATGGGAAAACACTTACATAATATAGCTGCACTGCTTAGCCAGGGTTGCTGCACAAAATCCTCATTAATATGGCAAAGTTATAACATGAACTTACAGAACGCGGGACCTGAAATTTGATTAGATACAGGGTGGGAACTTTTTTTTATTTAATAGTGACTGTATAATATTGACCTTAGTAATTACAGACTGGAAAAGTGAACTTTGCATTAACGGCACCATATTGATTTTGCAAATGCAAAAGTACAAAAGTACTTTTATGCCTAAGAAAGGTTCTAGTTACCACATTTGAAAGACCTCGGGAGAACAGTGTCTTGGAGAACTGTATTCTTCATTCAGTAGTGCTCCTAAGCACACACTTAACTGCCGTACTCACAAGCCCTAACATTTAACAACCTGATAAAGCCTCCTCTGTAGTGCCCTCAGGTCCCTTCGACTCAAGGTGGTACTCAATACTTTGCGGAGTTGGAGTCAACTCTAATGGGTCAAATGCAATTTAACTTATTAAAATAGTTTGTTCGATATGTAATACATCAGTGAATTAATATATTATTCACCAATATGTTCTGAACTATTTAGCCAGCTGTATGAAATGTTTCTAATACACTAGCTGACATTTTTTTAATTACACAAATACTTCGGGTAGCAAATAACTGTTCGCTATTTGGCAAGCCCTACAAATTATATACAGTTAATTATATTCAGGTTGGTATACGGGTTATAAATAACTGTGATAAAACTGATATCGATGCTGACAGAATTTTAGTGGAAATCGACATTTTCCTATACTGAAGTAACTGAGAGCTATGAAAAGAAATACTGCCTCCAGAAATGCAACTGTAAATTAATAAATTGTGTATGTGCACAAAATGACTTATTATGTTAACACACTACATATTTTTGCCTTCAATTCTTATTAATTTCATGTTTTGCCTTAATTTACACTTTATTTGAGAGTTTTTTTCATTCCTCTTTTCTGAAGTATTGTTTAAGTTACTGACTTTTAAAGTTTTTCACAGACAGATCCTCCATAGATTTCTATTTGCAAGTAAATCCCAAACTTTAAGTATCAACTCTCAGACCTGTGTACAGATCTGTGTGAGCAGTCACATACTGCTAACCTGGAGACCAAGTAGTAAGCCAAGCACTGGGACTGCGGTAGGTGGAGAACCCCGGCACCCAAAAGAGTCTGAACCATGACAGGACTGTCTAAGATGCTGCAATCATTTGCATTCATTCAAAGGTTACTGGCTTTATAATGACATAAAATTTAAACACAAAATTCTAACAAGGTACAGAGCTCATGCTATTCTCTGTTACATAGTCCTAAACCAGTCTGTGAGGTTTGCCTCAGTCTAACCAAGTCAAAATTTGTTTCAGGCTGTGCCTTATGCAAAGACAAACCCTACCATCTGCTTGGGGTTCAGCTAACCAGCCTCCTTTCCCGAGATTCCCTGAAGTAGCAACCTGAATATCACACCTGTTTATCACGACAACTCCCTTTAACAGATCCTTCTGTTTCCCTGTCCTGACTATTATATCTGTTAGCATCCTGTAGCAGGCAAGGGGAACGTGACCTCTTCCCGTACACGAGGGAAGAGGCTGAAATTTTGAGCCTCGGTGATGTAGCCTGTCACCAGGTGTGGATTAGCTGTTCCAAGTCAGTGCATGTCGCAGTGCTTTAAGGATGTGCGGAGGCGTGATGAAATTCAACACAACAACATATATCCTCAACTTACCACATCCTTGTCTGAAACAGTCATGCCTGGAGGGACCATTTCCCATGTTATGGTATGTAGTAAAATACAAAAACAACAAAAAAACCCCCAACAGAACAAAACAAGACAAAAAAACTAAAGGAAAATGGATACCTTTTGTGAAAGAACTATTACTAAATGTAAAGCCAGTGGAAAAAAAAGGGGGAAAAAAGGAAATAAAAAAAGGAGAGCACATTCTTCAGTAGGGGAAGTTTCTCCTGTAAATTGGCAGTGAATCAGTTAGTAAATGACATGCCTAAAATCAGGTGGTGGATTATTGGAAATGAAATCTTTGTCCCAGGAAAGCCAACGGCAAAAATCCTATTGATTTCAATGGGACAGGGTTGTCTCTCTGGACTTAACAGTCAATCATGCAGAATTGGCAACGGCATCTGAACGTCCCTGTTTGTTATTAGACCACGGAAATCCGTATTAGTTTGCTTCATCTGCACTTGTGACCAGCACACCAGCACTTTTTTTTTTTGGCATGGACGTACAAATAAGCAGAGTAGGTTCAATTTTTCAACCCAAGCCACATGAATGAGAGCTTTGCTACTTCTCCCAAGCATTTCAGAGTCCATTTTCCCCCTGAAAGGCATGGGCAGCCTCACCGCTAATGGGAGTTCTGTGTTTACAAGCAGAGGGGAACTAAGCCTTTAGTGTTTTTGCATATTTGCAATACAGTATGTGGTTGGGATGGGAGGAAGGTTTGTTGGAAGAGGAAGATGGTGAGAAATGGTGGAGGAAAAAACCTGGTCCTTAGAGGCTAGTATTGCTATGAAGTATACACTGTCCTCATTTTTCTCAGTCCTTTTTGCAGAAAAGCTTTGGCAAGGAACAATCAAACTAAATTGCAGATACTTAATACCATAAATATTATACGGTGGTATAATGCTCCCATTTAAACAACTTTTCATGAACAACCTTTCAAAATTTAAGTGCTTGGAAATTCTTGGATGACAAAGCTGCTATTTATGACATCTTTTTATCTGAAAGCAAAACCGGGTCCAAATAAATAAAAGGACAATAACAGACTAACAATGTAGAAAGAATGCGTGTGTGCGCAGCGCGCACCCACGCAGAAAAACAATAAACAGATTTACAATAGTGAAGCCTGTGATAGGCAAGATACTATTAATATGGTGCCCGAAGCCCATCACTTAGATTAAATATTATATGGAAATCACCACAGATTGATACAAGGCTGAGTAAACAAACGATACAAACTGTAGTGGGTATATTTGTCCAGACATGTATTAGTGCAATACACGAAATGGGACCCAGTGAACGTTTAAAGTGAAAATTTGTGACCTGTTAGTATCCCCAAAATGCCCGTAGAACATTATTCTCCCTTTTAACCTTAATTTTTATTCTCTGTCTCAATTTCTGCTCTGCTTCTCCCATCATAGCCCGAGTTACCTACGCTGACAGCCATAGCAGGCCAAGGTAGCACAGATGGGGCGGCTGCAGCTGCATCTCACCTGCCAGACTGCAAAACCCACCGGGACACTTTCCCGGTCCCTTTATGTCTGTCTTTGTGCATTTGCAACAGCGCCTTTCTCTGGGCCTTTATTGAACGTGTCACTGATGCCGCACAGCTACAGCTACGACGCACCGCTAATAAGTCGCAGATCCGCAACGTGCTCCTTAACGGAGGAAACCCAAGACGGGCCTCCCCCAAAAGTATACCTTGAACATGCCAGTATGGGTTCTGATTTAAAGCAATTCAATATGCCTGGCTCCCCAAAGGCAGCACGCCCGTAGGGACAAAGAATACCTCAATGCAACTCAACAGCAAACCCTGCTGGATTAAATTGCAGTGCCGGTGGGCTCCACATTTGATCTCGGTTCGCCTTTGTCGGGGAGCGGAGCGGGCGCAGGTGGCGGTGCGGGAGCAGCCTGGCTTCCAGGGCGATGGGAACAATGTGCGGCGAGCCGAGCGCGGCAAAACTTCCCTCGTAAAGTTGCTCGTTTCGGGCTTCACATGAAACTTGGCAAAGTTTCCCTCGGGGCCCGATTTTTTCAAAAGCCTTAACCTCCCTTCCTTTGTTTAATCTTCAATTTTGTGCCTAAAAAATAAAGGGGGCGGAGGGGTGGGTGGGGAGGTGGTTGTCAGTTTTTCCATACCCGGCTTTGCAGGCTGCAAAAAAAAGTCCTGCTGCCACCTGAGCGGGGGATTGGCCGGGCAGCGAGATGCCTGCGTGCTCTCGCTTACTTCCACAAATAATCCCACCTGCAAATGGAGAAGTTGAGTTTCAAATATCAGGCCCTCAGGTTCACGGATCTTTTGAAATGAAGCTGTGTCAGATTTATGGCTTCGGTGTGCGAACGGAGGAAACCGTGGCCATTTTGAGCGAGTTCTGCCCGGAGCTTTCCGATCTGAACCACAGGCTCTGCTTCGAGATCAGAGCACAGAAAGTTTTTGTAGCACGCGTGTGCTCGCCGAAAAATATGCGTACCCCTGTAAAGCGAAGCAGACATAGAGCACATGTCTCCAAGAAGCACGCCTGCCTTCCCCAGCCTGCAAATGCAGCTATCACCGCTGTCTTTATTAACAGCTATAAAGCGAGGGAAAGTCCCCACGTTATACCATCCCTGAACTGCTTTCCTATTAAAACAGAAGACAATTACAGCAGACTGCACGCCCTTTACTTTGGATGCAGTTAAAGATTTTGCTGGCTGCTACACCAAAACTTCCCATGCTGTGTTTACTGAATTGAATATAATCTTTTTTTTCTTCCTACCTTAATTTCAATATTTAGAATAGCTTAATTATATCTGATATCTACTAAACGTTAAATTGCTGCCATGGATACTGTACTTGTTTTAGGCTTTGCCCACAACCCAAAATGTAACTGAAGATTAATAGAATGCTGAGATATTTTTGGCTGCGAGTGAAATTTAATGAATAAACATTTAAATAAATTACCCCAATAATGAAACAATATGCCATTAATGCCTGAGTTATGCTAAATGCTTCGCTTCTCTTACAATTCATGCAAATACTCGGGAAAAGAAATTATAGTGGTGAACTACATTAAACAAAATCCTTCCGAAACCACACCCATAAAACAGTGTCTCTCCAGTATCGGGAACAAAAACTGTGGCTTGTCAGTCAAAGTGTCTAACTATGGCATATGGGTAAAGGTTTCAGTCTGCTATCTCCAGACTCATCTTATGGCCCGGGTTCAACGCTACTGAACCGCTCTCTAGACAAAAGACGAACTCATTGAAAATGGGTGCTGCGAGCTGTCTGGTCAGTGCGACCGCGCAGCCTGCGTCTGGATGCACACAAACTACTGGCATGGGGGAAATGCAATGCGCTTTGGAGGGCTTTAGAGTTTCCTAAGAGCTGAAAAAGAAGCAGCCTGAAGGTTAAAGCTGGCTAGTCAGAATGGCATACTTGGCTGCATATATAGCCAGGTGGCCTGGGCATATTGGCAAACAACTGGCAAACTGCCCAATACATATGGCTTAGATTGCTTTGCTCTTCCCATGAAGCCTTCTTAGACTCTTGAGCAAGCATTCATTTTAGAGCGAAACGCATCCAAGTGTTAAATAAAATCTTCCCCCAAATATACTGCGTGTAACCTTTTCCTTTAAATAATAAAGAGATAACTATACTAAAATAAACTAATTACATTTTTTAATGAATTCTTACATAAAAGCGACACCCCCCCGGCCTTTCTCTCAGTGGATCTGCCCTTACTTTTGTTAACTCCTGAAGTACCAAATATGCCGTTTTTTTCCACACGCGCTCCTTTTGAGGGGTAAGTACTCATTACAGCTCTTAGCACACCATAACTTGCATTTGCAGGGAAAAGTTGGGCGCTCGAGAGGCGCGTTAGCAGTGTCCTGCGCTGCTGCCACCGCGCAGAAGCTACGGCAGATGTTCGGGGCTTCTCCCAGTTTCGCAGTTACTCTGCGGTTTAGGCAGATAGTTGCCTTTATTGAATGTTAAATGACATTTTATTCTTGAAGAGTGCTTTCTCTTAAAAACTTGAAGTCAAGTCCCAGTAGAAATTTAAAAATCCAGAAAATTCATGCGAAGCGCTTGACGCATACTCCAGAGCAAGTATATGTTTAAGCATCAATCCTACAGCACAAGTCCTTGTGCTAAGGCTAGTGTAAATACAGCATTAAACATTCACAACAGCTTTGGGGAAAGGGCTAAACATATTTAAACAATTAACACATGCCGAACTCTAAGCCGGTGCTTACATGCCACTGACTCTAAGCAGAGGTTGTGACAAAGGTAAATTCTTCTAAATTAAAAGCAATGGGACTTCTGTTGAAAGCTCCGTAAATGCTTAAGTGTTTTGCTGAACTGAAGCCTCAGTTAATGAGAAACAAGAAATAATTCTCCTCAGTTCCAGAAAAAATGTGCTTGCTCACCCTCATCCCACTGAAACCCCTTTCTGCTTCACGAATGGGACACTGAAGTTTCAAGTGCTGTGAGCTACATTAAGACAATAACCTAAGTTTCATTTTAATGGACTCTTAACTACAGTTCTTCCACGGTTAACAAAGGTCCAAAAAGAGGAAGCCAAAAACTTTTCCAAAAGCTGTTCAAGAGCTAAGAGCGAGTTACCATTCCTGTGTCACCGACAGGTAATTCTGCATCCCTAATGAATATAAACCTTGATAGTAACATGTTTTAATTAAAATCAAGGTCTTGTTAACATTTTAAAGGCAAGTATGTCACCTGCTAGTAAAAGTTAAGTTCTAATAATCCAGGCTTTACAATCCTCATCTCTGAAAGGACAAATACACACAGCAGATAGGGATTCAGTGCCGACTTCAGCCCAAGTCTCCAGACGCTACCTCCGTTCAATCGTGTAATCTCCTTGTCATTTTGGTTTTTTGATAGGGCTCCCTTTCCTCTATTCTTTGCTTGTTTTATATATTTGAAGTATGAAATCATCAGGTCAAGGAGTAATTTACTTATATAGATTCTTATTTATATAATGTCTATGTACAAGGAGGACCTGACCTTCACCAGAACCCCTATAAGCCATCATAATATAAATAGCGTACATTATTTACTTAACTTCCTTGCTTCAGTTTCTTTAAGGGGGGAATAATATTTACAGGGATGTTGTGAGGATTAGCTCATTACTTCAAGAGCCTTGAAGATGAAACATGCAATGTAAATGAGAAATATCAAGTATCAGCGACACTGATGAAATTATCATCACCATTGTTAAGAGCGGCATTCGAGAGTAAAATCGGGAGAGAAATGTGTCTTTCTGCACAAGCACGTCGCTATAGGCCAAAACACGATGACCTTGTCGCCATCTTTTCCTTCACCTTCCTCATCCCCCTCCTCACTGGCAACGAGCATCATTTGGAGCTTTATTAGAACGTCTCCACGCCAAGTTGGACATGCTCCAGGCAGAGCCGTCCTCGGCCAAGGGCAACATGTGAAGTGCTCTCAGACAACTCGGATGGCCTGGATGGAGGAAAGAGAGAGGGCGGAACAAACAAATCGGGGATTGTTGTTTGTCCTGCGCAGACTTTGTCGCCCGAGCACTTGACAATTATGAATTTCTCTTGACGGCGTGAACTGGAGGCTCTAATGACAGCAGCAAAGGGGAAATTTGTGCCTTGAATCCCCTGCTGCAGCACGCTATTAGTATGGATTATACATGCCGCTGCAATTTGTACTGGAGCTGCAACACGGCTCCTAACCGGTATGATGGACCAATGCTAATCTGTTCTTCTTGTCTCTTTATCACTTGGGTAAGAAAGATCAAAAGCAACCCAAACACTAGGGATATTGAAATTCCACATCCAGATCTGACTATATTTGGCAAAGGATCTGTGGGCCAGATCTTCACTCAATTTAGCAGTGCTACTTCATTTAATGATTCAGGCCTCGTTACTGGGGCAAATCAGACCTCCGAATCCCACTACCACCGAGCCTGAGCTGGCTGAAATCTGACGATGATGCGCTTGAACACCGCGCCGTGGATACGCTTCCAGTACGTAGTGCGAGGCAGAGGGAGAGTGCTGAGCCTTGCGAGGCAAATGAAAGAAAGCCTTTAAGGACAGAGTAGAGTTACCAGTCCTTAGTCGTAACCCAAGAACGCTGAATCAAGTCAGTGCTTCAGACTAAAATTTGCTTTTTACCTGGAGAATTGTAACAAACTGACAAGTCAAACCGAAATGGGAAGGGGGCAACACCATACGAACTGAATGAAAGAGTTGCCCGAGCCACTCCAACCTGAGCGCGGGCACTGCCCGCGCCCAGAAACACCGATACGCCCGCACTGCGTCGTGCCAAACCCGCAAGCTGTCCGGCAAAGCGCTGCAAAATCAGGCCACTGAGGGTTTGTCTACCTGGCAAACGGCACGAGAGACTCGGGTAGGGTCTGCCGGAGCTTGCTTTGGTAGTGGGAGCGATCCCATCACGCAGCCTCCCTTCCCGGCACGGCAGAGGCACACACGAGAGCTGCGGGTGATCTCATTTCCAGTAGTTAAGTGAAGTAAGTGCGTAAGTATGCAGGATTGGGGCCCTGGAAACCATGAAGAAAATGGGTTTCTCTTTTTACTGCAGACAACTGCAGCGCCTGTGGACTATTGCAGCAATGCTTCTTCTCCCCAGAGGAGGACCTGGTCCTGGGATTTTAAATTTTCGTAATATATAAATGACTTCGTAAGAAACTTTTCATTAAAAATAGAGACTCGAAAAAAAAGGTTAAAAATATTGCCTAGCTAAGTAAATACACAGATTTAAAGCATATGGATAAAAATGAGTGTTACTATAAACACGAAGCATGTTTTTTAAAAGAATTTTGCAAAAAGATAAACTTTTTCTAACTGTATTTTGATTAAAGTTTTGAAGCTGTTTATTGTAAGTAATTGCTTTCCTCAAGGAAAAACAGATGTATAGATGCAGGAGTTTATTTCTTCTTCTCCTTTGTGTGAAAGTACACATGAAAAGTGTTTCTATAAAAGAAATACAAGAGCTGGAATAGTTTATGTCATTGTAAAGATAATAATAAATTAGTGCTTACTGCGCCTGTAAAAGTGCAGGAGACACTTTCTCCTGCTTGTCCTCACGCAGGCAAACTTTCTGAATTCTCTGAGATTTAACATGTAGAAAATTATGGAAAGTAAAACTTGCCCTAAGAGCGTCAGAAGTTTGGTGTCTGGGTGGTTTTTTTTTTTTTCAATTTTGCCCTTTTTCTTAAAAAAAAAATAAATTCAAAATCTTTTAAAGTATATATACCAAGGCCCAGGGCTGAAATGGTCTTTGTCCCTATCAGTGCTAGTCTTCACATTTTGAGAAAACTTATCTGGCTCCTACGGAAAGCAACAGTGCTTCTGGCCTCAGCTTCAGCAGAATCCGGCCCCGAAGCTCATCCACCTTTTTCTCCGAGACAAAAGGTTGTAAAGGAGGCCAAAAGCTCTATGCTTTGATACCGTTCCCAAACATATGGGAACGTACGGCTTCATGAAACTGCATTTAACAGATGTTTAAAGAAAGACAACTAACAGATCCAGAATGTAGTAATGAGGAAAAAAGACAATGTACATAAATTCAGCTGCATGTCTCTTTATAGTGCTACCAATGCCCCGGAGACAAAATGCAAATGAGTCGACTTATTTGCAATATGACACTCTCCATTTTATATTTAATATTTTAGGTCATTACTAAAACTGATTTTCTTCCGAAGTGATTTCTTCTGGCACCTAAATGGAGGGAGATTTACACAGTCTGCAGCGTATTGTACTTTGTCAGTTCAGAGAGTCGCGAAAAAAAACCTCGACTATCAATTTCAGATTTCAAAAGTAAGTGAAGAGGCCCTGTGCAGGCTCCACGCACAACCCCTCTGCCAGCCAAACGTCCTGGAAACATCTTTCTTTTTTAATTTTGCAACTTCTGAGCCCCAAATTTGAGTTGTAGATAGTTTTGGAGCCCAAAGACCAACTGTTCGGTTTAGCAAACCAACAATGTCTGCTCATTTTGTCCCAATCTTTTCAGCTTAAATATTCACAATGTGCCATTATTACTGAATCATTATCTGCCTTTAGCTCTGACAACAGCATCATAAGGGCTATGAAAGGCTCCTTTCTTCTCATGATTAGTCTCTAAAACATTTCCTCATCTTACAGTGCTTTGCAGCTTCCCAGAATGCACCGCTCAATTACAGTGCTGAAATTAACTGTATGCCACTCTTATTTATTGATAAAAGAATAATCAAGTGCTCCAGCCCATAGCCTGCTTTGGCCACAGGTTTTATATCAAGTTTCAAGTAATGCATTTTTTTAACTCTTTGAATCCTCTTATAAATGGATGGCATTGTCTGCGGCGCGGTGACAACATTGTGCCGCTCGCTGTGGCGCACAAGATAAAGCACCCTTCATTTGCGTGGGGTAATCTTGTTGAAAATAGTCGCGTACGGCTGACACTTTAAAAATTAATCTTGAAAGGGAAGAGTTTGTTTGGTTTTTTTATCACTGGGACTGATTAGGCTCCAAAGAAATCAGATGTAAATAAAACCGAGATACAGAACTTAGTAAAGTTCGGTCTGGAAGTCGCACACGCACATTAAAAGACGCTGCTGTATGCGTTGCCGAGTGAGATTATTTTAGCTGGAGAAGATAATTGGAAGACTTCTTACATCTACCTCCATGGGGTGTTCCTTGCATGGACCATATTAATTGCTCAGGAACGGAATGCAGGGCTTTGGCTCTCCTACGCGGGCTGTTTTGAAATGTGACATTAAATTGTGATTTAGCAGATAACACGCACAAAGCAAACTGCCCCAGAAACAATGGGCTCGCTTCTCCGGAGGCTGGCACTGAAATTCCGATCGACTTCAAAGAGAGCAGACTCGGGCTTCAAGTTCCTATCACTTCTACCGAAGCAAAAAGATTTTCTATCCAATACCAAAGAATAACATGTAATTGGGCTATAGCTTGGTCCAGTGCAAGAATGAAAATAAAAACACTTTCTAAACCTCAAAGATACTTGCTAAGCCATGTATACATTAATCATTTATACCACATGATTATTGTTCATTATTTGGGCAATAACAAATGGAAGGGTGTGGGGGTTAGTGTGGGTTTTAACAAACCACATTCTATTTAAGCAAAGCCAACTATTAAAGAAAGACCTAAGTTGCCAAACCAAGATAAATATATGCCATTATTATGATCACATAAAAGCTACTACTCTCGGCATTACAATTTCTCTTATAATTGGTACTATTATAATTAAATGAATGCATATGTTTACAGTTCTTCTTTGAATGGTAAAGTGATTTAGCAATGATGGTGTCTCTAATTTCTTTTAACTGTACTGGCAAACTTCACTTAAACAGTGGTCTAAATACCACATTGCCACAATAAATTAGTAAAGCATCTAGTAAAGTCTCCATACAGTTATTGAGTTTAAATGCTTCAGAATAAACCAGCTAGTGACCCTTCAGTATGCCCAGGTAAAAAAAAAATATATATACTCCTCAAACAGAATAAGATATGGGAAAATTCTTACATAAAATACATATTTAAAATATGAATATACCAGCAGTCACAAATGCCTACAGCCTTTTTTGCAAGACTGATCAAATATAGAAAATTGTTCCCCAGGAGTGTCTGCCCAATTTTAAGTAATACAGTTCAATAAGACATTTGTAAGCTGTCAGCTTCCATGAAAAGGTGGCAAGACAGAAGATATATGTGTATCTTAAATATTCTAAGCATTTGTTTGCCCTGACACTCTAGTCATTATTATACACTAGTGCTAGAAAAGTTAACAACAGGCTTTTTCGGATAATCAATTTTTATATCTATCTACCGTAAGAATTTGTACGGTATCCATCAGCACAGCATCCAACAACTTGGGTTACGGAGCGAGACTGAGCCTTGAGTCCCATGAATTGCCAAACTGTTTCCCAGCGCACGGCACGAGGGCACGTCTCCCGCATGCCAAATGAAGGCGTAGGGGCTTTTCCAACTCTTCTCTTACCATGGGACTCGTGGTTGGAGACCCGAAGTGGCTCGCTCGGTTTCTAACCAGGGCGAGTATCGTCAGCATTTCCCATAATGGCTGTGGTGGGTAAGAAACTTAACCTGGAGGAAAGACTTCTGAGTTTTGTGTTTCTCGTGGTTTGACCCAGTGCACTGTAAACATTTTGAAAAATTTGGATTAATTTGGGACTGTCCTCTCTCAGTTTTGTAGTTCCTGTGAGTCGAGCCAGCACACGAGACCCTGCAGATGTTTTAGTCTGGGTTTGAGATGTTGATTTGGACACTACGGTTCTCGGGAAAACCAGAGTTTGCTGACCCAGAATGAGAGACGGTTGAAAGACAAAAGAAAAAGGAGTGCAGGCTGAAGCACGGGCTGTACACAAAATGAGGACTGTTTATGGCAGCGTTTCAGCACGCGGGCAAACAGATCAGGAGAAAAATCTGTTACGTTTCCCTCCAAACCAGGTGAATATAACCAGCAGCCCTTGTAAAATCTGCTGGGGTTTTGGGCCAGTATGCATGGGTCATTACTCCAGAGGCTTCAGAGAAGGCTAAAAAAACAGGATTTTTTTTTTCCCAAATCTTTCTACTAAGCCCGACAAGTAATTCTATTAAGAAAAATAAGGCAAGCTGTAATGTTTGAGTTTAATAAGCGAAACACAGCAAATATGTGAACAGAACTTCTGACTTAATATTCTTTAACAGATGTTTTATAAAGTACAGATTTAAAAGATTTGCCTGTCTTATTGTCCTGGCTGTTGCCATATTATACGGCTACATTTTCAGTCCCAGATTTTCCCAGCTGTAACAGTTAAATAGCGAGGGGTATAAGCCTGGATACTGTAGGCAAAATGCCCAAAATTATTCTCTCCCATGGAAAAACACCCCGGTATAAAGGCGGTGATGAGAAGGTGGACTCAATCCTTTTGGCAAAGCAATAATCTCCACACTCTTAAAAATGGATATGGTCATTTTAATGCACACTATTTTATGAATGATGCTTTAACTGTGCTGCCAATTAGCAGAGCCTTAAAAATACCTCACTTATACAGGCCTGATAACTGTCTTTCTTAACCTTTAACTGACCTTTTTTGTTTTTGCCATGCTCATAAACCAGCATATGAACTATCAAAGAGAACGGCACTGAACATCGATTCGAATGTTATATATTAAAAAAAGGGAAAAAAATACCAAATAAAAAGGAAAAAAAAAAAAAAGGCAGAAAGGAATGAAACCCAGCTGGTCAGCCAACTTTTAAAAACCATAAGCAGAAAACATGCTCTTCTAATTGGACAGAGAAGACAAGATCTGGAATAGGTGCAATTTTATTACTGCAACAGCGATTCACATAGCCCACGCTCTTTTCAAAGCACGAGCCCCGTGGAGTTTTATCGGACATCTGGAGCCGGGCTCTGGCAAGATGCTGAGGGACTCAGGCTCCCATTGATCTCCGCACTGGCAACAGGCGCTCCAGCCTTGCAAAGGCAAGCTCTCTCCAAACGGTAACGGATGAAGTATTTCGCTCAAAAGTGTACAGAGAAGGATATTTTTCCTTTTACCCAAGAGGTGTAAGGCGTATTTCAGATATTTGGTCTCGAGACCCTGCGACTTCACAGAAAGTCAGAAATGAAACGGCTGACAAGACCAGGCTATGGCAGCCCATCTAAGGCTATTGAGTTTATCAAACACACCTAAAATAGACTCTGCTACATTTCATCTAAAACTGTGTGTATTCAAACATATGGCTAAGGGAAGAGATATATGCAAAAGCTTATGCACACACAATGTTTAGCATCTACTTTCAAAATATCTCTCACAAGAATTTCAGGAGGCCCCAAAATAGCAAATATTATTCGCTTGATTATTAACATCTTCTCCTTTTATACCAGTCAGTTGAAAAGTATGCAATCACTGGGTATTTTTGGTGGCCTCTCAATCATGTCAAAGATCATAAGACAAGCAGATGGTGTACATCTGGGCTTACCCAGCAGTAAGGAAAATATCTCCAGCACAGGTAGAATGATAAAGACGGGACTAAACATACACCATTCCTTTTGGACCTGTGGAACAGGATTAGTCCCATGTTTCTATTTACCTGTCTGGAGCAGGATGACCTGGAGAGGTACAACAGCAAACACCACTTGTGACGTGGAGCAAAAAGAAGCCTTGCAACATCTCCAGCGCAGCCCTTGGCCGCGCCACCGGATTAGGCTGCCCCGGCTCATTTAACGCGGAGTTGAGAAGGAAGAAGTTAATGAAAGAGATTTGCAGGGAGGCGATCGGGGTGAGCCTCCCTGCGATTTCAGCGGAGATGTGAGGAGGGGCCAAGCCGCCCCACAGCATCAGTCACCAGCAGAAGACTCTTTATCTCTGCGGACCCACATCGATTTGCACTGAGAACCTGCCCCAACCTCTCGAACATCATTTAGGTTTGTTTTGGCTACATGGTCAGAGTTCATATGAGCAACAAGTTTATGGCCAAAGTCTGCCCTAAAGCGCCGTTTTGCCCACTTGCATAAGAGCAAAAAATTGCCCTTGGCTTGGCCTGTCCTCATGCTGCTGAAGCTCTGGGTGAGTTTTTAGAAGAAATCCCAAAACCCAAGAGAAACCGAGGAAGGTTATTAGTAAGGGCCTGTTGCTATTCTGCTGTGAAGAGGGCTTATTTGGATATAAGTGATGAAATTAACAGTATTTATTAGGCACATCAGATGCAGCTATGTGTGCTGTAGCTCCTAACACCAAACCTTAACCTTTTTTTCCATAAAACTGTCCTGAAAGACACCGATCACCTTCCTGCTTGAGACATCCAGAGTCTGTCATTAGAAGTCTAAAAAGTTAAAAAAGTGTTACTTTGCATCATTAAAACAGTACTATCATTATACTGCGTGGAAGCCTCTATTATAAACGCTAGGATGCAACTAACTTTGCTCTGCAGCTTACAGAGCACTCACTGCATTGTACCCAGGATCTAGATGCCATGCATACTTCGTTTGTTCTTTCTTTTCTTCTTTTCTTTTCTTCCCCCCCCTCCCCGAAATACCAAAATATCAGATAGCTGATGACAGGGAAGAAATGTTAACACTGTAGTTTGAAAGTTTTTAACCCTTGCCTTTCATCATCTAACACTTATTCAGTCTCATGCCCCTTGCTTCACTGCTTCAAAACCTCCCGTACATACCAAGGCGATGACCACAATGTAAGCTTGTGCACTGACTGATTAGATTTAATTAGATGGATACTTTGTTCGACTGATCTTTCAGCTATAGAAAGTATTGGGTTACTTAACCATATCGGTGAAAACATTGCTTGCATGTTTGAATGCGATGGATGTGTGACACTGTTCCGCGTTAAAAAGTGCAATAGTTGGCTAAGTTTTAATGGCTGAAGTGAGATATACAAAGATCTATTTTAACTGAATTTGTGTCCCTGGAAGATTGTCTCATTTTTCCCATTATACCAGTCAGTTTAGGGAAACACGATGCCTCTATGCATGATCCCCGTCCTGCCTATGTTCTTAAATAACCGCCACTACCTTATGCTATTCTTTTTTCCCTTTCTTTTTAAAATCTTGCTTCTTTCCAGTTTTGCCACTCTGTGTTCTTGCTTTTCTCATCCCACCACCAGTCCTCGGCGCAGCACCTTGCAGAGCAGACTGGTGTGTTTTCATGGGACCGGTTCCAGTGGCAAAGCACCGGTCCATCGATCAGGCGCCGAGCAGCCCGATAGTGCACTGGCACGGAGGGCAGCAGCCTTCGGCTGCCTTAACCAGCGGGGCTCTGGCAAAGCACGAGCAAAGGATCACAACCGAACTCTTTGGCATCGTCGCCTTTCCACAGTTAAAGTATAATAATTAGTGCAAACCCCACGCTCTCTGCAAACACAAGGAGCTCTGCTGTTAATAAGAGCAAAGCAAAGCCGCTGTACAACCGATTACTTTGAAAAGGTCTACGGGCTAGGTCAGCCTGGCAAAGAAATTCTGCGTACGGCTCTGCTGGCAAACTACTCTACTGTAACTGTACCTTATACAAATAAAAAATGCTTTTGCCAATAAAGTTCATACTAGGTCCCCCAAAGCAACGGGTTGTTTTGACAGAAATGCCTTTAACACTAAGCCTTTTGCCAGTACACAAATGCTGTACACAAAATGACAAATTTAGAAGTAATACATAATGTTATTACTTGAACTAAAGTTTCTGCTGTAGCCACGGTTCAGTTTAAATGCTAATTTGAAAGATTACGCTTATTCCACTTCTCCTTTGGATTTATCTTTTTTATCTTTTTTTTTACTTTTTAGTTTATTTGTTCTTCACCCAGACCTTACAACTTGGAACTGAGAAGAAGTCTGTTATAAAACTCTCAGCTTAATTCAATGCTCAGAGCCACGTAGGATACTGCTTTTAAAAACCAGCTCCATATAATTTATAATCTCAGTGATACCCAGAGCTCAGCTCCCCCTGGTCAATAATTAGTGCGATTGTGGCTTAATACAATTTTCTTTTTTTCCCTGAAGCAAATACAATCTTTTTAGATCAATTTGTAGATTGTTACCCTAGAGGAGGACGACAATGTAAACAAATGCTTTTTTTAATACCATATTAACTCATTTAATTTGCACACAGATAAAAGCGTGAAAATATTTCGTTTCGGCGGCGGAGGGACAGCCTTGTACCCAGGCGAGCTTCGCTGCCGCTCCAGATCAGGCCTGGGTCTGGACTACTGAAGAAAAAAAAAAACCCACGTGAAACCTCTGCGCCGAAAATCAAACCCACATGCGGCGTTAGTTATTTACGCGCTGAAAGGCCCCAATTCTTCGCCGTAGCGCCGCTACTTTCTGCTTCAGTGGAACTAAGCCGCTTTAACCTGGCAGCCCCGAGGAAAGGGAATCCCTGCGTGGCATACGGCCACCGCCTCCTCCGCTGGCTGGGGGACAGTGGGCACGGCGGGAAGGTCCCAGGGTCCTGGCACGGCCAGGCTGCCAAACCAGCCCTGGGGAAGTGCTGGCAGCCCGCAGAGCAACCGTGTTACAAACTCATCCCCATCTTGCACAAACTTCTCTACGGGCGAGCCAGCCTGGCCACGCAGATGCTCCGCGTCCCTGGCCGTCGCTGGCCCCGCGCTTGGCTATTTCACGAGTCCGAAGTTCCCCGGGACAGCAGTGCTTGCCAGACCATGTCAGATCTGGAGGAGGTTTCACTCCGCAGAGCCCGGCAGAGGACACGGTAGCTGAAGGTTGAAAGAAGTTTATTAGGAGGAAAGGGAAGGCGAAAGGAGGGACCGGGAGGAATGGGGCACAGCCAAGGGTGCCTGGCACAGGCTCTGATACAAGGAGCAAAACACAACTGTTGCCCACAGAGCAATGCGTGTAAGTCAATTTACCACCAAACCCTGCTTGCTCCTCCTATCTGTGATGCAACTGAAGTTACTAAGCCCCATTTCAGCCAGGTTACTGCCCTCTTACACCAGCGCTGTGGGGTAAAGGGGACGACAACCAAGCAAAATTAACTCTGCCTAACTTGAAGTCTCCTTCAGACTGCTGCAGAGGAGCCCACGAGTCGGCGGCAATCCCATCCCCTGCATCTGCCTGTGCTGCGAGGGTATGAACAAAGGCAGTAACTTCATGAAAATTCAATGTTACAAAAACACCGTGTCCATATGAAGAAGATGGGGCATGACTGTACTTAAAACACAATGAAAAATGTGTGGCACTGACACATTTTCCCGTTGCCACTTCCCCTACTCTTCTACATACACATTCCTAATGACAGTTCTTAGTTTAATGACTTGGGGGGTGGTGGTGAATAGGCTTTTTATTACTCAACATATGTAAGAAAACACCGTTGAGATGGTCAAGGTAGAAAAGAAGGGACCTCCAAAACCAGACAGGAACTCTGAATACAAGGGACAGCTAAGTGAGACATATTAACAAGTCAGTGCTGCAAAAATTTAACTTAATTGAAGAGGGATTCATAAGAGTACCATCTGGGAACACCTAAAGAGCCCTTCTGCAGGCTGGAACAAGAGCTTGCAAATGCATCTTTGCCTAGACACCTTGCACGTGACAGTACCTTGACTTACAGCGTAGGTGTGCTATAGGAGAATAAATTTGTTTACAACAAAATTGTGGGACTGCCTGCGTACAGATAGTTTTCTATATCCTCTTTGAAAAGTATACTTGGTATTCAATGGCTTTTTGGGGAGACAATATTCATCAGTCAACTGAAGCACATCATTCTGAGTCATGAATATCTCTGCAGCCAGCGAACAATTTAAAACCTTGAAGGAGTCTCCCTGCCACAGCCATGTGCCCATTCATCCCCAAAACGTATGGGTCTGTAAGTCCTGGGACACCAGTTAACTCAGAGCAGGAGAATCATTCCCACGTGGCTGTCTGAAACACCATTTTGCCACAGGGATTTTGCCAAAGGAATTTTCAGATCTCAGAAATCGAAGGGGAGGATACGTCGTATGCACACACACGCAGAGACACACTCTTACCAGTATAACCAGCATCGAACCTGGACAACTCACCTCAGAAATTAATGTAATGCCTCGAGACCATTCTGCAGGAGGCTGCTGTTATAATTTACTCCCGATTTGCACGGAGGGAAACCGAGGTGTGCATGTTGGGGATCAGACTCTCAGCCCCAGTTGCTGAGAGAGGGGCTTCCTGAGCACCCGGAGCCCACCTGCTCGTATATAACACGAGTCCAAGTACCGAGATCCTCCCTGACCAACTTGCCCAGGATGTCTGCGGCCAAGGCATGATCTAAAGCCAACTTACTGGTGTCCCCAGCCACTGCCTCTACCACAAGGCCACGTTTCCGCTATAGATTACACTCAGACCATTAATCTTTAAAAGAGCAGAATTTGCCACTAATGCAATCGGAAACGACGGTAAGAAAGGTTCCCATTAATGAGAGCCAGCTTAATATAACAACCGACTTCTACATTTCTTATCTGAAAATACCTCCCCTGGAAGCTGTGGATACATTACGGGCTTAAAAAGAATTACTAATGCATTAATTCTTGTCAGATTTGTAGTGTCCTAACCCACAGCTGCTTCACCCACTGACCTGGGTAACATTAGTGAGAACTATATAATTTAGTAAATGAGAGCCCGACTGTGCACCGTGCACTTGGGCTGTTATTTGGTCCCAGCGTGAGCAAGGGATACTCGCTCAGGCATTGAGATTATCATTAAACAAATTTCTAGGATCTTTGGTCTGAAAATTAAACACTTTTCTTCTTTGCTATTTTGTGTTTATAATAACGCAGACTTACGTGTCTACTTTTATGTAGTAAAAGCAGTCGTTCCTCTTTATCCCATGTGAATCCAGGTGGGCTAACATTAAAATGGCAAGTGTGGAGTGGAGTAAAAGCGCAATCGGGGTTTGGGGATTAAACGCTGACTTTGAGAATACACTGAAAATCGTCCTGTGTTGTGGCAAAAAATGATTAAGTGGCTATTTGCAAACGCATCGGTTCTCAGGGAGCCAACTGGCTGGGGATGAAGGCAGCTATCGCATGCACTCCTGCAGAATGCTGGCATTGTACGCGCATGTCAGCGGATCGGCCCAACGCAATCTGGGAACCTTTGCATGCACGCACGGCAGCCCCCGTCCCGAGCGCGGTTGCGCTGCTGCCTAGTCCCTAAAATAACCGGTCCGTGCACGGGAAGACCACGAAAGCCCAACTCCTTCCCTGCCACAAGGCAGAAGCGGAGTCTTTTCCATCACAGGAAAGGAGAGAACATCCTGACAAATGCCTGCTTTTTGGACGGGTGACAAAGCTGTCATGGGAAAGAGGCGGCAGCTCCCTTCGGAGACGGGAGGTGGGGAGCGGGATCAGGAAACTTCTGAGCTCTTCTGGCAGCCCAGGTCTGGCGCCGGGCCACCAATCCCCCACTCCTCGCGGCAGATCAGTGCTTAAACACAAGCAGATTGACACCGAACGCTCGGTGGCTGCTCCGTGGTTCCTATGAAACGAATTCGGTATGCGGAGACCTGAGCCTGTTGGAGAGGTTGCACAACCCATATTCACCTCCATAATTAGCACAGCCCGGTACCTCACGGGCTGTTTCTGCACAGACCGAGCCCCAGCTCAGCCTGGAAAGTCACCTCTCCCACCGGCTCCCAGAAGATCCCTGCAACAACCTGCAGAAATGCCTGGGGGGCATGCTGCGACACCTACTTTTGGCTGCTGGGCTGGCCCTACGGCGTTCTCCTCAGCTCTCCCCACACACATCGTTCACCTTTCTTTATATAGAGATCATATGGGAAAGGGGCTCTGTGTGTATATGGAGGGTTGGGAGGAAATTAAACTGGAACGGGGACAAAGATCTTTTAAAGCACCATGTTGCGTGCCCCATTCTTGGGTTCCGTAAATCGCGACCTGCCATATGTTAACCTGATACAGTCCTCCACACGCACCTCCCCGCTCCAGTAGTCAAAGTCTTGTCCCATCGGGAGACGATCAACTTCCAGCATTCCCAGGTAATTTGTGCATTTGAGTTTCGCTCTCTGTAAAAATTGTCAGGATTTCATTTACTTACTTAATTATCCTCTACTTGGAGCTCCATCAGGTGCCTGGCCCCATGCCTGCATTCAGGAATCTCAATATCAAGCGTAACCGGGGGGAGAGGCAAGCACCTCCAGAGAGAAAATGAGAGCACCCAAATTCGTTGCCTGTACAGAGGTACGTGCTGTTTACAGCTTGCAGAAGTAGTAATATATATGCCTGGACAGTAATTTTTCCCTGGTTTATTGATTAAAAAACAGGCCGTTTCTCTTCGTTCCTCAAGTTTTTAGTATGTTCTTTAATGGTGCAGTTTGATTTATGATGTTAATGGCATTCCTGTGCAAACACTGGATTTCCAGTTTTTAAATATGCATATGAAAATGTTCTAAGAAGAAATATTTTCATAAATGTTAATATTACCAAAGTCACCATTACCAGTAAGTAATGAACTTCATATGCGTGATTTCATGGGTATTTTGTTCTTAATCATTTTTAAAACTTCAGCATACTCCTACTGCTACTGGCCTGATGCACCACTGTCTCACTCCGCTCTTTAACTGTGCAAACTCCCAAGTTTTGATGGTGTAAAACTGGAGTAACACAGTGACGAATCAGGCCCTAACACAAAGAGTACACTGTATACATTTTTGTTGTATAATTTATTGTTTTTTCCACTGAGCTGGCTATATTGTTTTATCCATTTGCGTGACAGGATGTCTAGGAAACAGCTGAAAGAATTATTTGCAGTGAATTTAAAACACACTGGATTAGAAAGACGCAGACACAAAAATCTTTGTTAAGCAAATAACAGGGTGCTACCCTTGTGTCAGATTGGGAAACTTAACTCCTTCATATCATAAACTGCACATATGATAGGTACAACAGCTCTCTGCCTCCTTTACTGCCTGTGCTGGTGTCCCTGACCTAGCTTTACCTACATGAAAGCCAGGCACTCGGTCAAAGCCAGTTCCCCGAGCTTTCCCGGGACACCAGTGGACAGAGAGCAGACAAACAGCCTTCCTATCCCAAACATGGCTCCGAGCATGGGTCGGAGCCGTCTTCTCCAGCTGCATCCGTCTCTCTCCACCCATGAAAAACACACGCATGTGACTTGTTGTGACTAAGCACCTAACTCTGAGAAAACCAAAGGAGGATTTCCCTTTCAAACCTGGAGGATAAATCTCATTAAATTAAAGAAAACAATCTGGTAAGAATGAAACCACAAATAGCGTCACTGAGAAAACAAAAAGAGATGAGCCTAAAGCCTGCAAAAAGGCAGGAATTTCAGAGGTGGGCTCCAAAAGCCTGACGTGAGGACTGCAAGTGCAACAGTCTAGTGCAACCCGGGGGGACAAATAATGTGATTTTTCACCCATTGCTGCACACGCACAAGAAACAAGTCCCCGAGGGTTAGCTTGAGGGTGGGGTGGCCTCTCCTTCAGGTTTACAACATTTTGTGAGTTTAAGCAGGACAATGGATTTTATTTATACATCGTTTCTGGAGGTTTATCATAAAGAAGTGAGCCCTCAAACCAGTTTCAGGCTGTCTCACCGCTTACAGCCAAGACTGAAAGCCACAGCCACACTCCATTTACTGCTCCTGAGAGCCTTTCTCTGCGGCCAGCGATAACCCACCGCAGGACACGGGCACGCCGAGTGGCATTCGCACCGGGCACGGTCATCTGCGCCTAATACTGTCATCTTCAGAGCCACTCGGTGCTTGCATTTCGGATGGGAACATTCCTCACACATTTAATTAGACTGGGACTTTCATATACTCAAGTGTCCTGGGCTGGGACACAAGGAACAAGATCCCGGCTGAGCTCACCGCTATTGCGCAGCACCCAAACTCTGTGCCCCGAAGGGACCCACCCC
Source organism: Haliaeetus leucocephalus (assembly GCF_000737465.1). NCBI lineage: Eukaryota > Metazoa > Chordata > Aves > Accipitriformes > Accipitridae > Haliaeetus > Haliaeetus leucocephalus. Next base: position 1,291,197 of record NW_010973284.1, read on the forward strand.
AGCGCGCGCTATTTGGTGGCTGGCCAATATATGCATATATTGGAAATGCGGACAAGCCGTAAGTCAAGGGTTACAGTGCACTTGTCTCCAAGGAGGTTTCTCCACAGTTAATGCTTAATCAAATTTGTTTTAACTGCTGCAAGTTATTGGCCGGCAATTTTATTTACCATCGACGTCCATTTTGATCTTTTTAAAAATGAGATCTGTATTTGCGTCACTGAAAAAACATCCAACAATATTGCTTAAGACTGGAATAATCCTTAGGCTTGTTTCCTTTTAACCCAGAAAAGGAAGTTTTTGAAACAGTTACACCAGCATTTACAAAATCCAGGGTTTGACATCCACTGACTAATTAATCTTCACACATCATTGCCATTTCATGGAAAAGGAAACTGAAACACAGGCAAGTCCCCAAACCCCCAAGCAGGTCAAAGGCAAAACTGGGATTGGACTTCATAAAAGCTGATTTCTCCACTAGGCATAGACTCCACATCTAACTTTATGAAATACATTTACGTTTTGTATTTGTACCAAATCAGAGCAGACTTTATAAAGTGTAAGGAAAGTCATCCTAACAGGTACTTAATTTCCTCCATTGCTATTCATAGCAGCCCTGCAAGAAGTCAACAGTGTATTACACAACAGCGTAAGTTTAGTGGTGAGGGTTTTAACAGGCTGGACAGTCAATATATATTGAAAATAAAACGTATGCCAGACTCTGAACTATGGAAATCACAGAAGCCAACGGAGCTGTGTTGTGCTATGCTAGCCAGGAATCTAACTCAATAGCTGGTACAAATATATACTAAATAAAAAACGGCAACGAGCTCTGCTGCATAAATAGCATCTCTCTACACTGGCATACTACCCACCAGCAATCGGTCGCTGAAAGAGAACTGAAAGCACGCTTTTGGCATTGTCTTGAAAAAATGTGACTGCCCAGAAAAACGAGATCCAAACACATCCGTTTCCTTGCGCAGACAGTCGTGCACAATGTATTAGAGAAGTTCTGTCTGTTTGGGGTTTTTTCTTTCGGGTACCTCATCAGTTCTGCAGACAGATGGGTGTGACAGCACCACAACAAAGACTGAGGGCTGTATGTTATAGCTCTATGACTTGTATTGTGAAAATGTAGATGCCATTGGAGCTATCTGCTCTAGAAATGCAATCAAACTGGCAATAGTAGGTAGGGGACTGAGTTCATTCCCCACAAGTTCTTGTCCAGAATCCTACCTCCAGTCCAAGTGCTGCCTTTGGGCTCCTCTTTGGAGCAGGGACATCGCTTTTGTTTCTGTGATGTAGAGACCCAAGCTTGGAAGCGAGTGCTTCGTGTGGTCCCAGACCTTAGAGCAGGTCAGCACTTCACCATCCTTGGCTTCCAAAACATCTTTTTCTTTCTCCGTCCAAAGGAAATAAGAAGGCTCATTCTTGTGAGATTCATAATACACCCTTTAGCTAACTTGCAGTGATATAGGAGATTGCTCACACAAGCCATGCCTATGTTTAGAAGGTGAACACCCCAGATTCCCTGGGGACAGGAGCAACACAGTTTTTGGAACAACTCTCCCAGGCCATAAAGTCTGTAAACAAGTTCAGATACAGACAACTGATGTCTACCACCAATTTCTCCCAGTTTCTACAACCTCTGAACCAGACACCTTAATACTACATTTGTATGCCTTATCAGAAGACTGCTCAAAAAGTGGTCTTAAGATCCACCACACTACAAAGAGGTGGGGAAAAATATACATATATGAAAGAAAATATTTAATAATCAGAAGCCATTTCAGCTTCTTTCCCCTCCTGTCACCCCTCTTCTTCTCAGAAAGACGAGTCGTTCCACAACCATCAGAGCAAACAAAGCCTCGTTTCCTGAGGATTTGCATCGCATGTCTTCATTCCTCCAGGACAACATCCTGCGCTTCTCCCCCAACTCCTTTATGATTCATCTTCCCTTTCCCTGCAATTCCTCCCTTCCCGACCTCTGGCCCTCACATCTGGAGGAGCGAGAGGCAGCTTGCGTGTGGCTGCTTCCAAGCTCTGCGCCTGCTGACGGACGCGCTGGACAGACAAAGGTGAGGCTCACCCTGCCGACGTTCCTCCTGGGAGGATATGGATGGGGGTGTCTCTTCCCTGCTCAGCCACCATTTTCAATGAAAAAAAGTAGAAACTTGGTGTCTTTGAGAGCTTTTATGTGCCTGTCACACTGGAATGAAATTAGCCAAAGGGATAAATGTTACGTGAGCATTACCTACAGACAGAGGGGAAGCTGTTGCAGAAACCAAAGTAAAATATTAAAGAACTGAGAGGCACAGCTGGGGAAACCACTTCCACTTCACAAATTATCCCAGTCCCCAAACGACTGCCCGGAGTGAGTCCCGGGGTCTGATTTTAGCAGCCTGCAGCATGCTCTCTCCCTGCAGCCCACCGGTACCCGTCTCTTCTAACAAAGGGAAGAGCACACGAGGTTTTCTATGCAAATCCCTGCCCCGGGAGGTGTGGGGATTCACATCCGTGGCTTAGGGAAAGAGCTACACCTTAGAGCTCAGAAATCAAGGGAAAGGGAGCTGCATTCACCCCAGGTACAGAACAGCAAGGGCTGGTCTTCAACAGATCGGCAACTTCAAAATGTCTTTCAGTGGCAACCTGACAAGGTTGTGTTTCAACAGGAATATGTTATCTCTCTTTCCAAGGCTGGGCAGGACACTTCCTAACAGACAACCCAACAGGCCCTAACAAGTGATTAAATAAGTTAGGTTTGGGGGTTGGTTTTTTTTTTTCCCTTTTCTGTTCCAACATTTAAAGCCCGTACTCCAGAGTCAGTTGAAGCAAAGACCTTGCTCCAGCAGTGCTGATAAGGACAACACGCCCTCACAGGTGGAGCTTGCAGGCAACGAGCTGGATGGGAAGGCAGATATCACCGCAGAAGTAATGGCTTCGCCCGCGCTGGTGCCAACAGCACGTTTCTGCTGGAGGAACAGGATCAGCGTGGAAGGAGCCTTTGCCACGCAGTGGGCCGAGGACGGTTTATGGGGATGGCAGAATGGATGTGGTTAAAATTTTAATCAGGATGACATGTGTTGTTGACATATGGCAACGCACCACCATCTGGATTCAGAAACAGACCTGGGTTTTCAAGCTGTTGCTGGCCAAAGCCAAGAACATTGCTGAGGTGCTAGGTCAGACTGGCTGGGAAGGGTTCTGCCAGCAATCCCTCTTGACACAGTATTGCTTTCATTAAAGCAGCCTGCCTGCCTACCCATCTGAGGTGAAAGAGGGATAAAGTCCATGAAAGGTGGAAGAAACAGCGGGAGAAAAGGTCAAAAAAGGAGTCGAGCTAATGCACCCACTTTCTGCCCTGCTTCAGCCTCTGCAGCGTACTCAGGTTACTCAACTGCAGTCACTCATTTTGTGGTCTTGTAGGGTAAGCAATGTCTTCGGCTCTCGGCAGGAGCACTGCAGTTCAGTGCGAGGAGTTTCTGCCTGCCTCCCGAGCAGCAGGCATCCAGCAAAAGAACAAAGCACCTGAGGTTCAACTCACTTAACCATTTCATTTCCACTGCAAGCCACGCATGGGCTGAGTTACCTTCATCCAAGGGGGGGGAAGGAAAGGAGAGAGAGAGGAAAATGTAAGCCGCGCTTCTGTAGACTAATCTAACAAAGTAACAAAAGCAAACGAAAAAGAAAATTCCAAGGCAACTCTTAAAGGCTTAAAATGTCAAAGCAGCTAACATTTTATCCTAGCAGAATTCCTCCGGGATTAGCTTGGCTTTCCAGGCATAATAAAGTGTTTTACAGTTCCTTTATTTTACCCATCCCATTTCTCTTTTTTATTTGCATAACACTCTCATCAATTAGTGCGTCTCTGTTTGCTCTCAAACAAATCCAGCGCTCATGGCTAAAACTACAGCGCAAGAGAGACACCCAATAAACTCCTGCACGTCGTAAGCCGTCGCCTCACTCGCATCTGATATGCCGCTCATTTGGAAGGGTTCGACTCTCAGCTTCACTGACCTGAATGCAAGTTGCGGGGGGAAAGGAGGGGGGCTCAGCATCTCAGAAATTTGGCTCCAAATCATTATGTTGCCATGAAACGTGCCTTAGCCTAACAAAAGCCATGGATTCGGATACACCGGGAAGCGTTGCACTGCGTAATGTCTTACTCCACGGACAGACCAAGGAAGCGACTCGCGAGCCAGCCTGAGATCAACAGCAGAAATTCCTCTTTCCTTCAGCAAAGCCAGGCTTTCATCCTCTGTCTTCAAAGGGATTACCTATAAAATTCTCAACTACGAGGCTTGTGTAATTACAGTCTAACTCCAGAGAAACAGTAAAAATGAAATTCCAGAGTTCTCATGTGTGTCTTAATAAGACACCATGCCCCAAATGCTGCTCCCCAAGAAGAAAGTGAGATGGCACCATTACCTCCACCTTTCTTTTGGTTTGCTTAATGTTTGAAAACTCCAAACTTCAGCGCACAAGAGGATGAATTTATGATATGGGAGGCATCTTAAGTGCAAGCCCTAAGAACAGCGATGCAATTAACAGCTAACGTATGTGCGTATTCCTCCTTTTGCAATGCAAGAATACAGCTATATTTTAAAGTTTTGTTAAGCAGTATTACATAGGACAGATCCCACATAGCACTTTCTATTATAAATTTAAATATGAATGGGAATTACATCACATTTTATTCTACTTCAAGTTCATTTTTGGAAAGCCACAAACAAGTTGGAGATTAACATCAGTCATCCCAGACTTCAGACAACACTGCTACAAGCTGGGAAGTATAGATATTAAAATTTATGTTCACCAGTTGCAAAACTATTAGCTAGTTTGGAATGCACATACATATTTTGTGCATATCCACCCTAAAAAGCCATAACATTATGTTCTGCATGTCAATATAAAACTTGCAACGACTCCCTTTTAGATATTAATTTCAGTGAAATAGTTAGCCCTGGTGCCTGGAGAACGCAATATTAAAAGAAGTATTTTATTTCTCAATCTATATAAAGAAGAGAACTATTCCCTTGAAAAATGTCCCCTTGATATGTTTCGTAAATAGGTTAATACAATTTGAAATTAAACTTGATTCTGCAGCATGATATTATAATGTCAGAAATGCAATCCAGAGGAAAAGCTGGCATTAATCATCGATTCCAAAATATAGTTACTATTTCACCATAAAGCAGTAATGCCTCCAGAACGTTACTCAGTCCACACGAACAGGAAGATGCTCGCCACCCCAAAGAGTTGCTGTCAACGGCTTAACTAAGCCCTGCGAGCACCCTTAACTGCAGGTTGTGAGAGCGGTGCCATTGATTTCCATCACAGCGCTGGATCCGAGCCGTGCAAGACTCATGAATTCTCTGGCCGTGCACACTCAGAGTATGAAAACAAACAAAGCATTTTCAAAGGCTCGCACAAAAATTTAGATGAGTTAAAAGAAGGCTTTTTTAAAAAGCTTTTTTCCTTTTTTAAAAAAACTCTATATCCCGACCTGGCACTCTCCCGGATTTTGTTTAGAGCTGGGGAGAGAGAACACCTCTTGGAAAATTTAGAAAGTGATTATGATTCTCTTTTGGCTTTTACTTTAACTATCACAGGTTTACCCCAAAGCTGTGTTTTACTTCTGTTAGTTTACAAACATAAAAATCTCAAAAACCTCACGACCGGATGCATTATTTACTCAGCCACCAGCCCTTAAATATCACTTACCAAGGCACAGCCACCTCACCTTTCTCCTCAGACATCCACACCCCCACTTATCCACTTTCCTCCATTTTAACCTTGTGTCAATGTTTTCTATCTTCTTTTTCCTTTCTCTCTTTCTCTCTGCTTCCCTCTCATTCTTACTACAGTTATTACTTAACCTTCAGGTACCCACTTAAGCAACCCACCAAATAGCAATAATGATCACCCAGAGTCAATAGTGTGGTACGTAATCACCTTGCCTACTGTGTTAATGTCAGTTATCTTTTGCTAATGTACATGACATGCTTTATCTTTGTAGAGTGGCAAGAGCGAATTACTGTTTGTTTAGGATCAGCTATTGTTACTGCACCTGGGCTTTTTTTCAATTCTTAAAGTGGGGTTTTTTTAAGTAAAAAAGAACACATTAACATGTAAAAAAAAAACCAAGAGAGAAGTAATGCAAGATTCTCCTATCACATCCATGCAAACTCATCTCTGAAGATGATGGAGTTACACTGGTCCAATGATACCCCTGTGATATCCGCACTGTATAACAGCTTTAACTGTGCCAGATTATTGCCTGGATGCTACCCAGAGACAGGGCACACCACCTATAGCCCTGTGTTTCCCTACAGGTTTTTTTTTTTCACCTCTTATTTACTGCTTTTTTGTTGGTTTGGGGGGGGTTGGGTGTTTGGGTTTTTTTCGATAACTTGCTTATTTTTCTAAAGTACTGAAAGCCAGGTCTTTCCTGAGGAAGAACACACCACGCAGAGGGATGTACTGCAAAGCTGGACACTGGACAGAGAGGATACATTGCAAAGCTGGATGTTCCCTGAACCCTATGTGCCAAAATGGTAACCCAAGGCAAGTTAAGTCTCCGGGTGTAAAGCTCATGTAATTTGTATTAACTTCTGACGCTCTCCTGGCTGTAAAGCCACAGCTCCAGAGCAGGCATGCAGAGTCCCGGGTATTTCCCTGCTTGCTGAAGAAAGAGTTTGCTCTGAAAAGCCAACCGTGGGGCAGCCGCAGACCCTCTGCAGTGCTGCAGTTGTCTATGGAAGTGGAGCGGTTCCGTCATTTACACAGCAACTGTAATCTGCGTAAACAGATTCTCAGAAATGTCCTCTTAGCTCTTTAGTTCACTTTTGTAATACCACAGGTATACCCAGCCAGCTCCACGGAGAGAGACAATCCAAATACACCAAGGGAAGAATAACTTACTCTACATTTCTGAATCCCATAATAATATTTGTTCTGAAGGCCTCCTATTCCCTCTACCAGACACAGAAAGGGAAAGAGAAAGAGAAAGGGAATGTGTGGATACACGTACACAGAGAAACACATGCATTTAACATGATGTCAAACCCTTATCTGGCCTTAAAAAACTGGCAGAAGGGTTGACTTCTTTATAGTGTTAGACCATTAAAGCTACAAAACCTCAATTAAAAAACTGCCAGAAGATTTTTTTACTTTGTTCCAGAAGGATATAAAACCAGTTATGAGGAAAAAAATCTGCTTTTTACATGGAAAGTCCAAACCATAATTACTGCCACACTTAATGTTACTGCACACCAGGATGATTCTAACTCCCATATCATTATTTTTTATTTACTATTTATTTTGCATTTTCTATTCTGTACTTGATAAGGCATAAAAAAATCCAAATTAAATAATATAACATATCGTTAATACGGTTTATTTTCCCCAAGACCACAAACACACCAAACCAGTTTGTTTACCCTTGGTTTATTCTTGCCTGTGAGCAATTTGGAGGAGGGACAATAGGCAGGAGTGGTGCACAGCACAACCGGGATTCAACCCAAAATGGCACCTTCTGTGGCTACTTGCATCCCTCACGTGAAAAATCTAGCAACCATATTTCTCAAAAAAAAAAAAATTACAGTAGGCTTTTTTAATAAAGTAACAAGAAGACACAGGCCCTTTATTTCTCTTTGGCAGGTCAAATCTGAGATACAGCAAGAGAACTGTGCATGCTCTTATTGTATTTGCCCTCTTTAGACAGTATTTCAAGACGCAATCCCAATAAGGTCTCTGGTTTAGATCTTGGTGTTTATCTACCGCAGCAGTAGCTGTCTTAGGAATATACAGGGTTGATAAGAGGGATAAATACAATGGGAGCACTAAGAGGATAGTAATTGGCCTGTGCTCCAATGGATTTTGATCCGTTTGGGGCGAAATCAAGCTGACTCTATGAGATGTAGAGGGTAGGAAAAAAATGAGGGTAGAAAAGGTTTCTGCCTGTTATTTTGTGCTTTGGAAAGATGCAATCTCAGGGCTGAGGAAGGTCGTTTCCCATTCTTTGCGAGCACGTCCACCACCGCTCGGCAGGGAATGGGAGCCAAGCCCTGGCCCGCACGGTCCACCCGGGAGCACGCTCTGCCCTCCCGTTCTGCACAGTCCCTCCAGCAATGCTCTCCCCGCCGGCAGGAGGACCAGGAGATGTTAACAGACCGCTTTGAAACCAGAAAGTTCTCAATACGTGTAGGCACGTGGTGTTTCTCTGACGCGATGGGCATACTTGTCCTGGCCGGCTTCCAACTCTTGTAATTACATGCTGCTGACCCAACGACCCCTTGCAGTTTCCATAGGCTGTGTTAGTTTTCACTTCCTATTGTGTTGCTTTGCACTTTCCAAGAGTTGCCATGTGCAGCCCCAGAGACACCTGCGTTTTGCAGATGAAGCTACGGAATGCTGCTTACCTTCTCAGGGAAGCTTAATTAATTTATTACTGCAAAGTTGGTTTGGTGCTAGGAGGTGCTACTACAGTCTAAGATCAGTAACGACAAACCCAGGTAATGCTGGTTATTTGAGGAGGAAAACCAGTATTTCACGTAGGTTCTCCTTCTTTCAGAGACACGCCATGAAAAAAAAAAAGGTTTTTTTCTAGAAAGACTTTTTTTGCACTGATTCCAACCCCTCTGATGGCCCCAGTTCAGCGGCATGCAGCTCTGGGTGCTGCCTTTAACATGTGTTCATTTGTTGTTCAAGGGGATAGGAATTAAACGAGAAAGCGGGATACATGTGGCAGGTTGGGGATCTGCTGCAGGGAAGACAGGGTTAAACCAGCTCTGAGCACTACGGAGCATGTTTGAAGGAAGTCTCACAAAAGTAATTTTAACTCTCTCTGTCTCGCTCCCTCCCTCCCTCCCTCCCTCCCTCGCTCTCTCCTCCCCGTCTTCTTCCCCCCTTCGTCTTCCCAGTTGTACATTATTCCTCATTCTTTACATTGTGGTTATATTTATTCCTTGTTCCATTGAAGCCGTATATTAAAAGTGCCAGTTCCGAGCTTCTGCTGTACAAGGGGAAAGAAAGGAAGAAAAAAAAAAAAAAGAAAGGGAAAAAAGTGCTCGTATTCAGTTCCTGTGAGCTCTTGCTCACTTTGAGCACTGTTCCTATTACACAATAATGTGTTATTTTGTTGAATTTTGGCATCCATCTAGCTTGTCTGGTCAGGAGCCAAAAAATTAGAGTGTGTCAGTCCACCAGTTCCTCTGCAGAGAAGCGCTCCCCTCGCCCAGCGCGTGCTCCGCGCTCCTGGCCCCAGGCCAGCAAGGGAAATCCATTTTACATAAAGAACGCACAGAGCTCAAGTGCTCAGAGACTTTTTACCTACTAAAATAACTTTATGGACAAATGCCAGTCTGCGAGACACATGCGGCAGAGAACATTTGGCACCAAAAACAAGGTAAAGCGCTCCGCAGAGGTACCAAAGTTTTTCAGAAACGAGGAAATGGCTGTCAGTGCCGTCGTGGCACGTCACGTGACTTGGCACCGCCCGCCCCATTGGCCGGCCCCGCAGCCGAGGCAGCCGCCATGTAAGGAGCGGAGAGCTTCGCCCCTCGCTGCATTCTTAAAATGGCGGACCTGCCGCGCGCCCGGCGAGGCGAGCCCAGCCCCAGCCCCAGCCCCAGCCGCAGGGCTTTTTTTCTCCCCCCCCCCTTTTTTTTCTTTTTTCCCCCTCCCTCCCTCTCTGCTGAAGTTTTTATAAACCTTTACAGATTTGAGTAGAAACAGATTTCTCACAACTTGCTCTGCGTCTCAATTTCACAGCTCAGCATACACTCAGGCACTGTCAAAAGCTTGACAGCGTTCCAGGGAAAATATTAACTGTAAACTTTCCAACAGGAATTGAAGGCACACACGGCTCCCGTCAGGATGTCCCCCTCTACCAAGCGCGGAGAAGGCAATGTTTTCACAGGTTTCCAAAGCTCGCGCTGCCGCAAAAGCCGCCGCGACCCCCGAGACGGTCCCGCTTCGCCGCATCACGGGCGCAATTACGAAGGATGCCTCCTCTCCGGCGACGAAGCGCGCCGCCCGCCTCGCGCTCGCAGGCCGGACCCGTTGAACACTGCATGCTCTGATGTATAAATATTTGCCTCTGGCTAAAGTTCAAGCAGCCCTCTGTGGCTGCCAGACACAACAGAAAACCAACATCCAAGGGAAAGTGTTTACTGCAGCCCTGGCCAAAGCAGCGACTGCCAGCGAGCAAGCCGCTCGCCTCAGCCCGGCCCGCGGGCGCTTATCACAAAGTACCTGGCCGGCCGCCACCCCGCGCCTGCCACCCTTCCCGGGAAATGGTTAATTTATTTAACGTGCCGGTTCGCCCTCGCCTGCGCTGACAGCCTGGCGTGAGGGTCTGTGGCATGAGGGGAACGCGTCCTCCATGTGGGCTCAAAGCGTTAACCCTTCGTTAAGCGAACGCCCGTAACGCCACCGGCTGTCTGCCCGGCCCCGTTTCTGAAGTTGAGCTGTGATCTTGGACTCGAACGCGCGCGCACACAAAAGCTTGCAGGCGGCTACTCCTCTGCAGAGCCAACTGCCTGCGCGCCTGGAAAGAGACAACAGGAAAGCGGTCGCATACGGGATGTCTTTCAGCAGCAAAAATTAATAGATTTTGAAATATGCGGCGCTAGTTGGTGATGCAATGCTGTTTAAGGGATACAAAAATAAATTTTCTCAGCCCTCTCCCACCCTCCAAACCAAACATTACTTAGAGTCTTCACCAAATAAGGGTAGCTAAATCCAAGTAATTCAACTCATGAATCAGCAGCTTCAATATTCATAAAATCACTACAGAAAGGTAAGGAAAGGAGGAAAAAAAAAAACCTGGGGGAACCCTACAGGAGGCCTGGCTGTGATCAGGGCTGTTATTGTTGTGGTCATCCTTGAAACAGCTTCCCAATACGCCAATAATCATAGCGTTAAAATGCGGGTAGATGAACATGCCAAGACCCTGCACATCTGACTCGTTCGCACCGTAAATGAAGCAGACTTTACTATGAACAAACAGGAAAAACTGTATTTTGGGGAAAGGTCTCGAAAAAAGAAAGTATGTGGAGTTACTAAGGAAGGAAGAAATGAAGGAATGAAAAAAAAGCAAGCAAGTCCTCATATTATAATTTAACTAAAATGCAAAGAGAGTTATACAAATAATTGTTTTGATGTTGCCTTTAATATATGCATTTAAGCCACTGAATTATTTGACTTTTGTCACAGAGTCTATCTACTAAGGTAGACGTTAAGTTACGTAGTTTGCTGTAGCTCTAAACTGGAAAACAAATCTTTACTCCTCATTACTCTCTTAGTCTAGGTTTAAAAATTTGCAAATTCACTGCAAACCCCCACAAATATCAACTAATCCCCTTTCCTACTCCTTTTTCTTATTAAATACGAGGGAGTTAACATAGAAAATTTGATGAAAATTTGAAATTTAATGAGTAATACAGAAAATGACTTATGAAATTTTCTTATTTAATACAAGTCTTAACAACTCTGCTCGCCCTGTCCAAGCTGGCGGCAGCCCGCAAGCGGTGGGTGATGTCAGTGCCGTCGATCTCCTTTAGACCTAAGAAGCCCAGCACTAATAGTATCAGGACGGGCTTCCAGGAGGCCCAAGCGAATCATGTGAAAGAGGATCACAGAGGAATGTTCTGTTCCCACTGCGAACAAGACAGAATTAACTCTGAGATGCTTCCTTCTGCTGCCCTGTTTGTCCGAAAGGTCAAGACGATTAGCCCTTGTATACTCGGAACCGACCATCAAAACAAAATGTATGCTAAACCTTCATCTATTTTAAACGGACAAGAAGACACACTTCGGAAGGATCGTTTAAGATGGTGTGAGTTATGATTTTTCATTCTGCTTGTTAGCTGCTGTGCAACAACAGCTGCCTGTTAACTTTTTGTTGTTTCAAGAAGATTCAAGGCGGGTGTTTTGAAGCACAATTACCTTTTTCTGGTAAATATAGAGAAAGAAACGAAGAGTGTGGACAGAAGAAAGCAAGCTTGATGTTTAAGTCATCGTGCATTTTAAAAAAAACCACTACACTGGCAAGCTTAATTCATTACAACAATTACTTCATCAGGCGGATTTCTATGGAAATATATACGTTGTTTACCACAGTGAGGATTCCTTTACCAGTCATATCTTTGAAGTCCGAAGATTAAAAAGCAGATACACGGAAAGCGTTACAATTGTCCAAGTGCTTTGATACCATGTTTGTCTACATTATGCAGAAGAAAAGGTACTTACCAGATCTTAATTGACTATATATTTAAGAATGATCATAGCAACATATTCAGCACATTACCAACGGGTATGAAATGTTACACCCAATAAATGTCGTGTGACACGTACCTAATGGGTATTCTATCATGTTCAAAGAGTATAAAACAAATACAGAAAAAAATTTCATCCAATTGTATCTTTTTCATTGAGCATCAATGTAAATATAGACTGAAGCAATCAAAATGCTGGAAATATAAATATTCCTTTTAAAGCCACTGAATCCATCACTTTACTAGGAAAGGCTTAGCTATGTTATTTGCAATTCCCTCATTGCACAACAATGTACATTACTGTCTGTAAGCTCTAATTTGGCATGGCGCATCATTAATGACCTGAATGGTGGCTGTTTCACACATACATATTTAATTACAACAGCTGAACAAATTACATATTTATGCTTTATAAAGGGGATTGCCAGTCTAATTCATTTGCTATGCATGCAGGTACAGGGCTCCATCTGCAACAGCATCTGCACAACAAGAGCTAACAATTATCCATTGTAAGTGAGTGAGTGTATCTGGTGAAACCTGTAAGAGATGCAATCGTATTAACCACTTCACTGCCTACAAACTAGTATTTTCTCAATGGACCACAATATTTTAAATAATTTATCAACAATAATACTACTTTGCATTTTCACAACACCCCTCATCCGAACATCTCTGAGCACTTTATATGCTATAAAAAATTAAGCCTTAAACACTCCTGTGAGGAAAGTAGTTCTTATCCCAACAGCATATATAAGGAAAGGAAGGCACCTAACCCTAAGGGGCGGGTTCCTCAAAAGGCACAATAGGCTTCAGTGGACCTATGCTGATTTACATTATTTTAACCTCTGATCTTGCCCTGTGTGAAAGGTGAGACAAAAAATCAGCGGCAAAGAAAGAGAGTCAGATCCCCGTAAAATTAATACAGTAGTTTAAGCCTTAGAAGACTTGGCTTCCATGGGCTTTTGATCAAGCTTAAAATTATTATCCACAACCTACCGTCCTTAATTGTACAAAAACTCTTACTGAATTATCTAACAAGCCCTTCAAAACATGAATAATTATTTCTAAAAATTCACAGAGAAATGGCGAGAGATCAGAATAATGGAAAAATATAAATGTGATATAAATCTTCCAGAAAGAAAGGAAGAGTAATCTTGGCAGTAACAGTCCAAACTAATGTTTACAGAGTAAAAAATTAACAGAACAAAATCAAAGCACATAAAGGAGACAACTGAGCTGCCTGAACCAATTAGTATTACTGTTTTAGCACAGATATTTTTTGACAAACTAGATATATCTATGGTGTAGATCAAGTAGAATTACAGTATTATTAGAACAATAGAAGTTGTATATTTAGATTCTGGCAAACTACTTAGTACAAACTCTCATAAAATTCTGCATGCGCAGCATTATTTTGACTTGGTTCTGAAGTTATTGTGTGGACTGAAAACTTACTGTAATGTACGAAAATTATGAACAATCACCTCCTGAGCTGAACCTACTCATTTAGTGAAGTACTCTGGGGAAAGGAGATAGTCAGAAAGAGAGCCCCATCTTATTTAAGATCTTCGCTAAAAGAAAAATAGGAAGGGAATGAAAATCATGCATAGCCATGAAACAGATGTTTGATGTACTTCCAGAAGAACAGAGAAACAAAGAAAGGTGCTAGAAGTTTGGAAGCAGTCTGAGCACAAAATTAATTTAGTTTCAGAAAAATGGACAAACACAGTAAGAAAACCAAATAACTACAGGGACAGAAAAAATGAGGAAATAATATGTCAAAATAAGCATACCAGTGACAGCAAAGAGAAGAGCTTGCAGTGTTGTGTGGCAGTAGCAAAAGTCATTGAAACTTCTGGCAGTCCAACATTTTTTGAGAAGTGGAAGGTTTTTCATTACTTGGGACATTTAGAAGTAAAGTAGATAATCAGTGCTCTATAGGAAAGGCTATGTACCAACAAGACAAGATCAAACAAGTCCCTTCCATCTCTAATTTCTTCGGCTTTACAGGAATGTTAAATAGCTCGAGAATTTTCACATAATAAATATATAATAAATCTAAGGATCAGCCTAAGTATAGGATTATGGAAAATTATTTCAACTTCAATACCTGAAAGAGGAAGCATTTAGAAGTAAATGAATCAATAGTGAAGTTTCCCATTATCATTTACAGGCTCTATTTAGAAATAAATAGGTCTAAATAGGCTACTTGGCATGGGGCAGCTGTAGGTCAACATTCTACATCAGACACTGTAATTTGCCATAAGTGCAGAGGTGCTCATTAATTACAGGGAAATTTGAAAGTATCCCTCAGGCCTATGCTGTAGCTGCCAAACTGTTCAGTGAAGTGCAGGCACCCTCCAGGAAGTTCTGGTGCTGCTGCTGCTTTAAAGACATGATTGGGCTGTGCAGTACAAAAGATCAGCTGTCCCAGGATGGATATCTCAATTGGAAAAGCTATTTTATCGAATTAACAGCTATGGTGTTCTGTGAGTGCACCAAGTGCCACAGCTGCTTCCATGTCAGCATCCAACATCATCTGGATCTGCTGGCCCCACCGACTTCCCCGAAACACACTTCTCTGGCTCTCCCTCAGGCGACAGAGCAAAAATATGGGACAGAGCGCCATTAGAAAGAAAGAGGAAAAAAAAAAAATCCCTTTTTAGGGCCGTGAATGGTGGAATAGGAATTCCAGACGTCTCCCTCCCTCAGCAGGGCAGCTCCGACTTCCTCTTGGCCCAACCTGCCCGATATTTCTGGATCCTGGCACCAGCGAGTGACAGAGGGAACTCCGCACAGCGCCGAAATCCCAGGCAAGCCAGCATGTAAACTCTGCACATCTTCCCTGACACATGCAGCTGTATCCTCTGTGATATGTGCATGAGCAGTGGCGTTGTTCAAAGGTTTAAACTGCTCAAAAAGAATCTAAAATATATTTATTCTAAAAGGGGGGGGGGAGGTGCAATTGCTTAGTAGACACATGCCAGGCAACATCTCTGTAATTACATTTTGTTATGTTGCAATGCCTGCTTTTTCTACACCCTTAATTAGGCAAGAAAAATCAGGAGAAAGATCATCCCAATTTCTCCCCAGCTTCCTGGGTTAACATTACACAGGATCAACTACTGTACCTAAATGCCCTGTCACAGTACCTCATGTGACCTTGTCAACTCTGAAAGCTGGTCAACAATCCTCTTAATGCGGGGGAACACAAGCCACAGTTTTAACACCACTGCCCGGGAAAGATGCTAGCAAGAAAATAAGATTCATTTATTGTTTATATGCCCCTATTCCCCTTCCAGACATAAAAAGAGTCCAAAGCAACCCACCATTAAAGCTGTACTTAAAAACAAGGGGAGGGAAAAAAGACCGTCTCAAAATGAGGTTGCCTACTACTTGGATTAGACGGGAATGCGTGCAGGGCTGGCAGAGAGACTCCGGGATAAGGCCAGCTCGACTGCACGGCAGCTGGGTGAGAACGCGACATGGCAACAGTCTTTAGTCCAGCAAAGTAGTTACTCCTGAGGATCAAACATTCTAGGTACGGGTTTTGACAGCTGATCTTTAATTTTTTAAGTTTTAACTCTCCAGAGTAATGTCAATCAAAAAAGTAGGTATGTGTGTTAGGTTTCACTTATTACTTAATGCTGCACACTCAAAACCAGAAGTTGATGACTCTGTTTTTAAAAATTCTGCCTTTACACAATATGTAACAAAAGTGCATAGACTATTGCATCTGCTCTTTCTAAAGATGCAGTCTTCTGCTCTGGAACCACAGAAAAAGTATTCTATTTATAGGAGTAAATCTATTTTTATAATACATTTTCTGGGACAGTTTGTTTTTGTTTTCTTTTCTTTTGTTTGTTTTGTTGCAGCCAGTTGGAGCATTTATATGAAAAAGATGGGGTCAGTTTGCAAGTTGGTATAAATCTGAATACTTCAACTGAAAAGCAAAGTGATGTTTTTTTCAGCCGTTATGGGACTGAACCATCATCATGCTTAACTTGCTCCATTTGCATATCCGATTTTTCCATGCCTCATGCCATAATCGCCCTCTACGTAATGCTGCAATTTGCAACTGGAGAGATAATAACGATTTCATAAACAAGATTATAACTCCAGGTATTTAATAAAGCAACAGGAATGCAGGATTACAAAGGAACAACTAAGGTACTGCACCGAAATTCCTCTGGAGGAATTAAAGCTGAACAAAAAAGAATACAATAATTGAAAACAGATTTTTGCAAATTTTCCAGCCTTGTTCTTTAGGCAACCATAACTCTTTAAACTGTCATTTGCAAAATTCCATTCCGATACTCCCCAGACTGTTGCAGCGGGTGCCTGTAACTTCAGTAGCTGCTCTTGTGACTGCAGTGCTACTGCAGTTGCGTTCCGGCAACACGCAATGCTTGCAGAGTCGCAGAAATATTAGTAAGACACATATATATACAGGGGCCTAATTTAAAAGCCAATAATGAATCAGGTTTTGTTGAATTGTCTGAAGCTATCGAAGCATTTAGTATCTTGCTGCGTACATGTACAGCTGACAAATGCGTTAAGAGCATCGAGTTCAAATGTCAGACGCTGATCCAGACTGGCTGAGGCCTGCTAGGTGCAATGAACTCTCCCCCGAAGAAGTTTATTGTAAAGAGGCCAAGTTGTTCTCTTAAAATAGCCTGTGTTAGCTGGATCCAAGAATTACAGTCCCCTTGGCCAAAGGTGTACAGTCGGGATGACTTCTGCTCCCTCTTGTCAGACCTTCTTGAGCCCAGAACAGTCATGTCTCTCTTAAATTAAGAGAAACTGCTTACAGATCTAGAAATTTAATGCCAAACAGGAACACCGCTGAAAACAAGTCAATATGGGTCAGTCAATGGACTGTACTGGGGAAGACATGAACTTCTAGCAAGTTGCCAAGGCTAAGCAGTTGAGAAATGAATCAAAATGTTCCAGGACTTCAAATTATCTTGGAACCCCAAATTTCGTTACCACTCTTCATCTCCTGCCCAGGATGGAGCAGGGCCGAAGCCCAGCCCCAGGCAGTTGGTGCTCCACTGGAGGAAAGCTTCCAGGGAATTCTCTAAAGAAGCCCAGCAACCGCTCCAGAAGGGTCAAGATGGGGAAAAAAACCCCTAAACTCTCTTCTATTTCCCACCTGGCAAGCACAAACCACCTTAGGCGATAGACGTTACGATTACCAGTGGTATTTCCCAGCATAACGATTGATCTATTAAATTGATTTGCAGGTAATATTCCTGCTGTGCAGCTTCTTGCTAAAAGCAGCAGAAAGAGCCTCTTAGTAACTGTTTTGCTTTGTTTTGAAAACAATACAGATGCACGGTATTGTTTTAGTCTGAATAGTTCATATTTTTAAAAAATTATTTAAAAAATATATTTGCATTAACCTGCCTGTATTTGAGTCCTCCAGAACACACTTCCATTTAGAACACATATTTTGGGCTCTGCCACTTTCTGACTTTAGAATCAAGTTTGATGGAAAACTATTATTTTTAATAAATTCTAAATGTTCCTTCCTTTCTAAGAAGCTCGAATCTGCTGCCATCACACGGCTCCGATTCACAGGAATATTTATTGTGCTGATAATTGAACTCCGGTCATATGACTGAAAGAGGCTAACAAAAAAAAAAGAAAAGGCAAAAAGCTCAACTGTAATTTCTAGACATCTATAAATTTCTTATTCTTTCTGCAGAGAGGAAGCTCCCTGGGGCTTTCTGGATAGCCTCAGTTTTATTTATCACCCACTCTCTTCCAATCTATGAATGCTATAATTCTTCCTCTTGCAAAGAGATGAACATGGCCTCAATCACACACTCGCCTTGTATCAACTAGACATTGCTAAACAGCAGTTATGGTAATGGAAAATATTGATGACCCAAGGTCTTGGTATCAGTTTCAGTTCCTGTTGGCTAAAAAAACTCAAATCTGAGGTCTGAACCAGTCTGCGGTCGATTCTAACCATTGCTGCTGCCCTCTCACTTGGTGTTTGGAAGAGGGACACGAGCAAAGGCGTTCTCGAAATGATGTTCTAGCAGGACTGCTGGCAGCAGAGAGAATGGGAGGGGAAGGACGCAGATCTGATCTCACATCGATATGGGCAGACTCTGTAGATCTCAGACTGTTCACTGCACTGTATAGCTAGTGAGCTTGATCACAGTAATTTTTGTACTAAGAAAATACAAATACTGTGTTACTGCAGCTCACATATAATAATAAAACCCAATAGGTTCTGTCTAATCAAAGGTACCTGTGTTTCTGAACAAACAAGTGAACATTTGCCCTGTAGCTCATTTCTTGCAAGGCACAAAAATGTCTCCTTCCAGGCTCTTAAATGGCTTTTTCAGCTAAATGGGCTCCAATTGGAAAGAGGTCATAAATTTTCAAGAAGACCTCCAAGTAATTTTAAATATACTTTATTATTTTCACTTTACTTTGTCAATGATATTTTTATTACAAACTTAAAATACTTTTGCAGATTGATTTTATCCTTTGCAGTTTGCAAAATGCAGATTTTTTTTAGAGCCTTAAACAGACCTTAATTTAATACCACTATTTTTGGTTCAATCACAATCAAATCTGTGTTTATAATGCTTTCCTGTGTCCAAATAGCTTTCTGTGCTCCAGCACACATTGTTTAATATTTCTGCATTAAAAGAAGCTTCTCATTTTGCTCAATCTAGGTGACTCTGCCAAGAAGTATTTCTGAGCATGAATAAGCCATGAAACATATATTCAAATTCAGATTAAAAATATGCATTTTGAGCTTGGAATGAAGAATAAACACTTGGAATCAAACCTTGGCCCTATTAAGGTCAACGAGAAGAGTTTAAAAGTGAATTGTTTATGATTAAGGATATGTGGGTTCTAGCATCAGCTTTGCACACGATGCAGATTCCAGCTATCATTGCCCTTTCTTCACCAGTAAAATGGGAATAATATCACCCTGCATTGTGGCAGATAATTTTTGAAAAATTCTAAGCGCTGTATGCATTTTAAAAATACAAGACTTACATGAATTTCAATAATTCAATAATTTCAATAATTCCTTGGCATTACTTGATACTACACCGGGTAGTACAACTGAATCAAAGTTGCACAGCAGCTTGTGAACTTTACGATTGCTAGTTTGAGAAAAATGATGTGTATCTTATTTTTCCCATTGAGCAAGGCCGTGATATTTTTACATGTCTGAGCAAACTAGTTTCGGCATTTAAAACATTTCTGAGGAGTAAAACTATCTTTCATCTTCCTAAGTTACTGGTCAGATTAGATCTCTTCACCATCATCTTGCACGTGCCTTTGATGCGAATGAGATCTGGACAGTCACTTGGCTACTTCAGCTGTGCCAGCTCCCACTGACTGAGCAACTTTCCCTGAAAGTTAACTGTTCCTTTTACTTGCTCTCAGGCTTTAGGGGGGGTTGCATTTCGCCTTTCCTCTCTCCTGCCAAACAATACGATAAGTCGAACCTTGTTTTCCAAACAAATGGAGAACTTCATGTTAACAAACAAGCCAAGTCCTGCTGCAAATGGAGAACATTGATAAGAGAGTACAAAGAAATATTCTCAACTACTGGCCACAATTAAACTTCTTTTCTAATGAAGCATTACAGCTGAATGCACACACTGGAAAATATTGTCACGGCAGATACCACCAGACCTTCAACTGTCAGTGGCCCGAGGTAAGCTTGGCTATTCAGGTCCCTTCAAATCTTCCTGAGAAATTTCCGGGGCATCCTAGCTTGGGGCAGTGGTTTCTATCTAAATGACAGCCTCAAAGAACTGCAGCTGAAGAACATTTCTCACAACGCCTTGTGTGCTTTTTGAAGCCCAGCCTGCAGGTTTTGCCATTGCCCAAAGCCAGCTCTGACCAGATCTTTACAGCTGCCTAGACTGGAATCCAGGAAAAAAAAAAAAAAAGCTCTACTATTTTGCATGGGATTCTTTCAGTCTCTTCAGCAGCATCCAGCTACTTTTATTTTACATATGTATGCATATGTGTGCATTTATTAGTAGTGAGCGGTATCAGATGGCTCTGCACAAAACCCAAAGCTCAGGCAGTTACTTTTTAAGCTTCCCTGCATTAAGACACAATCAAAATGTCGATGATGTAGAAAAGCAGTGTCTAGGCTGAGAAAGTTGGTTTGCCATGTAATCTGGAAACCACTCTGAGTCCCACTTAAGCCCAGTTTCCCTTGGTCTGTCCTTTGTGGTCTTCTCATACTGTCACTTAAATGCCAGTTTTGCTATGGTTATTTTGGGGATGTGGATGAATGCCTACATGCTCCAACCACCAGCTTCTCAAATGCAGTTAGGAGCCATGCATGAATCTCACTCCCCTGAGATTCTGCAAGGTTTCACGAGCTAACAGGATGCCTTGTTTTGTGCCATTTCATTACCATGCTAGGGAGCCGTTAAAACTGAAATCATTGATACAATAAATTGAATCAAATCTAGTAAAGTCCGCAGTAGTGCGTACTAAGGCACAATATGGAAATATTAAAACAGCATCACAGATGCAATACGTTGTGCATTATGTAGATCAATTATTGGCCAAATCAAATATGAATCAAAGCACTGCACAAACACAAAGGTAGAAAAGCTCGGTAAGATCACCCAGCCCACCTCTATGTAGCCAGTATGATTCCTACAAAGACATTTTTAGCCATTTCTACTGCTTTCAAATGACTCAAACTGAAGGGCATTTAATTTTACCCTTGGGGAGTACTCCACATATACTACATTTCTTTGATGGTATGTTTTTTAGTTGTACTCCCAAGTCCCAACCTAAATTATCCTTCACTCTCCTTAGTGTTCACACCCTTCATATCATCAAAGATCTTTCATATCTTCTCCCTAAGGTGAGCTATACATATTTAGTGCACCAGACTGTGATAACATTATCCTCAATAAATAGCACGTACATAAGGAACCCATTGACTTAGAGGAAGTCTATCTATGGACCAGGTTGTTAAAGAAATAAGGACAGGGCAATCTGGCCTTAATCTTCATCCATAAATCAATAATACCAGATACCCTTGCAATTTCTCTTTGTTCTGCCTTTCCGCGAGTATGGTTGTTAGAGCTTCCAATAACTGCAAATGCAATATTTTCTGGGTAGCAAAATAAGCCAAGTGAGAGAACTGACGAACCCCTTTAAGACAACAGGGTGCTGCCATAGAAGTGACCCAGTTGAGAGGACTTTGGTGGATTTGCTGCTGGTTTTAGTATGTTTGCTCACATTCCTGCTTGTCCAAGGCTGTCTCCATGCCCCTGGAAGGTCACTGAGACAGCAGAGCTCCAGCCAGTGGTTGCAAGCTAGGGCAGGTAACCATGGAGGGAGAATTTTCATCATTGTTCATGGGATAAAAGGCAGGGAAAAAAACATTTCTGACCCCTAAATGAGGACTGTCGAGAAGGCCAGCATTTAATGGTTTGTAAACACAAACTCAGAGCTATAAATGCATTGCTTATTCCCACTATAATCCCTTTTCGAACTGGTTCCCCTGATGAATATAAGGAGTATTGATTTTTAAACCTATGTAGGTTCTTAGAGGCAATGCAGACTGACTTAATTATAATCAATAAAATTTACAGACAGTGATGCAACCCAGCAGAAGCATTCCTACCAAAAGTATGGCATAAGAATACTCCAGTTTCCCTACTGCACTGCTAGAATATGACCTTAATACATATTTTATTATATATAGAAGCCTGTCCATGAATCCATCAGAAGATCACCTGCATCTCTACAGTTAAAACTAACTGGGTAGTGTCTACAGTTACCTTTACATATCTTCAATGAGCAAAGAGAGAGGAAAGTTCCATCGGTCTTTGTAAGAGCTACTGCAAGCATCTCTCTCCTTTTGGATATTCCCCCATCTTTCAGTCTACTTACTCTCGCCATCTCTATCTGAAACTATTTCTATTGCACTGATAAAATACTAAAGGGCAAAGAGACTGAAGGCGAGATTTGTCTCACTTCAATGTGGCTGTCTAATGGCTGGGCACATCTCAAAGCGAGGTGCTTCTGCTCTTTGTGGAGTAACAGTGAGAGCCAGGTGGTTGCAAAAGCATTTTGCTGGGCTGAAATGCCCTCAGGGAGTGCCTCTCCCATTTCACCAAACAACAGAACCAGCCTAGACAACCACCTTAGACCAAACACCCACATTTTATACAGATAAACTTAGATGAGGGCAACCTAGTATTTGGCTGGATCATAGAGTTTGTGGCAAAACCCAAGTGGAATGATAATCTGACATAGTTCAGACTAGGACAGAAATTCCCAGAGCATCCTTCTTTTCTTGACAAGGTGGCAAAAATCAATGGCAGAAGGAGGAACAAGGCAGAAATCCAAATCTAGGCTGGCTTTGAAACCTGCTTTCTTCTATTTATCTCTCCTCTGTTACCTTGCATCTGCCTGCGAGGGACGTTTGACCCTCCATTCCCAATATATGGTTGCCTTACAGCATGTCTGCACTGTGCAATTAAGTGGTCTGTGCAGTGCCAAAATGTCTCAAATAGCGGCAGCCATCCTCACCAGGAACCAGAAGCCGTACAGATGTGAGTGCAGCGCTGTAGCAGGACTATTTATACCTGCTAAAATGTTTTTTAGACATAAGAGGATACCACCTCATGCACAGCATCTGGCTAACAAGCTTTCAAAATCCACACTTTGTAAGGTCCTACCTTGTGGATATACCACTTTGCACCTTAAATGTTGGGTGTTCCCAGTTAATAAATCCCATCTTGGCCTCAACTATGTAATACCATCAACCAGACCAACCTCCTGAGACGACGGCAACCATCTGATAGACAAGGGACCAAACACTTACTTCACTGAGGTTACGGTGCCCAAACAAAAGCTTAAATACGCCGAAGGACGTGGGCTGGGAGGACGCAGCGGAAAGTCATTTTTGCGCTCAATAGTTCTACAAGAAAACAGTCAGTCTGCTCTCTCCCACTAACTAATCTCTGCAAAATTGCTGTATTACTAATTACCAGTATTAAATTTGACAGGAAACAATGAGTATAAACTGTTTGACCACTCATGTGGCCCAAAGCCCACCTTTCTGTTTTCAAAGTGCTTTTGAAACAGCTCTGTATTAACGGCTGTGACTTTCTTTCCATGACAAATTAGTCAGTGTTGACAGCATAGGCTATCTGTAAGTGTTGAATAAAATCTAAGTAAAAAACCAACAAGAAGATACCTTCTTTTGTAAATATCTTTCAGCTGGCACAGTAAATTACATTGATTCAGAAGTGACTCATTTCCAACGCTGCGCACATTAGCAGCCAGTATTATTCAATTTGAGATTTTAATTTATAACATACTCTTGGTAATGTACTCCCAATACATTCCTCACTTCCCTACCCTGTGACTGACAAAAGATGAAAGATCTTTACTGTATAAATATTTTATATTAAACCCTTCACTCTGCTGTATTTCTTCCATTGTCAGTTCCCATTTGCAAATACTATACATTGTCCAAAAAAGTGCTGATCTAGGCAAAGGGCATGTGCTTGTAGGCAGCCCTGCAGCTCCAGGAGCCGCTGCTCTGCTGCCAGGGAGAGACTGCGAGTGGGGCTCCCTCCTTTTGGGACTGAGCTCCGCTGGCCGAGGGACTCGGTCGTCTCGGAGGGCTGGATGTGGCCCCCGGGGGCTGAATTCAGGGAGGCAGGCAGGAGCGGGAACAAGAAGCGCACCTGTGGCTTTGCAAGCAGAAGACGGCCGTGCTCCTGCTTTCAGCCCTTGACCTGGGTGAGAACGAGAGAGTAAAAATGCCTCTGTGTTAAGTAAACGTTTTACGAACTCGCCTGTCACCTTGTCTCGGGGTGAAACTGTGTCAGCGGGCGAGATTAGATAACTTGACCTAAATCGTACTGGAAATCTGTGGCAGACCTCAGCTCAGATCTCCTGACATCCTGTCTTGCGTATTACTGACAAGACCAACCCTAATCTAGCAGGAGAATCCTTTTCCAAACCGTTACTTAGTAAGGGCTAAATGCCACCACCAGACATCCACAGCAAAACCCTCCTGGCTGAGGCCGGATTTGGCTCCTACTTCTCACCCCAACCATAGGAGGCTTCCAACCACCAGCTACATATGCTGCTTCTCCTGACACTTACTGCTATTCTTGCCTGTTAAGCACTTGCTATCTAATCCAAAAATACTCCCTGTCCCATGAAGTGCACAAAACAGAGGTTATTTATCCTGCTCTGGGCCAGTTCTTTGATCAAATTAACATTGCTGATTATTGCTCGGTCGTTGTCAGGCTGCAAAAGGTCCTTTGGTCAGCTACTCTTACTTTCTGTGGTCGTCCAGAAGAGTTATTTCGGGATCCTGCAGTCTAGACCATGCAGGTATTTCATCACTAGATTTAAGGCAGCACGTGTGAATGCGTTACCCTACTTAGATACATAAAAAATAATTTCAACTGGGCTAAATTACCTTTATTATCAACCCTGGTAATTCCACCGCAGCCATTTTCTTGACTGATGTACGGAACACTATAAAATGAATCCTCTGAGAAGAAGATGGAAAAAAACAAGACAGTGATCAATGGATTCAATTAGTTACAGTATAATTCTACCAAGATGAAAAAGATCAAGATGCAATGGAACTTCTCCAGTTCAGCTAACAGAAGTTATAGAGAATCTGCCACTACTTTGGGTTTTTTTTTAAACTCGCTGCAACTACTAATCCGTGTAATGCAGAAGGAGAGGAATTACCAACAGTACTCAGCAAAATATTGGCAGTACAGAGAGGCTGTGCCACAGGTGGAGGCTCCGAAAGAGTGTTTTAATGGACTAGATACACATTATGTCTGTATTTCTTCACACATAGAAAGCGTTATAACAACAGAGAGATTTCTCTAATGACAACAAAATAAAACCTTCCCAACAGCACATCCAAGCAAGAAATAACAATGCTGTCGCTACGCTGCGGACGAACAAATTTCTCTTCTAATAATTCCCTCAACGTTTCAAAACTCATGCTTTCAGCATCTTTCCCGCATAATCGCCAAGAAAGCAGATTCCCTTAATGCGCGGGTCATCTGAACTACACTTTTGACTCCGAGGCGCACAAACCTCTCCGCTCTGTGCGACGTGACACCTCCTTGTCACGGGGGTCACGAAACACAGGCACGTCCCGGCAGCTGATGCCATTTGTGGTAAGTGAGCCGGCCGGGAGGCTGTGGCGGGGAAGGGAGGCACAAGGAAGAGCATAAAGACACAGTTTAGTTAATCATATTATTAAGATCTTCATCACCAAGAGTACTTAGCACATGGAAATAGTCAGTTTACAATATCAGAGCGGAGCAATCTGTATATTACGCCCGGGACATTACAGTGCCGGGAAATATGTAAATGTCATCATCTTAAAAGATAAAGGCATGTAGAGAGTAGGGCTTTTTTGCATGTAAAGGAAATAAGATGAATGAATAAAGCTGATCAAATGATTAATAGAATCCATAATCTTAATCTTATTATTTCTAAAGAAGAAAAGGCTGTTCAGTTAAGAGCTAGTCGTCTCCATTTCATTAAGAACAATTATATTCCAACTGATCAAGATCTACACCGCACAGCCCTCACAGCAGACGCATTTTTATATTTCCTGTCATTCCAGCGAGATGAACAAAGTTGTTGGTGATTTGCGAGGCAAAAGCTCCGGAGATGGGTGTAAACAGATTTTAAACAACAGATCTGGCCGGGGTGATTTAGAGCCCCCCCCACTCCCTCCGAGGAACACAATGCAAGGCAACCATGTGCTTGTTTCAAGATGTCTAAATCCCAGCCACGCTATCAATTTGAAAGGAGGGGGGGGGGAAAGATTTTATAAAACGTTTTCACACCCTGTTGGGTTAAGAGACAGTGGGTATTAATCCTATGGCTGCTACCCCAAGCTTCCTCTTTGTGGTCAGCAGAGAAGCTGTGTGGTTGGGCGGAAGGAGTCCAAAGGCATATTTTTTTTCCCTCTCTCTTTTTTTTTTTTAAAAAAAAATCTGTGTTAAAACAAGAGAAAGTGGACCGGTTACACAGCAAAGCAAAAACCACAGCCAGCCCTCTCTGCTGTTGCTTTCCCCCTAAATGTGGCCTACAGCGATTCTGCTTTCCAAAAAAAGGTTTAATTTAAACCATACAGTGCTACAAGCTGCCACGTTTCCAAATTCCACATTCCTTTCTAATCTGTGCACTTCAGAACTGACAAATTCTGCTTCCAATGGTACCCAGACTAACTGCAACGAAGAAATTGCTGCTAACCCACTATTCCTCGACTCGATAAGGAACGCCGCCCCCCCCGCCTGCCCCCAGCCCCCAGATTTTGCTGAACTTTTAAAATTATCATATTTAAGGGGCCAGATTCGATATTTGTAAAATCTTTAGCTCACTTTTCACACAGTGAGAAAAGCATTTCCAGGACTCGGGGCGGGGGGGGGGGGAATTCCCAGTCTGGTATAAATCCACAAAACGCCCCCGACGACTTTGCAAGAGCAATTTGCACCCGCTGAGACTCTGCCCTCGGCGCTCCGTTTGCACAAGCCCACATGGATAAGGATGTTAGCTCTTCTCCGCCATGCAGCCCAAAAAATGTGCAGCGCAGAAGAGCCTTCCCTCATTTGAAGTTAAATAAGTAACGCTCTCGGAGGGGAGGAGGGGAGCAAAGAGGACGAATGAAAGAGCAGGAATGGCCCTTCGTGACACTAGATAGATGCAAGAGGAGCCCAAAATTTTGCGTCCCTGCAAGAAGACCTGGAGGGAAGGGACCAAAGGCTTCAAGGACCATCCTTGCAGACCCCCTCCAGCTTAGGGACGGTCTGTTTGAAGGGTGACTCTAGGGTACCCTGGTAGCCAGCAGCAGGCTGGTGGCACACACGCTGCTACCTCAGCCGAACCCCAGGCTGGAGAAGAAACGGCCCCGCGGTGGCTGGCACAGCTTGTTTGGGGTCCCCCGGGAACCCGCGTTCCCATCCAACTTCGTGCTGTGCCAGGCTAGAGGAGCACCCGGGCCACCACCGTCATCCTGGAAAACGGCTCGCCCACACTTTCTGGCCTGCAACGCATAAAAGTGAGCGTTTCAGGTTGCCCAGCAGATGTGTTTATTTCTGGCCCGGGATTTTTTGGCCCTCCTGCAGCTCTACGACGCGCAACCGTACGTACGACTTGTCAACGCAGGGTAACAGCATTAGCCCTTCAGTAGCCCCAGGGCTCTCCTCTTAACCAACGTTCAAGCAACATGATAATTTTAGGGCACATACACAACTATTTATTATGTCTCCTGCAAACAACCTGCAGCAGTCTGCTGCACGATGAGGCACAGGAGTAAGGAAAAGTGACTGGATGGATCCGATTCCACTGAAACAGAGGAAGCGCAGCTCGTTTGGGCTCCCACACCTGCTTTCTGGAGGGGCTGCATCCACCATGCAACTCCTCCTGCCAACCCGGAGCACAGGAAAAGCATATGTCACATCTCAAAAATCATGGCATTTTCAGGCTTCTTTTTTTCTCTTTGCCTTCTGCTTTCTGATCCATTAAAGTGCAGACAAGGAACATTTTCAGGCTTTTCTCAAGAGTCAGAAACTTGAGCTTTTCTCTTTTTTTTTTTTCCTGCTTTTCTTTATGACAGCTCAGATGCACATGGAAATCTTTGGGTACCTGGAACCTTAAGGAAAACATCAAACCTTGTGAGACTCACCGTAAGAGCAACTGCCTGGTAACCGCACACATCTTAAACCACCGTTTAAATCACCAAATAGTTCAGCTCAATGTTTACTTTCACGTAATGTCAGAAGTCGAGTGTAGAAGGCCAGGTTCTTAGCCAGTGTAAATCCATTTAAGTTGCCGGCTCTTTCCCTGCTCCAGAATCATTGTGTTTATATTCAGACAATACACTCGACAGGCACCAGATGAACGTTCTTAGCCTCAGCTCAATGATTTTTCTGGAAATGGAAAGAGCTTAGCTGTGGGATCCCTGCCAGGGTAGGAACTCTGCATTTTTTTTGAGGTTGGGATTTTCAGTAGGAGCTGGGTCCCTATTTCTCTCGTCCTCCTTTGAAAATCCAAGCTGATGTTAATAAACTCGATCGGGTCCTTTTAAAAAAGAGACACAGTATAAAATTGGGACAGATGAAAAAACTGTATCAATGCAACGCATGCCTTAACAAGTTGGAGAAACATTCAGAAGTAATACTAGCATAAACCTGAATTTTTATCATTTCTGCCAGGGCAGTCCAATAAGGCCTTAAGTTTGAGTAAATGTCAGTCATTCTCAGTTGTCCCACTAGTAGTCCCATAATAGGATGTGCTAGCC
This sequence comes from Haliaeetus leucocephalus, assembly GCF_000737465.1. NCBI lineage: Eukaryota > Metazoa > Chordata > Aves > Accipitriformes > Accipitridae > Haliaeetus > Haliaeetus leucocephalus. Next base: position 1,319,805 of record NW_010973284.1, read on the forward strand.
AAAAATGGAAAGGAGGCACAGCATCTGCTTATGTTTAATTTATTTTTGCATTTTGGCGTGTTGTCCCGGGAGAAACAATGTTTTTAAGTGGCTGCATCTTTTTGAGCCAACTTGCTGTCCTTTGCTAACACATCAAGGACATGTTTCTGGAAATGGAACATACTCCCGTTGAAACCAGAGAGGTACAGGTACGGCAACCTTACGTTTTTAAAATTTAATATGCATTTTTAGAGTGAAATTCCCTCAGTTTCACTCAAACTGAACTCTAGATTCCCCGCTTCGACAAAGCTGTAATTCTTATTAGCAGGAGTTAACGTGCATGGATCACAGAGAGATGAATAAATCCACTTAAGGCGGTTCAGCACTCCGGCTAAAGTGAAGCATACTGGGCGCCCATGCCCAGTTACTCAGGATTTATACAGAATCGTCAATGGCTGAAATCAGCCTGCTGGTTTTAATAATTGCTGCTTTGAGCACGTACCTGCCAGGGAACTAGCGAGCCTTGCAAAGCCAGGCAGGGCTAGGACCAAGCACGAGCCCCGCACCCCTGGAAGACCCTTGCAAGACGTTGGCCGTAGCACGTTATGCTGATGGCAACGGTGCAGGCGCCATCAACTCAACAACACCCAGAAGGGAACAGCGCGTTCGTTTTTAAGGCTGGCTAAAATAAAGAGCAGAGGGGCTCGGTGCACGCTTTTGATTTTCGAATGCTAATTTCGTTTTAATAGTAAGCTGCTTGTTTAAGAAGTAAAAGTGGTTCTGAAACACAAAGGTGCATGGATGTTGTTATAACTAAAACGGGGCTGATCGCTACTTTTTTAACAATTTGGTAACAAGAAAAACTGGTCACATGCTGGGACGTTTTATGCCAAGTCTCAGCCAGAGCAAAATTTTATGGCAGAGTTATAAACCCTTGAAAATAAGGGTTTATAATAGAAATGCTGACAGACCCTTAATTATAGCAGCACTAGCGGGCACTGTTGTAATAAGGCCCACATATTTTCCTCTTTGATCATTATTTATAGGATGCATTGGAAATCATCCCATTTACAACTGTATGCCCGCGCAGCTAGGTGGAGTTTTATCCATTAAGAAAGGGAAATACAAAGTCGGCTGCTGAAGAAAGCCGGGGGCTTTACCTCCCGGCGTTCCCGCGGCATACCAACCCCGAGCTTCAGGCAGTGACTAATGCCTTTACTCTGCCGGTTTGTATAAGAGGTTGAAGTTCAGGCTGGTGCAGTGCAGCATTCCCCGGGACCTGCTGCCTCTTTAGGCAGGCGATTAATCACTTGATCGATAGACCATATGATTAGGCACTAATAGCTGATAGGAGGAGAGAATAAACAACCATAAATTTGCTTTGTACCGAGTAATCCAAGTGTAAGAGAGGTCAGATAATGGCCACATAAGGTCATGTTGCCTAAGGAGGCCATATGGGAAAGATGGAAGATACATACATTTTTAAATATCTTCAATTATTATTGTATCGCTGGGCAGGATTTGGGCTGCCGATGCACCCCTCTCTTTGAGCATGGGCAGGCTGCGGTATTCCAAAGTAGGCTGATATCAAACAGCGACAGCCGTTTCCACATCAAGGAAAAAAAAAAACAAACCCCAACCTCAAAAACCTCAGGTCGCGTGACGATTTCAAACTAAACATCCGCGTCAGCTGAGGTGGGTGTAATTTCATTGACACTGGGAGGTCCAGGTCTTCGGCTCCGAAACGGCGCCGTTGAGAGACATCGGGCGGAGGTGGCAGGACCTGCGCCTCCCGCTTTGTCCCCGTTGTATCTGGGTTCTCCGAGAGGTGCAGGTCCCAGCCCCGGTCCAGCCGCTGCCTCAGCCCACAGCGCCCGGGCAGGATGCTCAGCAGAAAAACTCGCCTTCAAAGGGCCATAAATCTCCGGCTCCCCACCCCCTCGCCCTCTGTCCCTGCCTGCTGCCTTTTCTAAGGCTCTCCTCTTCCCCTGCATAAAAAATGGTCTTTTCAGGACTCAAGATGCAAACCAGGTTTACAGCCTTTTTTTTTTTTCCTTTGTCTTTTTTTTTTTTTTTTTTTTTTTACAGTAAACGTACCCTTTGTCTATGGCAACGAATTCGAGAAGAAACAAAAATGGCTGGTTAAAAGGAAGAAAAAAATACTTCAGTCACCCCAACAAAGGCAAGGAGTTTACAAACCTTCCCCGTCAGCGCCTGGACGCAGGCAAAGTACTTACTTCATTAAGTTGAAACAAAACTCGACCAGTAAAACCGTCAGCTCCGTCCGAGACAACCAGCAGGCCCCTTGCAGCATGTTCCTGATTGACCATCAGCAGACTATGTAAATTGCTTTTTCTGCCAAACAATTGTGGGGATAAATGCCCTCCTTTATCTTTGGGGCTATTTCTAAACTCCCCTTTCTCAATGACGGGACATTCATGGGCTGCAATCTTATTTTGTTGCTTCTCAGCATTAGTGGGAAAGTGCATTCAAGGCTGCCGGGCTCTCCCGCCTGCCCCGATTCCTCCCTCTCCCCCTGCCCCACACATTAACTGTGTGCACGGGTGTGTGTTACAACACATCCTCGCTTTTGAGACCAGGAGACGAGGGTGCTGTTTGCCTCGGTTTTAAAACGAAGCTGTGCTTCAGATAACGCGGAGGCTCTTGAGCTTTAAAGAGACCCGAGACTGGAGTGCTCCCACCATGTCAAGCAATTCAAAATCACTGGAGTGCTGCAAGGACTGTATGTACACTTGATTTTGTGAGCGAGCGCACGCCGTGTAGACCTGTGCAAAATCACCGCGGTACTCCCAATTTCCTTTTTCCCATTTTATTTTACACAGGAATGGCACCGCAGACCTTCCCAGCCACCCGCTGCACCCACCTGAAGAGCAGCTCCTGATCCTCACGCTGGCGGAGACGCGAGTTCTTCGGGTCCTGCCCTCCCCTGCTTTGCTTTGGAAGAAAGGCTTCTACCATTTAACACAAACACACTTTACTTTGAAGGCCCTGCGCAGACGTATTAAATTATAGATGGCTCCTCAGCAATTTGGAGGATAACGTAAAAACCAAGCACCAAGAAGGTCAAGTGCTTGGACCATAAGCTCGGTGATCTCCATCACAGGGATGGACACCTTCCTTCAGCAAGGACTTTTGAAAACAACTACAGTAATCATAACAAAGTCTTAATTTGACCTAACAAGCAGGTTTTTATTTCTTTGCATACTTTTTAACTACAAAGCATTTTCTCTTGCAAGACCTACACTTTTTTCTTTCCAGCCCGGGTGACACCGTAGGAGGGCTCTGCTCGGAGAAGCGTCCCCGGCCAGTCCTGCTGTCACTCCCAGCCCGGGAAGGTGCAGCCTCCAGCTACAGAACTAAAGGCAAGTCCTCCTCCCGAGAAATATCTACAAGTTTCACTTAAAAAATGAATTTCCTTTTTGTATTCAGCCCTCCTGTCATTATTTGTCCCGTTGTACCTTGGCTTTGTTGTGCGCTTCAGAAGGAACACAACTTTTGGAACTATCAGTTACTCTTGCAAATAATATTCATAGGTGCAATTACATTTCAATCCGCCGGTGCAGTTGTCTGGCTTATCCAGCCAGTGCATCCTTAGCCATCTGCTCTACGGTTTAATTTTAAACGTTAACCTAAGAGTAAAAGGGTGTTTCCCGTGATAATCTCATTCAGAACCATCCAGTACATATACATTTGTGCTATAAATAAAGAGCAGGAGAACAAACTACAATTATTAACAAAAATATGAAATATTACTGATCTGTGTGGCTGGACTAATTTCTCTTTAACGGATCTTTTCAGTTTTCATCAGGAAATGAGTTAAGGTGGAGGGAAAGGATAGACACCTCAGTGCAGACCTTCCTCTTCCCACCCTTTACTCCCCTCGGTGGTTAAAGCAGCCGGAGCTGTTATCCTGCAATGTGAAATCTCACGTGCTCTTCAAGGATACTGACATTTATTTAATTAATTTTCCTCCCGAACTTACACAGTGGGCCTGTATTCAAAAAGTGCGCATGAATAATGCAGATTTTAAAACCGCATTATTACAAAGGATGTCAAGTTCACACACTGTCAACACTAATAAACTCCCCAAAGTGCTAAAATCCAGGACACCCGTTCTCCCCCCCTCCCCGTCCCTCCGTCCCCCCTCGAAGGCGGGCTGGGGGATGCCGGCAGCCCCTGCTTTGTGCCCTGCCTGCCAGCAAAGATTCTCACGTGGGGCGGCGAGGCAGACCGCGGAGAGCCGGAGGACGGGGACCGACCGCACCGCCCCGGGGAAGAACACAACACTCGGGGCTTTCATACCCTCACGGACTCGACAGATCCCAAACCGATGTTTTATCGCTATTTGTTATTGCTGCGGTGGGACCCCGCAGGGCCTTGCAGGGGCAGAGGCGGCCCCAGCCCCTTCCCCGACCACTTGCAATCTAATTTAAGGTACGGAAAAACAAGTGAGTGAGACAAACACTCAGAGGAATGGGGTAAGAGTAACAAGGTCACATTGCTACACTGGCAGCTATTGCCAAACTTGCAAACTATCTGAAAGTTATTTATATATAAAATAATTAAAATCAGCTGTCCCATCCTGCCACCCTATCTCTCCATCGCAGGTTTGCTCATGCCTCGCACGCCATGCAGCGGAATAATTTTGGAGCCGTGGCGGAGGTGGCTGCAGGGACCGCAGCTGGGACCCGAGAAGAAAGCGGTGCACGATGCGGCACAGCGGCCGAAACGCCCTGGGAGCACAAAGCCACCTTCTCCCCGGGCACGGGCTCAGCTGGGAAGCAGAGGATCTTTGCAAAGAGGATTTCTGGAGGCGTGTAACGGGCGCAGGGGCGCTGGTAGAGCATTCCCCAATCCGGTGATGAGTCAACACCAACTATCGGTATTTTCAGAAAGAGAAACCCATCAAAACAACCCAGTGAGCAGGATCCAGGAGCCGAACTCGATCCATACCAGTGAAAGAATAAAATATTCTCAGTGCCTGGCAGAACCAAGCCCCTTTGATGGCCTTTTCCTAAATCCGTGAAATATCTTCACCCCAGGCATTGTCGTGCATGAAAGCAAAACGCGGAGAGGAGTATGAATGCTTCCTAAGGTGTCTGCTAAAGCATTAATAATGTTTAAGACTTTATATTCTACCAGCAGGTCTGAGATGTATTAACTACCCAGAGGAGAGTCCTTCTTGGCCCAGCATTAGAGACTTACACCACCTGAAAATATTTGACTCCCCTACACTTGGTACAGATGAAAAACACCACAAAATCCTTGGGTAAAATTCTGCCTTGGCACAGAGACATGGAAGTGCGCTCAGCCCCGCGAGGGCTGTGCACGGTGCTGTCAGACACAGCCTGGCCGCCCCTCCTTCTCCAAACATTTCTAAAGCAGCCGTGATATTGGTATCACATGTTTGGAGCATCGGAGAGTCAGGAGGGGGGTGAGACCCTGATCGTGGTAGAGACTAGAAGTTGAAAGGATTATTCAAGGTTTCCCAAAGCCTTTCAGATGCTCACATGAAGAGCATTATCGATACGCAGCACCGTCTGACACTGCCGTTAGCACGTTTAAGGAGGAGCGTACAAATACTCTACGTGCGCTCGAGCAGACGCCTCCCCGCACAAAAGCAAGACAGGCACTTCGACATACCAACAACGATCATCAGAAAGATTTCTCCTTTCTTCAGCTTGCACAGGCAGAGGAGCGCACCCAGAGTGACACGGGGGAAAGCCCCCGACGCAGTGCGGATGGGCGCCGTCCCACCTGGGTGTCACCTCCTTTCCTTTCCTTCCTAACAGGTAGTAGAGCCAACTTCACAGGTAGGAGCGAGACAGCCAAGTAGCTGCATTTCAACCTGGGCAGATAAGAAGAGATCAGGATGGCAAGAGGTCACCCTCGGAGACATCCCTGATCTCTGCCCCGGGCATGAGGTCATCCTGATCCTGCCGCTTCTTTCACGGCGTCTCCTGCCCTTACTTGACACGCGGCAGGAGCAGGAGACAGCTATGGGCAAACGTGCCACAAGTGTCCGAAGAATTTTTCAGCAGTGAAGTGTCCCAGGCAGCGGACCGTGGCCCCTCTGCCTTCCACGTCCCACCAGCCCCAGCCCAACCCAGTGCTCCGTGCTAGTTAAAGAGGATCGAGTTATTTTCCAGAAGCATCGAGAGCGAAGGGCTTTGCTGAGCTGCCTTTTGAAAATAATCAATGCGCTGGACATGCTCGATTTTTCTACAGCACGTGAGAGCACCGCGTGATGGAAGAAAGTTTGCGGGTGACAGCCCGGTCCTTCATGCCCCAGGATCGGCAGGCTGGCCCCGTGCGAGACACACGATGCAGACGCATAGTGAGACAGGATGTCTTCCCGCAGAAAGACCAAGCAAATAGTGTATAATGACAGGATTTCTATTATTGATGCTTCAGCAAATCATCTTGGATCCTCGGAGGATCAATTAATCATTGGGGTTGTCAACACCCAACCCCATCTTCTAAGTTTTTGCCATCCAACTCTCCCATCCTCCCCTACACACAAATGATGCTGGGGGCACGGTGCCAAACGAAGCGGAAAAAGAAAGAAGGGGAAAGAAAGCACCGAACAGAGAGGCTGTTGTCAGGGCCGGACCCTCGCGTTGGCGAGGAAGATCAAATGCAGCTGCCCCCATGGCTGCATGTGGTTAAGCCCGCCGTGCCTGAGGGCAGGCGGGATGGGGAGCAGCCAGGCAGCCTACGACGGGCACAGATAATTAAATCATCCGATTGCCGGGCAGGCCACATTAAGAAGCTCATCGGTTTGCATGTGGCCCCTTGCTGTGGCCACCCGTGAGCTAAGTCTTGCCTAGATGCTAGTAGACAATTAAGACAAATTGTATGGCTGAAGATCAGACTAGAGCACTGCCAATGCCCTTGCCTGGAAGCTCCGCTGAAGAATGAGGGCACATGTGTGTGGGAACCAAGGCTCGGAAGAGAGCTTTTAATGAACAACGTGCCAGCACTTGTTGCCAGAACACACTCTTCATTTCAGCTCTTGGAGAAAACAAAACCCTTAAAACCAGAGTTTACTACATTTCACTGATCTTCAATATGGCTGGAACTTCAGGATGCTTCTCCTCAAGCTAAGTTTGTATCAGTGAAAATATGCTTCTTGTTAAAGAAACTATTTAAAATGTGGAATCTAAAATCAAGCAAAAATAGCAGACAGTATGTTCAGCTTCAAAATTGGCTTGCACTCAACCAAGTATACCATAAACAGAAGGCAGAACTGACTATTTTTATCTTAACAGCCCTTGGGTGATTAAAATTTGGGGCCAGAATAAACAATTTTTTTCCCCATTCCTTGCAAGAGAATATGTGACATGGGTTTGGAGTCCTTTCTAATTTTTTAACTCCCTTCCTAGCTATTAGTTGTTTGCATTAGAAATGTTCCCATGTACCCGACAGCATAAAGGCTGCATTGCACCAGGCACGGTATGAATTATAGGAACACACAGACCACTGTGCCCTGAAGAGATTACCGTGCAAGATAAGCCAAAGACAACAACAAAGTGCTAAGAGGGAGCAGGTGAAAAGTTAACAAGGGGAGGAATGCACAGATACACAACTTATGTGATTTTTCTTTACGAGGTGTAGTGTCACGGACAACTCCTGTGGCCCAAAGACACACGGGAGATGGGGGTCCTAAGGATGCACATAGGACGGAAAGAACCAGATGAGGTCAGGGAAGGTGATGGGTGAGGAAGACACAGAAGTGCTGCTGAATCAGGGGGCAAGGACGGCTGGAGGAGAGAGAAGGGAGAGGTTGCAGAGCAAAGGAGAACAGCAAAGAGACGAGCAAGTGTTAAGGGAGAGCACGGCTGGGAGTGGGAGATGCTTCACGGATGGCACAGCCAGGGTCAAAGGCCAGGGACAAAACTGAGCATCAACATGAGATGGCGTAGATGGAAGAGACTGAGAAAATCCAGGCCACAGAATTTACAGCTTTGCAGCAGCCGGGACTAGCGAAAAAGAGCAATCATATGTTGAGGGATGGGCAAGGCAAGAGAGAGACGGGGAGGTACAAATTGTTTGCACGTTTGCAGAACAAGAAGTTGAAGATGGAGCCCAGGTTTTGGCCATCAGTTGGCAGTGGTTCCAGCAACTGGAGGAAGGAGAAGAAGCAGCAATGGGAAGAGAGGAAGCAAGAAAGCCACTTTTTTTTGTTAAATAATGCTGATGGTTTAACTGCTTCCACAGAAGTAGCTATGAAAAGGGGCTGAGCCACAGGACTGAGTGGAGGGAGGCAGAGTGGGACAGGAACAACGGACTGGGCATTACAGGATCTGAAGCCATGGGAGCAGAAGCAACTGATTTGAAAGAAGGTGTAGAGGAGGGAGCCTAAGTGGGGATTTTGGGACACCTCCAACACCAGGGGACAAGAGGTTTTGACATTTTCTGAGCTATCTATGATGTATATTTGGGTTCCTCTGCAGCAGCAGCAGCCAACAGATTTGTTGGGACACAAACCACTGTCCACCCTCAAAAGTTCTTCAGACCTTCACGAATGTGACTCCCCACCTTTTCATTACAAACAATGTATTTTAATACTTAACATGTGGACACTACGGTTCACATTTCACAGTGTAGGAACTGCTGAGCCCTGCTGTGAGGACCACCTCAGCAATATTTATTTATAAATAAGTAAAAAGAAAGATTTCCTGAAAAGATCTCTTAAAAGCTGCAGAGATGTCCGAAATGATGGCAAAGTGACATGATACACAGCAGGCCCAAAGAGTTCACAGTCAAGGCACCTGATACAGAAGACACCTGTGTTTCTGAATAACATTATATTCTCAAATAATAATAATTGGGGGGAGGGAAATTATCTGACAAACTCTTTTTTCCTCATCCCTGTCTTCCTTTCTTCACACACTGATCATCTTTACTCAAGCCCATTCAAATCTCTGTTATTATTTTTGCTTCTTTTAAGTACAATCATAGTTCGTAACTTCCACCTCCAGCTCACGGCTATTCCTCCAGTTTAGCGTGTTCTCATTCGCACGGTGTCAGCAGAAAGGATTTCTTACTCCAGAAAAGCCATTGCATGTGCAATAAACAAATAGCCTTTGACATACTGGTTAATTATATCAGTTAGCGACAATCTCACATGCATGAATGCTGTGCTAATGAAAACACTTTGGCATGCAAAGCAGAACCGATCAAGACATTAAAGTGTCCAAACCTGTGAACTATAAGCAGCGCAATCCATGAAACACAACAGGACTTTGTAGTTACACTTAGGAGGAGCAAGGATGGATGGCAACATGGTAAGGCCGGACTCTAAACAAAATGCAATATTAGCCTCAGGTGCTGAACAGTTTGATTTCATGCAAAGGAAGCCATAAATTAAGAATATAATCCTGCACCACTGGTGACAATGACAATATGGATTTCTGTTTGGGTATAGCCAGCGATGAAGGCATCTATTCAATACAGCATCTCTCTGTCTTCTCTAAAACACTGGCTTGAGCGCCCTGCTGAAGAGCATGGACCCAAGCGTGCCTCTCAAACTCCCCAAACCAAGTGCTCTCCTGAATCACACTACCCATTACTCCAGCACTCCATCCGAGCTAGACACAAAGAAGGGTCTCCACACTGGGGACTTCTTCTGCAGCCCACTCACCTCCGTGTCACGGCGGTCCACCTTCCCCAAGGCTCCCGGCAGCCAAGCAGAGGAATTCAAGCCCTTCCCACCACTAATCCAGGATCCCTCCAGGAAAGGATCTTCACGTGACCATCACTGGTCACGTTTCAACCTGCTCCAGAGAAGGCGGCCAGGCTCCATCTCCCACCCCAGAAGCCAGCTCGGTGCCTCAGCCCCGGCACACATGTGCTGCGCAGATGGACGCAGAGCGCGGGCTGCTGCGGCAAGCCCCGTGCGTGCTCCCTGCACGCTCGCTGTGCAACCAATTTGTATGTTTACCGCAGCCATTTGTCCAGGACTTCTGAACGTCTGCAGCCAAAAACATGGACAAACGAAAAAAAAAAAAATGGAGATGAAAAAAACCCAGGGCGCACGTGCAAGGAAGGCTACACAAATGCTGTGATTGCCACCACCTTCTGCATTCACGTGGCCAAGAGCCCTTTTGCGGCTGGACAAGGACTCATCCTCTGCACAGACATGGGGACAAGCTGACTTCCCTCAATGTCTCCATCACTTTGGTCAAACCAACCCCTTTTTCATTTTTAACTTCTCCTCTTTCAGCTACCTGGGCTCATTACTCTCGCCAAGCCCTAGCACAGTCCATGCCTATCTAAACAGAAAAACAATAGTTCTCAGAGACCCGGTCTCCCTCCATCCAGGAACACTATGCAGAGCTAACCACAGCCTTAATGTACTGACAGTTAAACTGCTTTTATCTCTTTTATTTTCCACAAAGTTCTCACACAATAATCCCCCGTCATATTTTTTACCAATAAAATATATGAATAGCTAATCTAGTGGCTAACTTTACGGCGATATGAGATCTTCCCTTATAATGACTTCCACAGTGAAGTAACAAAATCCCTATCAAAGGCAATCTTTTTATGGCTGTTAGAAAGACTGTCTCTATCCAGACACTTGCCATCGATTTGGTTTTAACTCCCTTGTCCCCTCTCATGACGGAGAAAATGGACTAGCCCTAAATTTAGGATAAATACGTGATTACCAGGCATTTAGGAACAGAAAACTTCCTCTACTTTGTTTAGCCTAGAGACGTCCAAGCGCAAAAGCCAAGGAACGCTCTTCCCCACCTCCTTTTAGCCACGGATAAACCCCGTGCACTGCAAAAGAGACGTTTTTAATTAAAATTGGCATTTCTGAGCTTGCAGTTGGTGGCAGACGCCTTCTTCAATAAATGACGTCACTTTGGACCGTGGCAGCAGGGGAGCGCGATGGAGGCTGCGAGCAAGCCTGTGTTGGGTTTTGGCACTGCCCTAGCCATCGTAAAAAGCGCTGTGGTGTTTACAAATGAGCTGTGCCCAGCGCCCTGGCGTGCCGGGCAGGAAAGAGGGAGATGCGGATGCTCCGGGCCATGCGCTGGGGAGGGAGCAGCAGGCAGAAATCCCCACCGCCGTGGGCACTGCACCCTGGCTGCACCCCCCCGTACCCCTCCTGCTGCAACGCTGACCGGGATTTAAGAAGCGCCCAAACCATTTCTGGGTGTCTGCTAAGCTTCTTCACTTCCCACGCTGGACGCTTCAGTCCCACGCATCTGCCCCTTCATCTCCTTCACCTTTCCCATTCCCTAACATCTTCGGAAAAAAATAATCCCTTAGAGATTGATGCAATCCCCAAATCCCGGTGCTAATATTGTGATGTGCTCGCTCAGCTCAGGATCTGTAACTCTCCTCCGGCCGATGCGGTGTGCAAGCTCTTCGGGGCAGAGACTGCCCGTGCGTACCCGGCCCCGGTAAAACTGCACCTAACTCTCCACTGGTCTTTGGGAATGACTGCAAGGTGCCATTACAGGAAAAAATGGGCATGTCAGTAACCTCCCGCATTGACTCGTTATCCTCATAAAGGCAAATTGCAAGTGGCTGCCCCTTACTTCTAGCTACAAGCCTCCCCTCCAAGCAAGACCTTAGGAACTAAGGACAGCCTTACACGGCCCTGTGTTTAACTACAATTTACTGATTAGCTACCAGGCAGCAGCACACGGGGATCACATTTCACCATTTTGGTATTTTTTAAGCCCTGAATAAGCCATAAGATGCCTCGAGCGCTCAACACCATGTATTCCCTACAACCTGCTGTAAGCGGGGGGCTGAAGTCTCAGCGAAACGCTCCTCTACACAATAACAGAGGGTCAGAGAAGATCGTAGCCCAGAAAACCACAGCCGTGGGTACACCTTATGCCGCTGGAGGATTTCCCAAGGACGGAGACGGCTGTGGGGCTTGGGCAGGAGGACACGGGGTGGATGCCGAGGCCAGCACACCAAGGGGTCCCATGGAAAGCAAACCCTAAAGGAGCCGCAGGGCTGGGAGGAGACCGAAGGGGTCTTGGAGAGCCAAGCAAGATGTTCCAGTTCGTGGAAAGAAACTTTTGTGCAAACCCCCTCATAAAAAGCACTGCACAAAATCCACCCTTGCCAGTGGGCTTGGGAAGCTGAAGGCTGATGATACGAACCTAGGGCAAGGCCAGCATCTCAAGGAGAGATCATCCGCACGATGAGCACAGCGGGCATTTCTACTGACGATAAATAAATACGGGCAACGGGAGCTCTGCAGCCCCAGCCAGCCCCACTCCAGGTGCAGGCGGGTTCGCAGGACTCCTACACAGAAGGTTTTTTTGTGGGTTTGCCAATATTGCAAAACCACCGCATAAGCCGGGTGAGAAACTGAAACCCTTTCAGTGGTCAGCAGAGTGCGGCGCGGCGCTCGCAGAGCTGAAGGAGGCTGTTGTGCCGTTCTCTGTTTCGGGCCACATCTTTCCAAACCCCTTTCACATGAGACAGATGCTTCTGCTTACGGTTTCGCGGGCAACGCAAGAACCTAAAGCACTTGGGAGGATGGTGGCTCATTACAGCAGGAACTTGGGTTCTCCAGAGGTAATTTACTGCAGGGAAGGACTTCCTGGCCGTGGCCAGACCAGGAGGACTTTTAAACGACTTTCTTTATGTACCCAACTCTGGGGACCGGACCGGTCACGCATCGTTGCAACGGCTCTTCCCGGTCACGAATCGTCAGGTCATTGTGCCAGGTGGCTGGAAATCCTGTACCACCATCTCGATGGGAACGCTTAAGGAAAGTTCATCCTAATTAATTAAAATTGTGAATTTAAAGTGGATTAATTAAACTGCATTAAATGCCCGTGTAAACTCCTCGCTCAGACTTTAAAGTGTCTTTATTAAATTGCTAAAGCAAAACTCGACTAAACCAAATTAAGGCCGTTTCATTTCTAAATGACAGTGTCTACATGAGGATGTAATGCAGTTTAGCTAATCCACTTTAAAGTTATTTCACATCCATTTCAATTGTCCCCGTGTAGACAAGCCCGAGGAATCCCGTCGCTCACGAGCCTGTGTACAAATATGGGTAACAACAGGGCCATTTTTAGATTGCCTTTTTAGGAAATTATTTGCAAATATCCTCTTGGACAAGAGAGCGAAGAATTGATTTTCGGTGGGACCGGGGCAGGGAAGGACAGCTGTTGGCTCACGACGTGCGGGAGGACAAACGTCCCTGGCTTATCCCCGCAGTGGGGGAGATGGGGAGGAAAGGGAGGGGACGCGACCAGCCACGAAACCTCTTTTGCAAACGCAACCGCGCGCCCAAGGTGCCTCTGACCGTATCGCAGCGAGACGTTTCTGGTCCCAAGAGGGAAACGTGGCGTTTAGGGATGAAATTGTGGAGACGAGGAAAAACGGAGGGTGCTGGGCGTGATGGCTTGTAGTAGGCGCACAGAGATCGCCGGGGTCGCAAGTCGCGGTGACGTTGGCACCGGGGGCTGCGGAGACCTTCCCTAACCCCACCGAAGCTGCCGGGCAGGAGGGGGGTGCAGCCTCCGGACCCCTCCACCGCACGAGGTCGTACCTACGGGCCTCCCCGGCGGCCAGGAGAGGACTCCGGCTGCACGTGGTAAAGTTGGAGGATTTGGGGCATCCGCAGAGCCTGCTGGGAGAGGTGCGAGGGAGCTGGCGGGACGGCAGCATGGGTGGGGGGGGTCCCGTCTTGATGGGCACATCCCCAACCCCTCAGCTGTGCAGGGAAGAGCCATCAAAGTGCAAAAATATATTTTGGTCGAACTGGGAGAAAGCCCCGGGGGGGCTCGGGGTTTGCAAAGGGTCCCCGCGTCCCACGGGGCTGCCGGACCCGGGGTTTTGTGCAGCCTTTCCAGGCAAAACTCTTGGCACCGAGGCCCCGCCGCCCTCGGCCAGCGATTCCCCTTGCAACACCCACGATTTTGGGAGCTGCGCAGAAGGCGAAGGGTTAAGGCAGCCCTGCGGTTTACAATTTAGTAGCAGTCAAGCCCGCAGCAGCAGCAGCAGCGCAGACCTTCGCAGGGAGGCTGGAGAGGCTGGAATAACTGCTGGCTGGAGCTGCAGCACGTCCAGAGGCAACGGCAATAAAACCAGAGTGGATTACATCCCTTTAGAAACCCTCAGGAAAAAAAAAAAAAAAAAAAAGGAAAACAAGAGAGTAAAAAAAAAAGGGGAACGAAAGAAAGCGTAAACCACAGATTATGTCTGTTGGCTGTTTTTTGATAAGCTCTGCTACAAACACAATGCTAATGAGTGTAAGGGACATCCTCTGTGTGGGGCGGCTGCTTGACCGCATTTTGTCTGCATGTGGCTGATTTCCTCACCCACTGCCAAGCCCCGTGGCATCGCTCCCTGCCGGGGCTTTTCCTTCGCCTCCTCGCCTCGCCGCTCGGCCCTCCGCGGCCGTCAATATTTCACCCAACCTGCGTGAGTCAGCAGTAACCGAAGGAAAGGACTGAAGGGAGAATAAACACGCCGTCGCCTGGAAACTTTCCCTCTGAAGCATTTCAGGGTCGCTGTACGCTGCCCACGTGAGCTCCGGAGCAGGGCCGGGCGACTTTGGAGCTCTTTTCATATTAACACTGCATGATTTTTTTTTTTTTCTCCCCCGGTTGAACCCAAAGTCCACCCGGCTCCTGGTGTTAATTTACCCTTTGCTAAAGCCTCAGCTGCCCCCTTTTATACCGGCGGGCTCTTTACAAAACCAATGGTGATTGCCTTCCCAAGGCATCTACTGGGTTGCGTATAATTCCTCTAATTAAATGTAAAGGAGAGATGGTTTGGTGGAGCACCATTTCATCATTTCCCCTCTTGCTTCACGCTGTGGACTTTAATGAGGACCTAAAACACCATCTTGACTTGGCTTTAGTTTCAGGCCAGATGAGCTTTGCTTGTTAAGACGGTCTTCGCTTGTCAGGAAAAATAGCTTTATTAAGGTCATGTAACGTGGAGGGTTTGATTAAAGCTAATCAAGGAAGAAAACCAGACCAAAGCGGCGCGAATCAAACTTACTGCGACATGTTTAACATAACTTCACCTCGCCTATCTGTTAAAAGCAGACAGAAGTAAGATCAAGTTACCCAGAAGAATGCCGGAGCTGGGGGAGCGCGTATAGCACCGTACAACATCGTATAGCACCGTACGGCACCGCACAGCACCGCATAGCATCGTACAGCACCGCACAGCATCGTACAGCACCGCACGGCACCGTACGGCACCGTACAGCACCGTGCGCGCTGCACTTTAACCCACGCGGGGCTTCCCGGGAGCGAGCCGGCAAACTCCAGCACCTCCACTCCGCTTTTAAATCCTCGGTGCAGGCTAATTGCTGCCTGGCCGACGGTGCGGAGGCGGCCGTCGCTGCCCTGGAATCCACACCGTGCCGGCGTGCTAATCTGGAGGGGTTTCTAAACCTAAATAACGGCGGGCGGCTGCGAGCGCCACGTTCCCGACGGAGCGGATGCCGCGCCGGGGTCGGAGACCCCGTCCCGCTTTCCTCTGGGCTGTTTTATCAAGATGATGGGAGTGTTACAGAAAAGGCAGCGGCATTTTTCAAATCCAAAGGGCTGTCCCGTCACTGCGGCTCATTACGGCGGTGCCTCATTTTTTGGATTTTACTGGATATATTTTTCAGTATTTTACTCCAAAGAGGCTGCGGCTGGGAGCTCGCCCTGCTTCCTCCGTGCAAGCTAACCACCACGCTCCTTGCTTTTAGTTTTACTTTAGTTTTACTATGCAACATCAACAAACGCATCCAAGGAGATTGTTTGGGAGAGCCAGGGAAAAAAAATTATAAAAAGTAGGTGCCGGTCCGTAAGTTTGGAGAGTTTCGGAGAAACCTACAGCCCCAGTCAGCAGCCAAAAGCCATCGGCCGGGCCCTCGAGCTCCACCGACTGCAAAACACCCATGTAAAGGGCTTTGGAAAACACGGATGAACTCAAGCCCTTGGCACACACGGAGCCCGAGGGACATCGTCCCGCCTCGTGGGGTCCGGATCCTGCCGAACTGTCCCCCAGACGCCAAAAGTTAAAACTGCCAACCAAATCGCCTCCGCTTTTTGGTTTTGCTCCTCGGCCCCCGGGTGGAAGGAAAACGCCGACGGATGTTTGAGACGCGGGCGGATTAAACCGCAAGGTACAAGCTCTCACAAGCAAAAGCAATTAAACGAGAGCTTTTTGTCGTGTTTGTTTTTTGTTTTTTTTTTTTAAGAGAGAAGTTAGAAACTCGGCGCTATGGAAGGGGCTTTTTAAGGATAATTTTCTCCAGAGAAGTTCAGGAACTCCAAACATACACAGGGATATCCTGCTTAGGACAAGGCTCAGCATTAAAAAAACACAGTCTAAACAAAAACGCGGGACTACTCCCCTGCTCCAGCTCCGCCGCTCGGCGAAGGATGGACAGGAAATTACCAGCAGTGGCATGGGGGCTGCTGCCAAGAGGGAGCGCGGAAACAAAAGACCCTCTATTGTGTAGGAAAACCTGACATCCATCCCCTCTGCTATACTCTGAACTCCTGTAAACCTTTCCTGTGAGATATGATTTGTGAGAGCTTTCCACATTTCCAGGGCTCTGCGGTTCCCCCCCCTCGCCTCAACACGCAAGCGGGATCTGCGTCTACACCGAGTTTCGTACCGACGCCAGCCTTCAAAAAGCCCTTATTTCTTCTTCTTCCTCCTCCAGCAGCCACCCCACAAATTGCTATTAAGAAAGTAAATGAGATATTTGCCCTCGCGAGAAGCGGCGGCGGCCCCGTGTTGCACAAAGGGCTGAAGGGGCTCAATTTTCATTACTCGGTTGGTTCGCTTTCAGTGCAAAATAGGAAGCTTTTTTGGTGAAACAGTGATGTTTGATATTTCTGTGCTTCTTTTCGAAGCCGTACACTGTAATTGATTAACGTGTCACTCTCAATTAATGATATTTAACAAGTAGAAGATGCAGAGCAACGCTCCCTCCCCCAGATTATGTCTTTTGGTTATTTAAATAGGTGCAAGTAGAGGGATGGGAGAAGGAACAAGTCGGTAAAGTATCAGCTGTGGAAGTTTGTTGGGAACTTTCCAAAACCCTACATCTGCTTGGCAACAGCTCAGAAAGGGATATGGTTACTCTTTTAACAGTAACACAGCTTTCCCAGGCTACAATATATGAAAAACAGCTTACCCCCAAGCAGGCAAGGGCCAAGCGAGAATTGCAAAAAAAAAAAAAACCCAAAAAAAAACCTCCCCCGGCCCCGCCGTGAGACCCCGTCACCTCCCCAGAGCCGGTCGGGGACCAGGGCAAACACCGTCCTCCGCCGTGGGGAGGTGGGCAGGTCGGCCGTGGGACCCCCCCCCCAAATCTCCCAGCACCCTGGGGTGGGCTGCGCTGCCGTGACCATCTCGGGGACCCTCCTGCCGCAGCTGGAGAAGGGGGTTCCCGCTCCAACCTTTTTGGGGAGAAACACGGCACAGCTCTTGTAAGCGTAAGCATTTGTTCACCACAAATAACACATCTAAAGGCACTGGTTTTAATTATAGCATTAATTGATCTCATTTATTTTTTTTCCAGCTCCTAATTAGAGAGATAATATCTCGGTTGCTTTACGAGTGTTAGAAGACTTTTACTTGCGTGGAGATACTCCTGCAGCGGAAAGCAGAGGTGGACTGAGCGGACAGCAATCCTTTTGCAAAGAGGAGAAATGATTTACCAGTGTTGGATGCATTTTTTATATTTTAATTAATCTCGCTTTAGTCAAAAAAAAAAAAAAAAAGAAAAACTTCCCGCAGCCCATTTTGCTATTAGAGGGCAGGGAGGCATTAGGAAGATTTAGTGCCTCTGGCAGGTCAGAAAAACACGTGAAAAAATCCGAAGTAAAAGCAACAGTGCAAGAGAAAGGGGGAGTGCGTTTGGCACGTGATAAGACGCCTTTCCATCGCAAATGGAGCGGGACACGGCTGCCCCAGCCCTCCCACGCCAGAGGGGTCTGCAGGGAGCATCCCGGCGCCCTACGCCCGTCCCAGAGGCTGGTGGGCTCGGCACGCTGCCGTGGCTCCTGCAAAGCCCAGGATCTTTGCCGGAGCGGGGGAAACGCGCGCCTAGATGTAGTTTTACAACTAGGTGAAAGTTCCCGCAGCGGCAGGACGCGCGGCTGGCACTGCCTAGT
The DNA here is from genome assembly GCF_000737465.1 of Haliaeetus leucocephalus. Lineage (NCBI taxonomy): Eukaryota > Metazoa > Chordata > Aves > Accipitriformes > Accipitridae > Haliaeetus > Haliaeetus leucocephalus. The sequence goes on from NW_010973284.1 coordinate 1,337,933, forward strand.
GTGACCCATTTCTAAAATAATTACAGCCCGAGTCACAAACCTGTTAAGACCCAATTAACAAAAATGTTATGCATCAGTGATGCGTGTTTTGTCCAGAACTTTTAATTCCACAGTTTTTCCAAGTAAATTCTCTCTCTTTATTTTCTAGTCATTAAATGCCCTCCCCTGGGTGCGAGCGGTTGCCTTCCCATTGTGTTGCGAAAGGGTTAGCGGGCCAAGAAGTCAGAAGGAAAAGGGTGTCATTACTTGTTGCCGCTTTGCGGTGGGGGAAAAATTTAAAAAAAAAAAAAAAATTAAAAATAAACTCTTGCCGCTCCCAAAGCCGGGGTGAAGCCTTGGGGATTCCCGGCGGAAGGCGAGGGGGTTGGGCCGTGCATGGCCGCAGGGTGACGGCGGGGAAGGGGCTGGCTCTGCCCTGGCCTTTGCAGACGAGAGGAGGCAGCGGAGAAGATTTTATTTGGCAGATGGGTGCAGCTATTGAGCTTATGCAGTAGTGGGTTTTTGGCTGCCCGAGTGGGTAGCCTGTTGTTTACTGTTTATGGATTTGTCAGTTTTAATTATTGTGAAGTGCCCAGATGCTCTGGCGACCAGTGCCATAAGCATTTAGGGAGCAAATATATAATGAAATGCACTTGAAAACATCTCCGCTTCCTCCCCGTCCCCTCTCCTCCCGGGACACCCCACGGCAGAAAACGCCGGCTCTCCTCGCCGCGGCGTGGCCGCGCCGGACCGCCGGGCACGCGATGGTCCCGCCGGCCG